>NW_023339674.1:23261452-23262842 GCF_004916995.1 Morone saxatilis | reverse complement strand
TGAAAATAAGTGTTTTTGTTCCCTTTACAATGAGCCTTTTTTACGGGGTCCGCCATGTTTCTACAGTAGCCCAGAACAGACAAACCAAACACTGGCCTTTTCTTGTATGCCTGAGTTTTTTTGCGAGTTTTGCTGCCACTTTAGTTTCTCCTACACACTTCACAGCCTATTTACATTCCCAGACATTAGCAGTGTTCGGCAAGTTGCAATATTATCTCTGCTAGATGCCACTAAATCCTACACACTGGTCCTGTAAATGAGAAGCTGGACCCAGCAGCCAGTTAGCTTAGCTTAGAATAAAAACTGGAAACAGGGTAAAACTGCTGACCTGTTTGTGGCTACCAATATCTCAAAGCTCACTTATAAACACATTATATCTCTTATGTTTCCTCCATACGAAAAACACAAGTGTTGAACAACAAGTTATGGTTTTATGGGGGGTTATGGGCCCAACTATTTCTTGGCCCGTAACTTCCTGTTGTCTCACTGGTTGCCCAGTGGCTGCCCAGAGCCAAGAAATAGGCCGGCATGTAACCTTTAGTGAGGCTACATCATCACAAATATGTGATTGCAAATGAGTGACCGTCATTTTTATCACGCAAATGAAGATTTCAACACAAAGGAGAAGCGATTTATAGTCAGAGCAGAAAGTTGTATACATCATTGTAACAATTTCATGATTTTGCTAAACTCAAACAACATTCACAAAAAAGTTCTTTAAAGTCTGCAGTTATAAATGTAAATCTCTTTACAGTTTACTGATGTCATGCATCTCTGACGTGACTGTTAGATATAATTTAGATATATATGTATATATAGATATAAACCAGATATTATGCATTACAGGAGACCAAGCTTTTCTTTGTGTGTGTGTGTGTCTGCACAGTCTTTAGGGTGGACCTCTTCTGTTCCGGCAAGGTAGATGGAGAGGCTGTTTTAACAATGCAGCTCAATCTGACCATCCATGCCAACAACTACACAGTGCTCAACTTCAAGAGGAGGAAAATGTGCTATAAAAGTAAGTGTTTTAATAATCTGTTAATAATCAAACCATCGTATGAATAGAGGTACGCACCAAGAAAGTAGTGCAACCTTAGGGAATGTTTTTGTCAATCAGCATTATTATTCATCCACCTGTGGAGCTTTTTCATGGCGGACATCTAGAAAAAGCACAGGTCTAATTAAAAACAGTAACGATGCTGGGTTTGCTTAATTTTGTAACTGCTGTGTGTCAGATATAGATGATACAGACCAAATCAGATTTTTTTGCTCACATGTTGAATCAGATCAGAGATTATTATTTTTTTTTTCATGACAGTGTGAACAGCACAAACTACACGGAATTTGATCTTTTCAATTCTGATTCGGGCCACTTTCATATGTGGTCCAA
>NW_023339674.1:23254271-23261443 GCF_004916995.1 Morone saxatilis | reverse complement strand
TTTTTTTTTTTTTAAATGTTACTTTAGTCATACCAGAATTCATGTGACTGTTATGTCACTAGACTGACATGCCGAACCATGACTTGTTCACCATGGAGTCTGATATGGGTCACATTTAACAAATAATGTGAACAAAAAAAACATATCTGAGCAATAAATCAGAATTGAGCGCTATGGCTTGCAGCATGAACGTAGCCTAAGCAGTTAGTGGGAGATGTACAGGTTTTTGTATTCAGTTCTGTGCTATTTTCAAACTGCCTGAAGATAATTACATGTGGCCAAGAGGCTTCTTGCCATACGCCCCATGGAAACAAATTTATTCCCATCTTATTTTGAGCATGAGTCAAATTAGCAGCCACAAGAGATTCTTTGTATGCCTGAGTGGTGCTCGAAATGTACACTGACCAATCATACCTGTCAACTTTTTTTTTTCTAGTTTTGTGCCTGTAGGACAAACAATGTATGCTTGCTGTTTTATAATCGCACCCTGAGCCTAATGACGTATAGTCATTTTTAGCTACTGGAACTTTTCAAGGAACCCAGAAGCCTTTTTAGGAACTTCAGGAGCTTAACCTAAAAAACCTATTTCAGGTTTTTGTCCCTGGGCCTCTAACAAAGAGTCCTTTCCTTTCAAATAGGAGCTATCAGAGTGAAGAATACTGGCTGTTGTTGATTAGCATAACACAAGCCTCACTAGTGCTTTTCATCTTGCACTTTTTTATATTTTGTTTGTACTGCTTCTCAACACGAGGACTACGGAATACTAGAGAAGTTGTGTATGTAATTGAGCCTTCATCTATTATATGGTATGGCTTTACTAATGAGAGGGAGATATACTTGAAACTTCTATCATTGCTTTTGCTTTCTAAAGAAGCAGAAACAAATACCCAATACCCTCTGTTACTTTATATTTTTTACATTACATTAAGTCTTTCTGGTGGTTTTAATTTCCTTTACGGCTTCTGCACTTTTTCTTTTAACATTGAGGAAAATGTCACAGACACATCTTAAAATTGCATAGAACAATTTGACTTGATCCTGCAAACACATTTACAGTGTTGTTGTCACACACAAATGATTTGATTAAAACTTGCTTTTTAATGTGGCATCTGTCCATTTGCTTTGGTTTTCATCAGATTATTTCCTGAGTCTGTGTTCAGAAATTACTGATAATGAAAACTTACTTTGACCTTTGTCAAAGGCATTTTTAGTTCAATTAAATACATAAGCTTTGTTTTATTTCCTTTCAGCAGTAGGAGTTAGAGTTGATAAAATTCTGTTTCCTCCTTCCTCTGTCAACAGGAATAGATACTGACCCAAAGATTCCCATTCCCCTCAACAATAACACTCTTCCACGGCCTGACAGTAAGTGATCTTACCTCCCAATCCTGCTGAACTTATCCCTGTCTATTAGCTCCATGCATTGTCTTTCATAGGTGGTATCAGCTTGATAAGACAGAGGCTGGATCAGTACTGAGAAGTCTCTCAGTAAAGAAAAAGCACATTAGTCAAATTTTCCATAACCACAGCGTATGATTTCAGAGCCCAAAGAGAAGCACTCATTCTCCTATTGAAGTGCACTCTGTCAGCCCCCACCCTTTGGAGTGGTTGTCCTCTTCCAGTGGGGTTTATTCAGACTCTTTGTGAGCCCACTGCCCCACTAACAAAGTACCATTAGTGGGTTGTCTTCCTTCTGCTTGGGTAGGCCTGAGGAACCTGGGGCCCTCAGAGGCTTTTAGAGAGGTGATGAGAAAAGCTCTCAGACACTGGATCCTGGGCAATGCCTCTACTATTCCTGGCCATTAACACTAAGTGGAGCCCTCGGTGAACTTATAGATCCTCTCTCTCTCACTCATGTCTTTCTCTCATTGCCTTACCTCATATTTTTGCTCAGATTCTTGCATAATAGCGAAGGCTGTTGAAGCTTTCTGTAATGAGGTTGTTTTTTTGTGCAATAATGCCACACTTTCCTAGAGTTTCTGCTTTGCTTTGTCTTGATAATATGTTGCTTGTTTTCATCAGTAGATGGTGTGACCACCCCCACCACCTCAACCCAAGTTTTCTATATAAGTGTGAGTGTCTGCTGCATTGTCATCTTTCTCGTGGCCATCATCCTGGCCATCCTGCACCTGCACAGCATGAAGAGAGTGGAGATGGAGGACAGGTTTGTTATTGTTATATATCAGCTAAGCAAAGTACACTTGTTATATTGACACTAATGAAAACCTTGTGTCTTTCACCTGTTAAAGTTATGTTAGTATTTCCTGCCAAATGCTGCTGTTCAAAGACCAACAAAAATAGGTCATCTCCACAGAGAGGATGACATCAAGTTGAAACCTGCACTTTAGCTTTCCTGTTCAGTTCCTGTAATCTCCACTCCAGATGGCTGTAGGCAGCTACGTAGGTTATCAGATATTGATGTGAAATGAGATCTTGCCATTGATTTGGAGAGGTTAACCATCAGGACAGTGGTAAATTTAAACTGTACAAAGATTGGTTCTTACAGGACATTGAAATCTGTCTAATGTGATATTTTCATTAGATTTAGTTGCAGTAATGTTGTTTCGCCAAATTGGTTTGATTTGATCACATTGCATGATGGGATCCTTGTGTTGTACAAGAATATTTTTTCAACTTTAGACCCTACATTTGTAAAATCACTCAGGTTTCCGATTAGCATGAACATTAGGTCAAGGTACTTTTTTTTAGAGCTAAACAAATTAATTAATTAATAGGTAAGTCAATTGACAGAGAATTAATCTGCAACTATGATGATAATTGCTTAACTAAGCACAATTGCACAATTATTTTCAATAATAATTACCCAAATTACAAAGGGAACTGGAGTAATTGGATATTTCCTTATGACCCTACAAAACATGGTACATGAATACTTCCAGTTCTGTAACAAACAAATGTTTATACCACAAAGTCATACCTACATGTACAAAGAATTGTCAGCAGGTTAAGTTTAACCCTGCACATCGTCTGGCCTCTGAAAACTGTGATAATGCAGCTAATGATGGTACAGTGACTTACTGTTTACATAGATGATTGCTTTTGAGTGGACAATGTTGCAGACATTTCCTGGCTAGATTTACACATTTCCAAGATCTTCACTAGCTAAGATATCAAACACTAGTTTGAAACTAGCTATAGTTACTGTTAAGAACTTAGCAAGGACTTAGCAAGGACTTTACACGCAAACCGAGTAATGGATTTACCAATTGCCGGTGTAACCCAATCCGGGTGCCTCTGGATAACTACTCTGTGTTCTCCCTCTTGGTGTCTTTCAGTGTGAGTGACAGCGGAAGCTCGCAGGGCCTGTCTCAGCCGTCCACCCAGACCACACAGTACCTGAGGGCTGACACTCCAAACAACGCAGCTCCTGTCACCAGTAAGACATTTTACTTAACCCAAAGGCAGTCAGTAACTGGATGCAACATCAGTTCATGTTTCATTTTAAAAACATCTGAAACATTTTTGTGGAGGGAATCGCACTTTCAAAATGGCACCTAGAATTGTTCAAGTACATTCAGTCTGATTGTTTGCCATAGTTTTTTTTTTTTTTTCTCCTCTCACACTGGCATCTGCAAATGTGCATGCTTTTCCAAATGTAATAATCGACTGTGAATGACCTAATTAACTTAACTAGTATCATAGGATTGCAATGAAGAACAGTGTTCCTGCAGTGATGTTCTCCTCCTTTTTGTCACTGCAGCCCTTGTGACCCATTACTGTCTGAGCAATGTGTAAATGTGCTCTCCGTGTGCTTTGCGTCAGGCCAGCTGGTCAGTAGTACAAGCAGTCTTTTATATTGGAACTGGCAAAAACTGATCTACTCTAAATTGACGTAAATATAGAACATGGTGGGAAACACAGACGTACAGTAACAAAGTTTAGTCTATACATTATACCTTATGCCCCCCTCAGAACTGTGTTCTCATTTTTGACACTTTGACTCTTAGCAGTGTGACAGCGGGTTATACAGTAAGTGATCTCAGATCCAGAACGTTTTCTCCAGTAGAGGTCTTTGTTAGTTGTTGTTGTTGTTGTTGTTGTTAGTTGTTAGTTGTTGTTGATGATGTTGCTGTTTGGTGGCAGTATAATTACTCACCCAGCTGTTGTTCTTTTGGCTGGCACCCTTTGTAATTATGCGTAAGTCTGTACCGTATTAGTGGAAAGTGGAAATAATCTAGCGTTGCATTATAAACATTGCACTGAGCAATTTCTGTTTATCATGTGGATTTGGCCTTTTAATTAAAGTGTAATTAATAAGGCCATGAAATGAGATTCAGAGATGCCAAGATAAAAGCATCACCATGGCTACCACGGCAGCCCTAGATTTCATATGAGATGTGAAGTTTTGACAAATATTTCTGTATTAGTCAGAAGGCTTTTTGCCTTCTCTTATCTAATAGTCCATTTAAACTTTTCATGTAGCTGATCATAATACACCTTGTACTTTCCCCCTTGTTTACAGTCTGAAAAGCTAAGCTTTCTGTCTCCTGGCTGGCTGTATATTGATATTTAAAGGAAACATTTTGGGAAATATGTGTATTTGCTTTCTTGCCAAGAGTTAGTTGAGAGGGCTGACACCACTCTTATATCCAGCCAGCAGCTGGTTAGCATAGCATAAAGACTGGAAACAGGGGAAGCAGCTATACTGGTTATGTTCTATGGGAACAAAATCTACCTACCAGCACCTCTAAAATTCACTACTTAAAAGGTTCCTATTTCTTGGCAAGGGGCAGTAACCTCCTTGAGTGTCCAGAGGTCACCAGACAACGGCTACTGAACTGAAAAATTGTTATGAGCCTACTTCATACAGCAACACTGTGAAAATTAATTTACAGGGGTATCCCGGTAGCTCACCGGGTAGAAGAGCAATAACCTCGTGTCAAAGTCCTTACCAAAGCGGAAGGCCCTTTGCTGCATGTCATCCTCTCTCTCGCCCCTGCCTTTCCCATCTCTCTCCTATCCTGTCTAATAAAGTGAAATGCCCCAAAAAATTACAAAGAGAATAATTAGCTGCTTTATGTAAATAATGGTGAGTTAAGACACTTCACTGCCTATAATCATAATGCACTCACACAATTTAGTGTCCAGTAACTTCAGTATCCATCTTCCTTGTACTTCCTTGTTTTGCCCCCATTCATCATGAGGCGACTCAAAGATCTAAGACTTCTCCTATGTAGACAAAAGGCCAATTTCTCTCATATATTCTTCGCGAAATCTGTAAAATTCTTTAGTGAGCACTTCCTCTTTGCCGAGATAATCCGCATCGCACCTCCACAGGTGTTGGCATATCAAGATGGCTGATCAGCAGGATGGGATTCAGCAGGTGTGGGCCTTTAGGCTGGCACATAAAAGGCACTTTAAAATCGTGCAGTTTCATGTATTGGGGGTTCGGAACCAGTCAGTATTGTGTGACCACCATTGGCCTCACGCAGTGCAACACATATCCTTTCGCGTTAGAGTTGATCAGGTTTGTTGATTGTGGCCTGGTGGAATGTTGATCGACTCCTCTTTCAATGGCTGAGGCGAGTTGCTGGATATTGGCAGGACCTGGAACGGCTGTCGTATAACGCTGATCCAGAGCATCCAAACTGCTCAATGGGTGACATGTCCGGTCAGTATGCTGGCCATGCAAGAACTGCGGGTGTTTTAGCTTCGAGGAATTGTGTTACAGATCCTTGCAACGTGGGCCGTGCATTATCATGCTGGCAACATGAGGTGATGGTCGTGGATGATATTTGAGAGAAATAGGCCTTTTGTGTACATAGAGAAAGTCTTAGATCTTTGAGTTCAGCTCATGATGAATGGGGGCAAAAACAAAAGTGTTTATAATTTTGTTCAGTGTATTATCACAAGATTTTTCCCTGACCTTTTCAAAGTTTTCAATTTACATAATGAATGGCTCGATGAGTTTTACAAACTAAACATTTGTTTCGCAGTTTTCATGTCATAGCATCCCATGCAGATTAATCCATAAGCCGTACATAGACCTTAATTTATCAGTGAGAGTCATTGGTTTTTTCTTCCACATACAGTTTTGTCGACAGACAGCTGTTCATACTACATGCAGGGTGATATATGTTTGAAGAGAATTAAAAATGTATCTGTAATTACCTCATGAAATAATGAATCATTCATGTTCAAAGCACACCAGCTGTTCTTGTGCCTTATTGTCACTGTATGGTCCTTCATTGCCCTCTTGTGGATATAACCCACATCTCACCTCCTGTGCATTTCTTTTGTTTTTTTACCCACTTGCCTTTTCCTTATGTGTTATGCTTTGCTGTATGTGATTATTTGTGCCACCAGCCACACATTTACTTTACCCAACTCCTGATGGGAAGGTTTACCCAACTTGCAAGCATGCCTGGTTGGATTGATGTTTTGTGTTCATTCATTCAGGCAATGTTGTAATTTGAGTGAGCTATCCATTAAATCGCTTCTTTCTCACTCTCTCCCACCCTCCACTCCATCCCCCTGCCCTCTTGTCATCAGACAATCACCCTGGTTCTGCACCCATCCTCCAGCTTGCTGCCTCCTCCTTCCAAAACCCTGGCGCTCCCCCCCATGAAACCAAAAGTAAGTTCCAGTGAAGCTGAGATGACTTAAGACTCAGAACTATAATACTAATTTGTTGCCATGTGCACTTCAATAATGAACATTAACACTAACCATGTTTTGTCCATAGTTTTGTGAATTTAACACTGCCTGGGTAAATACTGTATATGGTTCCATTTCTGTACCCTTGTGTCTTTCTTGTAGTTAGGGCATTGTGAGCAGCAGGGTCAGTTCATTCTTATTGAAATGTAATGACTGGAAGGCTTCACTTCCTCTTGGAGGCTGGTTCAAGCCTCAAAATCCTGGCATATGCATCTCACCTGCTTTATACTAACAAATTTTTGCTACCTTTGTTTGGCAACTTGTTGCGTTTTGTGTCTAAAGTTACACAGTTACTTATTTAGACATTTGGAATTTAACTTAAATTTAAAAGTAAAAAAAGTCCCCATCAATTAGTGCTGAAACAATAAAATCAATATTTTATTAATTAATAAGTCAATTTTAAAATAAATGCTTTACATTTTCTGGTTCTAACCTCTTAACTGTGAGGATTTGTTGCTTTTCTGTTTTTATATAATTGGAAATGGAATATGTTA
>NW_023339674.1:23249421-23254259 GCF_004916995.1 Morone saxatilis | reverse complement strand
AAACAATGGGTACAAACAGATTAGGTACTTTACTATTTTCTAGACATTTTCTAGACTAACCAATGAATAAAAAAAAATTATGAATTAAAATACTCATTAATTCTTCAGCAGTCTAAGAAAAATGACAGACACAGTGTCTTTCAGATGTGTTTATTTCCACATTCGAATAGTTTTTATTGTTAAAGGAAACGGCTATTGTGATCACATCCTTGATTGTGTTTTGTGTAACTCAAATTCCTGATTGAACTCTACAACATATCATGTTGGTGACTTAAGATTACGGTTACCAATAATTCCTCAGAACAAGGGAAATATCCAGGACATTGACATGCTGACGCAGTGAAATAACCTAAAATGATCCCACATCTAGCAAGGTTTTGAGTATGTAAAGTCTTCAGACTGGAAAAGTGACAGAAGAAGTGTACTTTGGTCAGTGTGTGGATTAAATAAATGTTAATTTTTAAAATATCCCAAAATGCAATGCACAAGGGAAATGGAAGTGGAAATCTAAAACTAAAGGTAGATCGTGGTGAAGAAGCAAATTTAAAAAAAAACATAACAATTAAATGTTTGCTTTAATTGGTGCCATTCCAAAGTTACAGTATGAGTGATGTCTAATATCACAAGTATTGTCATGCCTTTTATAAAAATGTTGAGTATTTTGACTTTCTACTAACTGTAGAACTAGTATATTATAAAGATAAGTATATAGCATGCAATGTAAAAAGTTAATATGACGTGCTATTGTGTTACTCTTTGCACCTCTGTTTCTTGCTGTTATACTGACGTGCATTTTTCCACTGCAGGGGTTTGCTAGTGTTAACAGTGCACAGTACATTAGCAGACACTATAGACATAAATGTGTTATATACTGTACAAAGTTAACATATGTGCAGTTGCTTCTGTCAATGCCAGGTTGTGTAGTGTTTTTAATTGTTATACTTTATCTTTTGCCCTCTAGTCTTAGTTTTTCATTCAGTTGAACATAAAAGAAATGCTTAGTTTGACCTCTAGGGGGTGACATTGACCTGTACTGTTACTGCTGACTATATAGTTGACTTGCCACAGCAGAGATTTAAAATCAAAACCTTATCATTTGTGTTGCAATGTCTTTGAACCCAGGTGGGATCTGTTTTTGAGATGAAACCCTTAGCTCAACTCCTCTGCTTCATTCTCATATATCACATTCACTACTCTATGCAAAATATCACACGTAGCTCACAAGAACAAGAAGAGGCTGTTGTCTGCTGGAGGCAGATTGACTGTCATTGGCTCCAACTTTATCCGGAGGTTGTTTGTCAGTGAGTTTTCCATTGTCTCCACTCATCCACTGGTTTAGCCACAGTCTGTCTAAGCCACTGTACACAGTTGAGCCTGGCAGGTTCTCCTGAGACACAGGAGGCTAGAATGTGTTATCTCTCATCACTGACATGTTGTGTACACATGCAATGTGTTGATATAAGGGAGTCGTGTTTATGCTGTTTGTTCATCTGTGTGCAGACGCTGTGGACAACTTTGTGTGTTTTTGTATATAAACTCACTCCTACCTCAGTAAGCTGACAGCTCATGACATAGGGAGGTTATGTAATGGAAGTGCTGTAATACAGGACTTTGCATGAAGTTGCTTTGATGCAACATGTTCAAGGTACTGTACATGTCTTGCTGACTGTTTCTTGTAATTGTTGGAATTATTTGAATTCAAATGAGGATTCTGTGTATTTTAGGAGAAACCTTTCTCTGAATAAGATATGTGACTCTGTTTTCTGGTGTTAATCAGGTTAAAAGACCTGTCAATCTCTTTTGAAAGTGTTCTGTTTACATTTGTATCATGTGTTCCTTTAATACAAGTCTGTTTTTTCACAGGTTACCCATCTCTTCGCATAGAGAAGAATGATCTGAGGAGTGTTACTCTAATGGAGGCCAAAGCTAAAGTGAAAGACATTGCCATCTCAAGGGAGAGAGTCACACTACGTGATGTCCTACATGAAGGTGCTTGTCTCTCTCAATCTCTTTTTTTCTTTTTCTTTCTCTCTCTTACTCTTTCTTTCTTCTAAAGACAGCCCCAAATTACTTTTGCACTCTTCAGGAAAGTGTAAACGTTATCTCCAGAACAGTAAAGGGGAACACAAATTCAGAGTCTGCTCATGGCTCTTCAAAGAGGTGCTGATCACAGATTGTCATGTGGTTTGTCATTTCTGCCCCTTGCTTTGCAGAGGAGTGTTGCTGTGTATGTGAGATGCCCCTTGTACATCTTCTAAAGATCACTAAAATATGATGCGACAAGGTGCCAAGAAAATATATTTTTTTATATAGACACATATATATATATATATAATGGTGGTCATAATGTTCTGCAGCCTCATACCAACAAACTGTGATCCACTGTGTGTTCTGACAGCTTTCTATCAGAACCAGCATTAACTGTTTCAGCAGTTTGAGCTACAGTAGCTCGTCTGTTGGATCGGACCACACGGGCCAGCCTTCACTCCCCACGTGCATCAATGAGCCTCGGCCCCCCATGACCCTGTCTCCAGGCTGTCTTTTCCTTCTTGAGCACTTTTCATAGCGTACTGACTCAGCAACCTTGGCGAACACCACAACAAGAGCTGCAGTTTTGGAAGATGCTTTCTGACCCAGCTTCGCCCCCAGTTTGTTTTTTAAAACGAAAACATTGTGCTTTAGAATTGCCCCAAAAAATTGTAAAAGTAGCCCAACAGGCGTTTGCACTGAAAGTGGCATGACACAAATCACTTTGGAGATTGCGACGCAGAAATGGATGATGTTGTGTACACCGTGTGTTGCAGTTTGTGACAGTGATTGTTGGATGAGATTCACAGCAATGGCAGACAGAAAATCCGTGCAGCGTGTGGCGAGCGGTCTGTTGGAATTTGCAATGGATTGGCATTGCGGGTTAAAGGTGGGTGCAAGGGGTTGGTGAATGGGGATACAAGAGGGGTGGTGTGTTGTGGGTTGCCTACAGGAACGTGTAGTGCCGGGTGGGTGCAGGTGTGAGGAAGGGGGTTTGGTTGAAGTTGACCCAGAGCGTCGAACAAACAGGCAGACGTCCGTGTGGTGGGGCAGGCGGGACAGGGAATGCTTCTGCCGTTTCACAGACAGAGAGACAGTTTCGGAAGAATACAGGACAAGCAGGGCAGAAAAAAAAGAGTGAGGCCGAAAATAGGTTGTCATTGATGATTAGGGAATACAACAGAGTAAGCAGGAGGGAGAAGGTTTGAGAGAAAGCAGAGATGAGGAGGTGAGAAGTACAAAGCAGGATATGGTGAAACAGTCGTGATGGGGATAGGGCGGGGACTGTGGGGCGGTTGGTAGGAAAGGAGGGGACGGGAGACAGTTGTGGAAGACGAGGGCGGGAGTGTCTGCCGGGGGGTGTTTACGGGCGTACTCGTGGGTGGTGGTTCAAGCACGGGATATGTTCGCATGCACAAGTGGGATACTGGGAGGGTTGATAGTAGATGAGGACGGACAATCGGCCATCTGCCCACGTGGACTTATCCCACTGGGAACACCTTTTACATCACGAGGTAATGAAGACCCAATGGGGTGTAGCGCGGATACAAGATTATCGCCTAATCACTCCACAACGTCTTCACTAAATTTGCGGCGTTCTACCCTAGAAAAAAAGCTTCACCCCCCACAGGTGATTATACACACCGGTCTCAGACTTGCGTGGTGTTACCATTCATAAGCGCATTTTCCACCGTAACCTGATAGTCTTCGTAGGTTGCGCGAAGGGTCTCTACTAAGGACGTGAAGGTGGTGGGTTCGAGTAGCAACATATATCCAAAATCAAACTGAAACAAAGTGTAGACTTCTGTGAGATTGTACCATTTTTTTAAGCACTCAGTATGGTGTCAAATATTCCCAAGGTATGACAAAGAAGACATTTGCTATAAAAGAAATTTCAGCATGATATCATGGTTTGACCTCTTCCCCTCTCCCTCCCATACGTTTTCTCGTTTAGTGTGCAATTCGTGCTCTAGTTGATATGGCTATCATGTACATCTAGTTCTAGGTTGACAGTATTTTTCCTAATAAAATTGAAAATCATCAGTTTAAAAAGGCACTTTTGTATTCTACTAGGTTATCTTTGTCCAATATTTAAAATTGGTTGATGAGTCTTGAAACAGTGTTACAAATATGCAAAGTCGACTGTACATCACACCCATAGAACTCTAAACTGTTACATTCCATGTGATTACCACTTTGTCATTGGTTTGGGTGAAAGGTGTGGAACTTAGTCCGTAATGATGACATGTTTTTTGCAGTGTCTACTCAATACACAAACAGTCTCAAAATGACCTGAAACCAGTGTGACCTGACACCAGTGTGACCTGACCTGCGTCCTGTCAATGCCTGATAGTTTAAACAGAACTTATAGGACAGGACCGCACAGACTGTGGTGGGAATTCTGACCTTTTCACATTCACAGATGATGACATTAAGACATTTAAACAAGGGAGGTAAAAAATGAGATTCATGTAGGACTAATACTGATAGTGCTGTATTGAATTAGTATCGATAATCATAGAATTCATCTGTATTCTCGGTATCGACTCTAGTAACATTTCTAGTCTTCGCGATCCGAAAGAAAAAAGCGTTCTTACACTACATGCTCACATTCTCCCTATCTACGCAAAGCCCATTGAAACAGAAACTAACACATCGACAGCCATCGGGGAGCAATTCGAACACTTCTGAATGGACAACCCGCTCTCCGTCTGAGCCACACAGCTCGGCGTACAATTTCTGTTTTATCCCAGCACCATCTTTTGTGATACAGTGCATTAATCGAAGCAATACTCATTACTGCAGAATTG
>NW_023339674.1:23242614-23249396 GCF_004916995.1 Morone saxatilis | reverse complement strand
AACCTACCTGGCCCTATGTGAAAAGATGCCCCGAATTGTTAAATGCATGAATATAACTGTGATTTACCACATTTTTTGAAAAAGCTGGGTAGTATCAAATTCACTAGCAAAACCAGCTGGATACTGCAAACATGTTGAATCAAGAAACACTAAATAGAACTGTTCTGCAAAGGAAGAGGCTAAAAAGATTCTCAAAAGCAACAATTATCTGCGATGTAAAAGAAATAAGAGCAGATAGAAAACATAAATCATGACATTATCAGTCTGGACGGAAAGATTACAAAACCTTTGGACGACAGCGACCACGATGAGATGCCGTTATCAACAAATGGAAGAAAAACTTGAACAGTAGAACCTTCAGGTGCCGGCTACAAAAATACTCAAGATGCACGACAACTACCAGGGAGTCACAAAAGAACCATAAACATGTAAAGAACGCAGCCCATGCCCATTAAGGTTCAGGTCATGATTAACAATAAGAAAGAGACTGGGCAAAAA
Source organism: Morone saxatilis (assembly GCF_004916995.1). Lineage (NCBI taxonomy): Eukaryota > Metazoa > Chordata > Actinopteri > Moronidae > Morone > Morone saxatilis. Next base: position 23,248,898 of record NW_023339674.1, on the reverse strand, counting down.
GCATCCATGGTAGAGTCATGGTGAAAACCACTGCTTGCCAAGATAGAACAACAACAACATCTGATGATCCCCCAAGATTAGGAAAATATTCTGACTGACGAGACAAAATCTGAACTTTTTTAGAAGTTTTGGTGGCATCCATTACATCTGCGTAAAACTTACGCAGCTATTTCATAAAAAAAATCATACCAAATAAAACACGTGGTGGTAGTGTGGATGCTGGAGCTTCAGGACTTGACTTACTTCCCGTAATTAATGGACACGAATTCTGCTCTCTACCAGAAAATCCTGAAGGAGAATGTCCAACCATCAGTTTGTGACCTTAAGTTCAAGCACACTTGGGTTATGCAGCAGGACAATGATCCGAAACACACCAGCAGGTTTTTCTGCGACTATACGATGAAAAGACCATCAACTAAGACTCTTTACAGCAACTAACGATTAAGTTGAGTATTAGGGGCAGCTCTAATCTGTTTATAGGACACAAATGCCTCCGAATTTAAGATTTATAACCCTAACCCTTCCACTAGCATCTGTTAACAGCTGTGATTAGTAACTAGCGAGGTTACCACTTTGGAAACCGGTGCAAGAACAATGCAAAAGTGGCTGCATAATATTGTTGAGTCTGATATCTCTTGTATGGAATATTTGTAGAATCTAGATGCTGATGTACAGAGACTCCTGCCAAAACATTTCATTTCTGTTTATTTTCAGTAATTTAATGGATACATTTCCATATGTATTTTTGTCTCTGTGTCTCTGTCTGTGTCATTAAAAAGGAGACCTGACTTATGAGCACTAATGCTGTTTTTGTCCTGCGATGCATGCCTCATCAGATCAGTGTCAGTAAAAACTTGCTATGAACCTTAAGTAGCAAAGGTTCAGACTTGATGAGGCATATTATATATTGACAGAAGACCTCAGAAACTGAAAATACTAAATCTCTTTCTTTGGCTTTGTATCAAAAGCAAACACAACTATTTGTGCTTCAGTTTGGCTCAATCAGTCTTTCTTGCGCTGGATGCTTTTGGAGAGGATTCAGCATCGTCATGGAGTGATGGAACTGAACAAGACTGTACTTCACTTTCTGGAGATTTGCCCACACTGAGGTTTAGTGTGGCTGTGTGAATGATGTAATAGTTACCCAAGGGTGTCTACAACACAATGGAAGAGAAAAGTATGGGTGTTCTGTTTTGAAATGCCACTTAAAGGCCGCTGATAGTTTATGTTTTTGTCTAGAAATTGAATCAGAACATCAGTACTACTCTCTGTTGAAATTATTTTTAGCTTACTGTAAAACGTTCCTGTTTACAATACAAAAGCCGTAACAGAACACCTCAATCCCAAATCATCAACATGACTCTAGGGATGGCAGTGCCCTAAGCTGGACAATACATATATTTCAGAAGCATTATTTGTTACAATCAATTAATCAAATGCTCTGAATAATATGATATCTGTGGCTGTCGCAGACCTGTAACAAGCCCAGCCAGGGCTACCTGTCTACCTGCACGCACTCTGCCCGTGCACTCATCGTGCATGAAAGTGTGTTTTAGGGGAGTGCCTTTGGAGGGAGACCTGAAGGCAGGAGAGGGGTTCTTGGTTGGATACTTTCACAATCTAGCTGTGTCTTGCTAGTTTCTCCAACACTACTTACCTTTAGCTTTAAGTTATTTAGGCTGCTATCAAGAAAAATATCTAATTTCAGTGTCAAATACAATCTCACCATGACCTCTGAACAGCTTTATAATACAATAAAGTTTCTCATCTGAAGATGATTTATTTGCTATTTGGTTGGCAGTCTACTGTATCTTTATCTTGCTATGGATGTGACTAGCTTTTATAGATTGTGACTGTTATTTGTAAGGGTGTGGTCTCTGTAAATGGACAGTTGCTTGCTGCACTTTGCCTTGTGCAACTTGAGTTTTCAAAGCTGCTATCTAGATGTAAATATTGATACTAGATAATACAAAGTAGGCGAAAGGTTCAAAGTACTATAACCATATTACCAAGATGCTCCACAGCCATCTGCACCACTTCTTTGCAGCCACTGGCAAATATCTATACTTATCTATCTTACTTCCTGACTTGACTTGGATAGCTTTGCCAGTGCAGTCAGGGCCAGATACACATATATCCATTACTGCATACAAAATAACAGCAAATGTAAAATAAATAACAAACCCATGAGTCTATGAAGACTGAAGTGACAATTACAAGACATACAAGGCCATTCTCAGAGGTGGTTGAGTTGGATTCTGTTTTTGGGAGCCAGCAGGTCCAGACAGGCTTGATGGAGAAGGTAAAGGTGGGAGGGAGACAGTTACACACTAACCCTGTTGTTATGCTTCGTCTCCTGTGCTGTTGAAACACAAGGCACTTTTAGCCTTAGGGCTCAGTTTTTTTTCTCAGTTTATGTTGATGGTTTATCTTCTTAAATGGCATTTTACCTTAGTAAAGTCCTGGAGCAATGGGGTGACAGTTTAGACAAAGGGGCTGATGAACGCTCTCACTTCGCCTTTCCACGTCGTACGTATTTCTGAAAGTGTTGAAAGGTCCTCTGAGATCCAGTGAATCTTTTTTGGTTTGGCTCTTGTCTCACTGACGAGAGCCAAAACTGCCTAATCCCATTAAGAGACAAAGCATTTTAAGCAGAAGCCTGTCCATCTCTGTCCACTGATCAGCCAGGCATGACAGCCTGTGAGTGAGGTGACATTTGGATCTTTGCATGTGATGCTTTTGGCTGTATCCCTCCTGCCCTTTTTGTCAAATAAAAACCTTTTTGTCTTTGATAGGCACGTTTGGCCGCATTTTCCACGGCGTGCTGCTGGATGAAAAGGACCCCAGTAAGGAAAAGCAAGTCTTTGTGAAGACGGTGAAAGGTATGCACTCCATCCTGGCTATAATGCTCAGTTGAAAACACAGCTGTCCATAGAAATGAAAATATTGTCAGGTCCAAGTGTGTTTTCCCATCCCTCATATTAATGTGTAACTCACTGTCAGTTTTCTAAGAAGTGTTCTGGTTGGGAAAGAGAACACTGCAATGCTCAATGAATGTCATTAGACCGAAATATGATCGTAATGCCAAAGACGTAAGGCGAATGACGTAAGGCGAATGACGATGGTTGTTGGTCTGAAACACAGCTGAATGGCTCAGTTGACAGCGTGTTTTGATTTTTATTTTTTTTGTGAGCACTGGTGTTGACCCCCGTAGATTGTTAACCAAACACTGTATCAGAAATAGTAGGTGCTATTCTAGTGGCTTTAGCAGATTGCCATACATGGTTTCAATCCAGTAAACAGGCACACAAATTTGACCGTTAATTAATTATATGTCCTACTCATGCTGCAGGGTTTGCATGCCAGTGAAAGGACTCATTTTTGTGGGACTGTCAGGTTCTTTGTTAGCGGCATGTGTCAGCTTTGTCTGCCAGTTGCCTTTTGACCTCTCCATTCTCTCATGTTTACTCAGGGAGGGGTGGATACCACTCGGTGAACAATATCCTCATGCCACTCTTGGCGTTGTTAAAGTCTTTACTTCCTCCTCCTGTGCCTTTTGGGAAGGGAACAATACTGCTTTCCATAAGTGTCAGATGATGGCAAAGCTGCATACACAGATTAAAAACTGGACCTCAGTGAGCTTGGCACAAGTCAGTTTTCCTCTGAAGTTTCCCACTACAAATGACTGTTTGCAGAGGAACCGGTGCAGGGAAACCAATAAAAATCCAACTCTACATGGGGTCTGAGAGTACAGAAATTATATCATTAACTTTTAAACTTTTTTACTGCACAGGTCACTCTAGTTCTGCCAGATTGCTCTATTTCAATGAGATTTTGTGTCTGATAAAATTGTTCAGATCACGCGTCTGAGGTGCAGGTGACCATGATGTTGACTGAAAGTTGCAAGCTTCGTGGACTTCATCATAGGTGAGTGGCAGCAGTGGTATTGTTTTTTTAGATTCAGAAATATAAGAAAAAAGAAACAAATGCCACATAACCCCAACTTGGTTGGGTACGTACGACATAACCACATTATTAACTTGTGCCATGGTTATAGACATATATTGGTTTCTTCATTATTTCTTTTGTTCACTTTTGCAACAGATTCCATTCTTAACATTAGCAGTTAACATTCTGGCTTACTCTAACCCAACACTGTATTCTGTCAAAGCACTTCCTGTGGTCGTCTTTAGAAGGCTCTGTTTCAATGCTGACGAAAGAACACCACATTTTTACACTGTAAAGTAGACTGCAAGGGGGAACCAAACATGTTTTCTGATATGTTTTCTCAATGTAACACTCAGGAACGGCACTTAAGCTTGTTCTGGTGTGGCTTTTATGATATTATATATATTTATTTTGCAAATGAATGGTTTATTGTGGGGGTCACGGTCTGAATGCATTGAATTTGGTTTGAAATTACGGTAATTTTAGTTTTAGTTTTACTGTACTGGAAAAGATTGTCATCATATGGGCCCACTCCTTCCCCTTTCTTCTTAATGAGATCAGCAAGTAAGTTTAGCTGACACTTCCTCTTCCATAGTTTGGCAATAGTTTGGATGACCCATCGCTAACATGTACTTTAATGTACAGTATAGATGCATTATTACACAACCTTCCTGCCCTCAGCTGGTCTTTCTTTCCACCTTCAGAAATCTGTTGCCCATAAGCCATGTGTGTACGGAAGACGGTGAGAAGCCCATGGTGCTTTTGCCTTTCATGGCTTGGGGGAATCTCAAGCTGTTCCTGCGGCAGTGTAAGCTAGCTGAGGCTAACAACCCACAGGTGAGAATTCAACTTTGCATACATTTGGTGGAGCCAAAAACACAACAAAGAGAAAGATAAATGCCTCAATGGAAGTCATGTGTGACATTGGATAGAGACATTTATTAAGCTATTAAAATAAATCTCCCAAATTGAAAGAAAAGTCAGATTTTATCCTAGAGTCAAATCTAAAAGAATGTTTTGTGTGTTTGCAGCAAACAGCCAAGTAACACCTTCCAGTAACTACTGTTTACACTGTTATTAGAAGGACTGTTGATATAGTCATGCAGCCGGTGCTCAGGGCAGAGATTTTTATTCACTATGTAAAGACAATCAGGCTTTTGTACAGGTTAACCCCAGGGAGTCTTTGATGTGCTTGGCAAAAGCCACAGCACAGATCCAACCAATCAATCAGCCCCAAAATACAGATGTAGCAAACACTTTGCTATCACAAGATGAAGCTTGCCATCCATCTGAATTCATCAAAACTGCTTTGTAAAGTTTTAGGTAACAAACACATCAGCACCTCCGTTCTCAGCAATCTCATTATGTAGTTTTGGCAGTTGTAGGAGACAAAGACATAGTCATTAAGTTGTGCTGTTGCAATAAACATTGAGCTCTAAATCAGAAACGAATCAGTACAGGGTAGATGAGGCTCTCGGGAAAGCACTGAGGGGGCACAATACTACAGTGTGGCATTCCTTCTGAAGCTTAACATCTGGTTTGGAAGGTAGAACAGTGAGGGGAAAAAAGTGTTGACCTTTTCCATAGTTTTTTTTTTCCCCCTAACAACCAACTGTTGAAATTACTCTGCATGGTTGATACACAATACACAGTGGTACCAGCTACACACATCTTAGTTTTGCTTGAGTTGTTGACTTTAAAAGTTCTTATCACTGTTCACTGGCTGCCAAGACTTTGTTTTTCTGTGTTGTGGAATTAATTTATTAAGGTTGTACTACACTGTCCACTGTCAGATAAGATTAAACGGTCCAAACATTTCCGCTCTGTGTGTCTGAGCCAAGAACTGTGCAGATAACTGAATTGAATACAAAAACATACGAATATGCACATTAATATATGGTACTGTCACGTGAATTCTCTTACAAGTCAAGGTTGTCTTGTAAGCTATACAGGATGTTTATATAGCCTACATTAGAGGAGTTGCCTCACTTTTATCAGTAAGGGGTCTTTTCTCTGCGGAGTGTAAGGCCTTTCTCAGAAACACCTGCTGGCCAAGCCATTGTCTACAAGCCCTTCAGGAGCTCCAAGCACAAAACAAACAACTTTCTTTAATGTCAGGCTCTGGCTCAAACCTTTGAGTAAGGGACTTTCTGACTCATGTCGTTCAGATTGCTTTCATTTTGTTGCATAAACAGTTATTCAGCAGTGTTAATAATGTAATTTTACACCTTTACGCCTAGAGCGAAATGCTAACATCATCATGCTAACATGCTCACAATGACAATGCTAACATGCTGATGTTAAGTAGGTATGTTTACCATCTTAGTTTAGCCTGT
>NW_023339674.1:23242333-23242538 GCF_004916995.1 Morone saxatilis | reverse complement strand
CACAAAGTACCTGATTATGGCACTAGATGAGACCAAAGTTACTACAGCTCATCCTGAGAGGAACGAGAACAACAGTTGCTGAGACATTTCCTGATCCTCATAGTGCTGCTAGAGGAAATATCAGGAGGTCACCAACCTCTGAGGGATTCATCGTCACGGCATAAGGGATATTTGTGCCAAAGTCATGGCAATCCATCTAATAGTT
>NW_023339674.1:23241767-23242233 GCF_004916995.1 Morone saxatilis | reverse complement strand
GGCAATCCATCTAATAGTTGTTGTGATATTTCACCAAAACCAAAAACGCCAATGTCTGGTGGTGCGAGAGGACCAACATTTCTATCCTTGCAGCCTTCCACGAGCATGGCTAGAATATAAGTGTTCTGTAGTTGTTTCCAGCATTCTTGACATTCAGATAATTATTAGTTAACTACCTTTTTTGAAAAGTTTTCTTCTTTTGTGCAAAGTGTTTTCTAAAGCCCCAGCGTGAGTTAAGACAAATATTGTTTTTCTGTTGACTCACCCTACATTGGCATTTAAAGACTGAAATACTCTTCAAACTCCCATCTTTGACCCATGGTATATTCAAAGGAAATAAGAACAATTTGACACAAACAAAATCATGTCAGCTGTGGTCTCCTGTCCCCACTCCCTCCCTTTTTGTGTTTTTCCTGTTTCTGCTTCTCAACTTCACATTGTCTTGTATTCTCTCTCTCTCTCTCTC
>NW_023339674.1:23215373-23241719 GCF_004916995.1 Morone saxatilis | reverse complement strand
TCTCTCTCTCTCTCATTTCCTTTCAGGCGATCTCTCAACAAGACTTGGTTTATATGGCCATCCAGATTGCATGTGGAATGAGCTACCTGTCTCGCAGGGAGGTCATACACAAAGACCTCGCCGCCAGGAACTGCGTGTAAGTGTCCCTGACCCAGCTCAGCTTTTTGTCCTCACTTCTTCCCTGTAGCATTCAGGTGATTTGATTTTCACTAAAATATAAAGAGGCTGACTTTTCTCTCTTGACACCCCTCGGACAGCATTGACGACAACATGCAGGTGAAGATCACAGACAATGCCCTCGCCCGAGACCTGTTTCCCATGGATTACCACTGTCTGGGGGATAATGAGAACCGACCAGTCCGCTGGATGGCCCTGGAAAGCTTGCTCAACAACGACTTCTCCAGTGCAAGTGATGTTGTAAGAACTGCAGACATATAGATTTACTTCTTGCAACTCAACCATGAAACCCTATAATTAACCTTCTCTTTCTCTCAAGGGTTTACTAAAAAGACAAAGCATGATCCAGAGAAGGTGATGCAGGAAATGGCACCAGTTGTATCCAAGCCATTCTTAGACGCTGGTCAAGGTGTCAGAGGGAAGGGAGGAGTGGTGTTTTTAGCACCATGTGTCTCTAGCTCTTCCCTCTTTCCTGTCTCAGGATAGCACAGCAGGCGCGGCAGAGACAGTCAGGAAGCTCAACAGATCCTTAGAGACACCACTGAGACACCAGACAGACATGCCCCCACCTCTCCACATTCCTCTTATGTTCACGTCGCTTCATGGCAGTCACTCCCCTCCCCTAACACATTTACAGTTAACAGAGGCCTGGCACTACCATTCAACTAAGCTTTTGGGGAAGTCCAGACAAGTACGTAGACCTGTGTAGCATCATCAGAGCATCACACATGCTGCTCTTACGCACATGAATACTCCATACCCTTATGTCAGTGGTTACGCACATTGGATACCAAGCTGGACAGGACGAGAAAGTGACTATGGACATGTTAAGGCCTTGTTGGGAATGTTGGCAGTGAACTGGGCACTGATGAACAGGGTGACTTACTGTATATCGCGTTTTTCCTCTGAGAAGCCCGCCCTGTGTCTTCAATCACTCCCTTCACTTCCTTTAAAGGTTATGACATGCTAACACAACAGAAACTTCTCTGTTCATAAGTCACTGTCAGGTTGATTTATTTTAGATAAGGATTAGCATGACTCCCAGTGCAGTGCAGGGTCAACTCCTACTGTAAGCACTTTGGTTTTACCAGTGACCTTAGATATGGGTTAATAATAAAATCAGCGTTAATAGGGAAATGCTTCGCTTCCTTATCCCGTCCTGTGAGGTCAGATTGAATCGCCCGTACAACAACACATACAGGGTGGGCCCTTGCTGACATGGGAGCTCAAAACGCCCAGTCTCCCTAAACGGCCGCCCTACTGTTTACTTTCTGTGTCTTAACAAGAACTTGCAGCAATGATGTATATCCAAATAAAAGTATCAACATCATTTCCTCGTATTGTTCCTGTGGAACATTTTGTATTTGAATGCAAGCGGGCATCGCAGGCTTTCCGCACTCTGGATAGAAATGGTGGTTATGTTTATCCTGTGTGATGACAGCACATTAAAGACAACAGCTTGTGTTGATTATGTTTAGAAACTGTTGTAAATGAATGTTCAGTACTGGTCACACATGTTGTGTCTTCACAGTGGGCCTTCGGAGTGACTCTGTGGGAACTGATGACTTTGGGTCAGACCCCATATGTGGACATCGACCCTTTTGAGATGTCAGCCTACCTGAAGGATGGGTACAGAATAGCACAACCTATCAACTGCCCAGATGAACTGTACGTACAAAACACACAAGCACGCACACGCACACACAAACACAAATATGATCTGTACATTTTCAGATTCTCTTAAAAATTAAATAAAATGTTATAGTCACTCTCAGGACATCAGAACGTTTGTATTTCTGCTTATCTTTATTGTTATCAATAAACACATAATGTATGTTTTTAGACCTCTGCAGTAAAGGATGTGTGTGTATGTTCAGCTACAGCCAACCTTGTTATTGCAGATTTTTACTAAACGAACTGTTGGTGACACATGGTTTGTGTACCACAGTAGTTGTTGTGAAGCTTATCAACATCCTGCAAATTTTAAGGAGGAGTAGTCTGTACCCACAGGCGCCATTTTCCCACCAAGGCATTATTATTTACAGGCTGTTTCCTCAATATCAAGTTTGAAGTGAGGCTGCTGTCACCTTAATAACTGGGTTTTTCCTGGCTCAGAGCAGGGTTGCAGTGGTGGACCACCCGGGTGGATTAGTGTGTGATGCACGATGCAATCAGTGAGCAAGTTTTGTGTGGTACTGTCAAAATCAGGAAAGATGTTACAGCCTTACCTTTTATGAAGAAATTCTGAATTATTGTTATTAAGTATCAATCGTTTCATGCTGATGATAGGCGTCTATATATATGTCCCAGTGAAGTTAAAACCCTACTAGCGCAGTCAGCCAATCTTGTTTTGATTATTTAAGGGATATTGCTAAAATCTGTCCAAAACCAAATCCACGATATATGCTTTCATGTCCTTATGAAAGGCACAGATCAGAAAACACTTCAGACTGCTAATAGAATGAGAAACAAAGAGAGCATATTATTGCCCTTTTAATGTTTTCCCTTTGGTTAGTACTTTATCACACTACTATTTCTAAGAGCTACAGCTATCAATACAATTTGACTGTATGGAATCACCATAATACACTGAAAAAGTTTTAGCTTTGACAACTTAATAATGTTTCCTTTGAACTGACCAAAAAATGTATGCCCTGGAAAACTCGTAGAGTAGTGTTAAATATCCACAAAGATAAGGGAATAATTACCTGAAATCTGTTAAATAACCGAACAGGGTTTCCTTCTAAATACAATAGGTGGTGAGGTGATACATTGATTATATCTCCTTCATTTATATCAGTGCAGTACAGGCAGCTCCTGTATGTGGAACGCAACCCCTGAGTTTTGGTCACCTTCCTTCTCTCTCCCACTGCATCCTGTCACGCACAAAACACCCAACATTGTCCTGAAACTGCTCGTAGACATACATTTGATTCGACTCGTCTTTTTTTCTTGCAGGTTTGCAGTGATGGCTTGTTGCTGGGCCCTGGACCCAGAGGAGAGGCCCAAGTTTCAGCAGCTCGTTCAGTGCCTCACAGAGTTCCATGCAGCATTGGGCGCTTACGTGTGAAAACAAGCTTCTTCTTCTTCTTCTTCTTTTTTTCTCCCCAAGAAGGCAACACTAAAAGCTGGTGGACACTATTCATAAGGAATACATGTATGAAAATGTGCCTTATCAGATGAAAGAGCAGACTTAAGCCTGACGATTTTATTTTGTACAGTTCTTTTGGAGTTTTTATATAGTTGAATTACCCTTTTACAGCATAGCAAAGTAAAAGGATTCTTTGTTGAATATTGTTTCATATGCTTTGAAAGCGTCTAGCGATGGCATTTATGGTGCTCTGCCCTTGCCAAGAGGACAGAAACAGTGCAAGGATGTCCTCATCTGTACAGCACGTCAACATTTACAGACATTTTTGTGCCATCGGACAAATGTTTTTAAGGAAGAATTGAAGCCTCTGGTTTTAAAGACAGTATTTTCTACAGTTTTGTAACTTAGTGAAACAGTGTAAATTGTAGATGTGTTGTGGACTCTACAGCAGAATGATTTAGGTACCAAAGTAGACTTAAGGGCTTCATTTGTATACGTAACCATACTCTCCAACATGCTGCTTCACTCTGCTACAGTAAGCTCCAGCTGGGTACGAGATCCCTCTTGGAAACCAGATCTGTGTTTTTTGCGAAGATTTCTGAGACCTTTACGAACGGTACACTGTTTCCTCTGGATGACACTAAAGACTGTGCCACAGATGAGTTTTCTTTTCTTCGTGGATCAGACGTATAGACACCACAGCTCATATAAGATCAGCACCACAAAGCTACTTATTTGAACTTTTAAACAACATCCGGAGTGAATTTTGGACACTATTATTATTTGAATGTCACCACCTTCTTCCTCTTTTGTACATTTTATTTCCACTATCACAACCTCCAAACAGAATTATCATTATGTTTCTATTTTATAAGCTTGATTGTTCTGTGTCAGAACACAGCCCTTCACAGGATTCTTGGACTGATTTTTTTTATTTTAATTTTTTTTTTTTTTTTTTGCGAGTAACTAGAACACTAATAATCACTGTGAACACACAAAACTGCCTACCAGCTTGGTCTAATCTTATTCCCACCTTTAACATCTTTGTGATGGTCACTGCATGTTGAATTAAGGTTGTAAACTGCTTCCCGAATTCCTATCCACAAATTAAATGGGATCTTTTAAATGTAGAATGGCTGCTTTATTTATATTTTTAACATCAAAAGCACGTGGTGTATCAGTATAGCTCCTTTGCTGTGCATTTAAAACAATATCTGCTCTCATTGTTTCAGGAAGAATGCCTGACACCATATTAATGTTTGTTTTGTACCACAAAAGCCACAGTTGAAGCCAAGTGTTTTGGTACAAGGATGTTTTTCTGTTTAGCCTTGAAAGCTTCAAACCACAGTGATGCCTTTGCTGTTCAGCCATGCCAACCGTCCACTTGTTGATAGAGAAAACATCCAAAAGAGTAAAGCTTTAACTATTAATACTTAAGTATCTGTATTCCCAAATATACGTCCTTGTGTACGTAATAGAAGAACACTGTTATGGGTTATTACTTTTCTTAGATTTTTCAGGTTTCTTTGTTGCCTCTTTAGCTTAAGCCTGAAGTTGATGTCACATGAACACTGCACTTCTTCATGATGTTGTAATGGAAAGTTATATAAAATCAAGTTTGTGCAGAATCCTTAAATCCCTTTCATTATAAGTCCTCATCCAGTTCGATTTGTTCAAATTAACACCAGAAATGTTGAGACAGAAATGTTCAATATTTCTTTTACTTTGTGTGGGCATAAACATCAACCTGATTATTTAACTAAATACTGTTTTATGGTGTTTCACTGACAAATGTTGACAATATCACTGCATTTAATTCTTCAACTTTATCTTTTTGTCATTTCTGGTGGTGCAGATTTCGTTAAATCACAAGCTGAACATCAGTGACGTGAAGTCAGGTTGAGATATTACCACAACTACGGCAGCGTTTGAAGACGACATAATTTCCAAATATCATCAGTCATTGTTATCTTGCAGTTAGTCACTGTCAGGGAACCTGTGTCAATTCTGCACACTTGTTCCCTTTCCACACTAACAGCATAATATTAGAACGCAATGCAACGCAGCCACAAGACATGTTGAGTAAGTGACATTCTCATTACCAGACTCCTGTGTCACAATACTGTAGGGTTGACTGACTTAAATGGACAAGTTTCCAAAGTAAAACCCAGAACTTCACCAGGTTTGAGGGGGTTTCTGGGTATTGTTCAGCAAATGAATTCAGTTCAACCTGCTACATGGAACAGGCACCTGTTCCTACTTGTAGCCGCATCTAAAACAAGATGGATTCCAGACTGGATTCAGCTCCACATGACTCACTTTACATCTGCTTTTATTATCATTCAGTTTCCTTATTTAATAGTATCAAATGGTGACATAACTCTGAAAGGGACCTCTTTTGTTCTCACCTTTGAGTAATGGAATCTGTGTCATTATACTATACTTGAACACACACTTGTAAATCTGAATATTGTCTTACCAAAGATCAACTCTCATGTCTGTTGCTTAGCAACACATTTATTTGACCAATGAATTGGTTTTGAATTATATTGAGGGGTAATTAATCAATGGGCAAGGCTTTCTGTGAAACCCATATCAACACTTACAGTTCCATGCACAATACATCATATCAGATTCACAGTGCGTTATAAGAGCTGCTATAATCCTTTGTATGGCATTAGGAGGTCTCATAACAACAGTTAATCACATTCATATTCACTTTATTCTAAAAGTATCTGAAGTATTTGGTGTATCAAGGTGATATCTGACAATGACTTACAATACCTTCATGACAGGTACATGTGTGTCTGCTTCAGATACCGTCCAGTTAACGTATAACTGATATTGTTCAGAATGTGCTACAAGCAACGCCTGTGACCAATGTCAAACACTCAGAGTGGAAACAGAAGTATTGTAGAAGGAACTGAGAGGAAATACTGGTTGATCCAGACCGAGCTGCACAATATCTCATCATATCATAGATGACATCAGCAAACACAAAAAGTAGTGTGTGAATTATGGATGTTTCCTTACCTGCTTCCTGAATAACTGCTCAACTTAACGGCTTTCATGTTGTGAATGTGATACCCCTTCAGCTTGTAACTGCACCTAAAACATGAACAGCACAAAGTCTATGTACTGCCAGTACAGTACTGGTATACATGAATGGCACTTATGGATATCAAACCTAACATCCTAACTGTACTGGAGGCAGAACAAAGGGGGCTAATAAGCGACGGACTCTTGGCGTTGTGTGGCGTTAGAGATAAACAGCGCTGTAACCGGCTCCCCTTGAGTACACTGAACTCATGGATTTGTTCCGGGAATTTGTGTGTGTTGGCAACCTGGTGGGGAATTCGGTCCATATATGGTATACTACAATTTAAAACCCTTTATGTGGGGTATTTAATAGGCATTATTTCTTATTAATTAAATTACTGATTGCTGAATTCGATTTAGCTGCTTCAGTTTTAGGGTCCTTGTATTGTGCATGTTGGGACACTTTAACAGAAGTTATTGGTATTGTTATAGTAACACCTGTAGCCTACTCATATCTATCTATCCATCTATTGACACGTTACAACACCGGTTTAACCTTTAGCAGTATTTAGTATTTAGTAGTAGTTTCTTTTTTTCGTTTAGCTAATTTTCCTTCACACTCAATAATAAGTTTACACAAAAGAGCTCCTCTTGTCACCTGGAATAACTGTACACACAAACATATTTTGTAGGTGAACGACAGAGCTTCCTCGGCTACATATGGCTGTCAGTGTGAGGGTCCATTCATTAGCAGAGGTTTCTCTCTGTTCTCATTAGCTTCAGGCACAAACAGCTCGGAGAGCCGCATACCGCAATTAGTGGAGCATTAAGGCCGCCTGGAGAACAAAGCGAGGCTCCACCGGGAGCACGGGAGCGCCAAATATTACACAGGAACTTTAAACCTGAATGGCATCATGCACTTCCATGTATTATCTTATTATCATGATTAACACTTTCTCACAGGTGAGGTGAGTGTTGGACAGGCTGGCGCGTGACTCAGCCAATGAGCGCGGGACAGTGTGTTCCCAATTCACAACTTTCAAAACATTTGCGCGTGGAGCTGTGGGCTGAGTCCAATTACATCACCGACGGTCATAAAGCAGCTCTCCGGCACACCGGAGGGAAAACATAGACAACCTCTGACACAAACCTCGAAAGGCAGCGGAGCTCAACTAATGGACATACATTCCTCCAAAACCATGAAGAAGCCCGGGACGGCGTGCTGCAGCAGCGTGAAGGTAGGCATCAGTGCGCCGGACGGAGGGCTGCATACTTACTATGAAAGCTCTTGTTTTAACCCGCAGCACTTGTTCCCTCGTTGTTTATATAACCACCTGATTTATTTGTAGACGATTACGTAACATTACACAGATAATACTCAAATAATAATTATTTTTTTCTGAGTATAGTTTCTGCTGTCTGTGTCGTATAAGAGTAAACAGAGCTTCACCTTAAATAAAACCGTTCTCTGTCCAGACTCAGTGAGCTTTATTGCAGATTGTAGTGCTCAATATTGGGGGAAAAACTTGAGTTACCTTCACAGAGCTCAGAAGAAAAGAAAAAAAGTTCTCCTCGTTTCTTTGAATGTTCGACATTCATTTTATGATCACTGTAAGTGACGCGCAACCGTGTTTAATGTTTAATCTGAGCGATATAGCATATATATAATGTAAACTTTGATATATATAAATTGTTTAATTATTTTGTATATAATAATTTTTTCCTGTTTCAGTAGTTGAAAGTGTTTCACAGACTAATCTTTATGCCAAATTAAAAATTAAGTTTAGGGAAAAATGTAATAATGTAATTTCTAAAACTACAACTAATATAGATTTTTTGCTATTGATGAATCTGCTGATTAGTAGAAAAATGACCCATTTTAGTGCTCTGGGGGAAATTATCAAACAGTCTAAAATAGTCCAAAGGAGCCTTGAATCTTGTTTAGCATTTTTGTTTAACAAGTCAGTCAATTGTTCGATTAATCACAGCAGCTCTAGAAATGTAATTCTCCTTCAGATGGGTTTTTATAGAGGGAAATATTTAGTTTTTTGTGTCTATCATTAAATGCATCAGTGAGTCACTTTTGACAGGCGTTTTATGTGTTTGGCAGCTGTGTCCAGTTCAATGTTTGGTATTTTTTCTGCACCTCTGGCTGCAATATTAAGAGTCTCACTGAACACTGGGCACAGGCAGAAATGTACCCCCGCTGAGTGCCAAAAGGAGCAGTTGTGCTTCACTGTATGGCAATAATGGGAGAGAAACAGTTTGTTCCAGGGCTGTGAGTAATAATGAGGCAAAACTCCATGCAGCTTGCAGCGAAACTCTGCGAGAGATGACATGTCTTCTTCATTGGTGTTGTGTTGTGTGAATGACGCGTGACTAATACACCTATATTCTGTAAGTTTGGAGACGATGACAGGGGGAACAACTTGAGCAACTTCTAAGTTTCTAGAAGGTGAAGATCTATTTGGAAAATCTTCAGTGTTTAGCTAACACATTCTCACACACACTGTGGTTTGTTCCACTTGCTGCAAATCTGCTAATGTTTATCTTTTTAAGTCTTCACTTTACAGTTGAAAACAAGTACAAATAGGGTGGAGAAAGCTGACACAGTATGGCTCATCCTACAGACATCATCATATGACCGTTTCACATGAACTCTCCATCCGTCCTTCACAGTGGGAACGAAGCCCGAGCTCAAAGCCGTGTAACGGTATATTTAGATAATGGGAGTAGTTTAGAGTGAAAGCAGTGTGAGCAGCAGGTTAATGTGTCAGTAAAGCTCTTTCTGCAAGTCATTCCTACAGCGCTGAGAAGTGGAAGCAGAGGAGTACATCTTTTAAATTGTGTTGCGTCAAACTGTAACGCTAGAGCTCTTGATTACTGTTGGCCTCCTGCATAGCGAGTGCAACAAAGGAGTAGAACACTGGCCTGGTTGCTTCTCACATGAAACAAAATCACTTTGCACTCGGCTAAACAAGCCCATCCATCTTTTCTTGACGGCGGTACATGCTGTACAGTGCTTTGCTCTTTATTTGCTCAGTTTCATCAGGACGTTCTGTTTGTTTTTTTTCCCCCACAGCTTTGAACTTATCTACTGTGCACTACACCTAGTCTGCACCCAGGTTACACCATCAAACCCTCTTTAAAGATATCGCTGCCAGCATCCGAGCCAAGTTTCTGCTCGAGGGCACATAATGTTTAAGTCCTGATGAGTGGGGCAAGAAATGTGCTCCACACCTCAGTGCACCTGAGGGCGTTTGTGTCTGTCAGAGTTTAGGAAATAGTTCAGCATCTTTATAAATACACTTATTCACTTTTTTTGCAGAGAGAAGACTGATACCACTCTTAAAATTGCGATGTTCAGCAAACCGCCAGCAGCTAGATAGCTAGCTTAGCACAAAGACTGGATAACAGCTAGCTTAGCTTTGTCCAGAGGTAACAGAATCCTTATATAACCACATCTAAAGCTCATGAATTAACATGTTATATCTTGTTTGTTTAATCCGCACAAGAAGATGAAGTGTAAAAACAACAGGTTGTGGTTTTGTAGGGGGTTATCTGCCAGACGACAAGGCTCCAGGAAATCCATGCTCTTAGCCAACAAGTAGTCCAGCGCATAAAGCTCCTGGGAAACCGTACTGATTAAACACACAATAGGCCTACATAAAATATTAATTAGCAATCTTTAATTTGTAGGCTGCATTTTCTACCTTCAGACATAGCCAAGCTAGCTGTTTCCAGTCTTTAGGCTCAGCTAACCGTCTACTAGCTGTAGCTTTATATTTAGTGGAGAAAGTGTTTTTAATTGTATTCTCTGCAAGAAAGTGAATCATTTCCCAAAATATTTAATGTTTGCTGTAAATCAGAGAAAATTGTCCTCTGATTATGATGCTATTGTGCAGCAAAACTTTTTTTGTTTGATTCACAATGAAGGGAGGTCATTCTGTGGCTTTACTTTCTTTCAAGTATCCTCAGAGACTTTATACACTAAGCTTTTCATTTTTTGACCAAGTAGGTCAAGCTTTTTTTTTTTTTTGAAGCAAAAAAACCCCATCATTTCCTCATGGAAATCCATGGCTATCCAGCGTCTTAGCTACAACACGTGTCCCAGAAATAAAAGCATTTTTAAATTCAAGTGTTAACTTCCCTCAATTCTTCCCCTCGCAGCAGGGTTGAAGGCTGGGACAATAACGTCCACACAGACAGAGCTGAAAGTGTTCAAAAGGGATAAATATGTACATAATCCATGGAGACTCTGCACAAGCACTTTCCTGCTTGCAAACATCAAACAGGCTTAAATCACTTGTATTAACAGTGTTGATAAATAATACATTCTACGCCTTCCCAGGGAGAGAGTGCTGACGCACTGCAGCGCTCCGCACTAATTGCTGCTGCTGCCCCTTCTCTTCACTATTTATAATAGTGTACAAATATCTTAGCCAAGCACCAACGTTATGCAACATTCCTTCATCCAGAAAAACTGACCTGCTGTATTTTATCATTAATATTGATTAGGTGCAAGAAAACACTGTCTTGCCGTTTCTCATGCCTATGGTGAAAATTTACACTTTAATGGATTATGTGTTATCTAAATTATTATGTGTTTCCAATGTTAAGGCCAAATTGTCTGAAAGCCAGGGACTTGTCTCTGAAACACAATATTTGTATCAGGCATTATCTGCAAAAAGAATATTAATCCGACTTCGTTAAAGGCTAAAGTGGATTTCAAGTTGACCTGAAGCTGTGGTTAAAGAAACAGTTGTGAACCACTAACTTTTTGTTTGAATCTAAATCACAAACAAAAGAAGCTCTTTGCCTGCCAGCAAACTAGTCCTGTCGAATCATTTAGATAATTGAAGCTCGTTTGATTCGAAATGAGGATGAAATATAAGTAACAGTGTAAAAGCATCTATTGTGCGCGCTAACAAAACATAAAGCCAAGCTTTAATAGGAGCATTAACTGTTCTGAGTCAAACACATAGTTTATTCTCCCTCAGCCGACCTGGCAGCCAGTAAACTAACTGAAAGCTTGGATTTATCACTGTTTTCATTGCAAATTCACTCCTAATCTCAACACGTATCTTCCGCGTCATTCATGCTTCATTCATGTTGCTAAAACAAAAACAGCCTCTGAAACCAGAGATGGAAAGTAAGTCATTTTCACACTTCAGTTCTTGTATGGATTGAAGGACCCCCATCACGAGCACAGCACTGTTTTAGCCTCTTTACACTTTCTCCCAGTGTGTTTTAGAATTGATTTTAAGATTTGACTCAGTACTTTTAAGGCTCTACATGGTCTCTCCCCCTACTATATCTCAGACCTTTTAACACTGTACTATTTTGAGATCTTCGGGCAAAGGTCCTTTGTCTGTTCCAGATGCCCGGCCGAAAACAAAAGGGGACAGAGCGTTTGCAGTCAGGGCCCAAGGCTCTGGAACAGTCTGCCCGAGGAAATCAGATCAGCTGAGTCAGTCCCTTCTTGGGGCGCCCTGGTGGCTCGCCTGGTTGCCAGGGCTGGATTCTTGCTGCGGCGGCCACGGGTTTAAGTCTGACTTGTGGCCATTTTGCTGCGTGTCATCCCCTCTGTCTCTCCCCCTTTCCTGTCTATCTTCAGTTGTCCTATCCAATAGAGGCAAAGAGGCCCAAAAACAAGTCCCTTCTTAAACATACTTTTATCGGCGAGCCTATCCTGATTTTACTTGAATTAACATTTTTCTGTAGTATCTTTTATTTCCTAAATGTTTTTCTTGTTTTACCTGGTTTAAATTCTCTTTAAATTGATGATTTTATAACTTGTGTTTTATTTTATTTTATGTGAAGCCCTTACTAACGTTCCGTGCTCTATAAATAAAGATGATTATTATTATAAGATTAGCTATTTCTTAATGCTAATGTCACCGTGTCTTAATTGGCAGCACTACTTCTTTTGTCCATAGGGGTCGCCAGAATGAACACAAAATGAAAGTTCCTTTTCGGCGCTTTAAGTAAAATTCTGAATGCAACAATTCTACTTACATTTGACAATATTTATATGTTTTATGTTACTACTCCACATTCCCTCATTTTACACCTCCAATCAGTCCAGGCCTGATGTGTTTGTACTTGTACGTTGTGCCATGTGTTTGTGAAGCAACTGTTTAGTGTTTCCACTTACCTCAATGCATTTTACCGCACAGATAATATGGCTTCACTGATGTCTGAAGTATATACTCCACTGGGTGAGCTTAATGTCATATCAGTGTGTTGCCAGGCTGAAAAACACCAAAGAATTGTGTTCAACAGTACTTTTCTGAAACACATGGGATGAGAATGTGGTTCCTCTGAATTGGTCTCATTTCTTTGGAACAGTTTAAGCTTCTCAGAAGGAATATGTTTTAGGCTTTCAGTCTGTTCCTCCTCTACGTGAGTGCAGCCAAACGCCTCTTGCTGCTGAAAATAACACAACAGACAGTGAAAGTAAAAGACAGTAGACATTTATGACTATAAGCTATTTTAAATCTGGATCCATTACTGTAACAAGCTTTTGTCAGAGCATACTGCACACTTGGGATTAATATTAATGATATATTGATAATATTAGCAAGTAACATCACTCCTTCCGATTTGACATTTCTTTACTGCAGCTGCTTTCACATACCAGTATTTCTGTTTTTGAGACTCAAGCCTCCTGTACTGTCTGTCTGTCCTAGCTGTTTGTCCTGTGCCACGGACTCCTGCAGTTCTCCCAACTGCTCTACAGCGCTTACTTCAAGAGCACCATCACCACAATCGAGAGACGCTACGGCCTCAGCAGCTACTCCTCTGGAACCATTTCCTCTCTAAACGAGGTAGGAGCCAACAATAACACACCCTCACACGGCTTGAGATCATGATAGATGTATTTCAAGGATACTGATGACAAATGAGGAACTGGAGAACAAGCAACATATCAAAATTACACTTCCTGACAATTCAATCGAGACGCAAGTATTTTGAAACAGTTTCATACTGATAAGAATAATCAAAGAATGTACTGTACGTGCTCTTTGTGGAGGGTGGTGGAGTTTTACTGCTCAAGTGGGATTTAAATGCACCACAGAGACAAATGTTTTCCAGAAGTGTGCATCACCACGGGTCACTAATTAAATCACTGTTTTGACATTAGCTACCTTTAGGCTTTTTACAACTCAGATGCTCTCAGGATTTGGCTGCTCTTGAAGTTATAACATGATTTACGACATCTGATTTGATTGTGTGATGTTTTATGGAAACACAAACCAAACATCTCCTCTTAGTGTGGTTATTTAAAGCTGCTATAAAAGATATGTTTATATTAACAATGGATCAAATGACTATGTGTAATGGATTAGCGATGAACCCACAGATAATTATCACCTGCCTCTGCAGATCCTTCGCATTACAGAGCTTTTTAGCGTCTAGCAGGCAGCTCATTATATTGTTTGTTTGTTTGATTCACTCTCATAAATCTTGTTTCCAGCTGCTTTTTCAGTTTTCAGCAAAAACAAATCCATACACTACCTGCCCAGCTCAGTAGCATTTAGCAGCTAAAGAGCAACAAAGAGTGAATCTCAAACTTACATTCATCAGGTGGACAGAAATACAACAATGTATTAATGCTAATCTTGCTAATAACAGTTTTGCCATGTCAACTGAAAAAGCTGATAATATGTCAGTTTACAGATTGTTTCCACTGCTCTAAAATGGCCAAAAGATAAGCTTTACATTTTTGAAATTCTTTCTGCCTCCACGTTTCTTAGACATTAACTGTGCCTGCGTTGTCTGCAGACCACACTAACTTTGGATTACAGTTTGAACCTGACTGTTTCCATATTTGGTTTTGAGAGTATTGGTAACCTAGAAAACTGTGAGACCTGCAACTTAAGCGTGAAAGGACTGGTTGTTTAACAGTTAGATAAAATGCTGTATCTGGATCATTTTCTTTTTTGAAATGTGTCTGTGTCTGTCTCTTAGGTCAGTAACAGTGTGCTGATAGTGTTCGTGAGCTACTTTGGAAATCGGGTTCACCGTCCTCGCATCATTGGAATCGGTGGACTACTGATGGCTGTCAGTGCCATGATCCTGACCTTACCTCACTTCCTATCCCAGCCCTACGAATATGACTCTGTTTTACACAGTAAGACAAAGACCTAAATATAAGGCCAGGCTGCTTCTCCTGGCACCGCTGTGACAGCTAATGTGACTCAGTCCAGAACAGGGGACTCATGAATGTACAAATATGTCAATGCAATTTATGAGACTTTACTTAAGGGTTCGTCTAGAACGCTGCAGCATCTTCTCAGCAAAGGCTCCGTAGCACTCCAGTCAAACAAGTCTCTGCTGTTTGGCTTTCTGTACTCTGCAACAAATGTTGTATTTAAAAGGCTTGCTGGTGCTCTCCAACTGAACTTAAATAAATAAATAAGAAGGAAACATCATTTCTTTTTCTCATTTTTGTGCACTGGCTGAAAGCTAAGGAGATTAGAGTCACCTAAGGGCATTTAATTTGTAATAACAATTTCCCTCTTCCGTCTTTCATTTTGCCCCCAGACAAAGTACCTTGGCATTGAACAGGGTGTCAGTGAAGGGCCAGAGAAGCTTCAGGAAATTAAAGTAGTTGGACATCTGCATCCACTGGCGTCTCATTAACTCTTACTGTCTTTTTTTCCCTTTTCCTCCTCTCTCTGTCTGTCCGTGTGTCACCACCTGCTGCGTCCAGATCGCCATGACATCTGCCACCTGCAGGGTAACTCGAGCGACCCCAGTTGTGGCAGAGACGAGACCCGGCGTCTGGCTGACACTAACAACCTGTGGCTACTAATGGCTAGCGCTCAGCTGCTCTTCGGGGTGGGCTCGGTGCCCATCCAGCCGTTTGGGATTTCCTACATTGATGATTTTGCTGGACCTGAAAATTCCCCTCTTTACATAGGTGAATGGCCTGTAGGTGATTTGTTTAGATTAAAATAACACAATCTACCTATAAGTTCAAAATTCACTTCTAAATAATCAAAAACTTTCTGTGCTGTTCTTCTTTTCAATGCTCCACTGATATTTTTTCTGCTGATAGGGTCACTTTATCTTGCATGTTAAAATTCTGGCCTTCATTGCCATAAAAACATTAATTCTTGCCAATAAACAGTATGAGCTGTGTAATTAACAGTAGCAAGCTCGCTGTCTGGCATGGTAGCATTTTAACCAAGTTCAAACAAGATTTAAAAAAGACAGTCAGTCTTTAACCCATGGTCATCACAGTACATGTTACTTTTCTACATAGAATCAAACCTAACTGAACTGGGCGGATAGTCAGAGGTCCATAAGAGGTTGCCATGTTCTCAGAAAGATATCCCCCTTATTTGAACAGATTTTTGACAATTAAACACAAAGTCAGATAGAACCTTATAATTGTAAGGTCACAGTTGGCAAGAACATTGAGAAGTACCTCAGAAACTCTGCCTCACAGCTTCTTTATCATTCACAGCCATCCTGTTTGCAGTATCTGTATTCGGGCCTGCCATTGGCTACCTGCTGGGATCAGTCGTGCTGCAGATCTACGTGGACGTGGACAGAACCGGTCTAGGTATTGAGGCCTTTAGAGGCATCTCAAAGCTATTTTAAAGACAGGTTAAAGCAGGAAAGATGGTTCACTCATGTCTGGTGTCTCCTGTTTCCTACAGGAGCTGAACAAGAGCTGAGACAAGGTGATCCCCGCTGGGTTGGGGCCTGGTGGATGGGCCTGCTCATCACTGCCGGCTGCCTGATCCTCACCTCCATACCCTACTTCTTCTTTCCTCGTACAATGCCTTCAGAAGATAATGTAAGTCACACTCACAGAGATCTTTTAGAGCAAACAGCCCTATTTTATGTCTGAACATTCTTTGAATATATCTCAGTATACTTTCATGTTCTACTGACACCTCCTGGCTTTATGTCAGCATTGCATTTTACTGTTCCTCTGGTTTTTCACCAGCTTGAAGTTATAAAACAAAAATTGTCTCGGTGTTGACACATAATTCCTCATTTATTAGTCACATATCATCTGAACATATTTCAAATACCAATAAATGATTTGTACATGTACATGTACTTGTACTTGTACGTGAATTATTTTTGTATCAGACCTTTTAAACATTCTGCAGAAAACATTAGTCATAGATAAGATGAAGTCTTTTTTCTTCACACTTTTAATGAAACAACATTTTGGCTTTTACCGCTTTGTCCAGAACTTGACCTGGTAAAAATATGAAAATGATAAGCATGTAAATGTGTCCATTTTGGACCATTTTGATATAAATATCAATCCATTTTGATTATAAAAAGACATCTTTGAGCTGGCTGAGGACCATTATTTAGTCTGATACAATTAAGTACAGTGAAAACTTAAATAAAGTTATTATAATTCTGGCTTAAATTCATCATTATCGTCAAGAAAGAACTTACTGTGAAACAGTTTGTATGAGCAAATTAAAGCACCTTTAACACCCTATATGAGAAAATATCAATTTTATTCCACTGTGACACCTAATCGACAATTCCCTGCCAGGGGTACTTGAGAATTTGTTTGCTTTTGTTGAGAGTGCATGATAACTAGTTAACATGCTAGTTAGCTAACACAGAAGTCAAAATAAATAAAGAAAAAAGTAATGAATGAAATAATTAGCTAAGTAATTGATAAATGTAATATATGTATATAATAAACTCCAGGTGGTAGTGGTAGTAAGAATGCAAAACTTGAACAAACTGGTCTAACCTGACATTTAAATTATATAAAAAAATAATAATTTTAAAACAAATTTGTGGTGTAACTTAACCTCCACACTAAAATCTGTTAAAAATTATTATATTTTAATTAAAATATTCTGAACATGACCAGTGGTGCTGATGAAGGAGTACTTGTGATAGTGATAGATAGATAGAGTAGTTCATGTGATAGCGATATAGAGGTACATCAGACAAAAAAGGTTAGAAACCACTATACATACCACTATACATAATACATTTTTTGAGACATTAAAAGGTTTGGTTTCTTGTAAAATAAGCATTTAGACGCACATCAAAACTAGGACCATTCATTTAAGCATGAAAAAAACACAAAAAGAGAGACAAAAACTCTACAGAAATCTCCCATTATGATGTTTGACAGCTTTGGATGATTTTGAATGCATGAACACTGTGGAGCTTTTGCACAGAGCTGTCAATTCAGTCTAATGTTCCCACGTCACATGAATGCAGCATAAAGAGACACAGGCTTATTCTAAGAGACTGTGGCACAGTGGGGGAAAAAAAGCACAAAAAACAGAAAGTAACAATTCATCCTAGTCAGAACAGGGCTGATTTCAGACTGTACTGTATGTTTGAATTATGTTTCAACAACTGTATTACATTAGTGCTCCTGTGTTCATTACACTCTGAATATATGCCTTCACACAAACTCCTGTTTATACTTCATATTATTTTTCAGGTGATTGGAAATGAAACTGACATGAATGATGACTTCAAGAAGCCAGATATCTCTTTACTTGATTTCATGAAAAGTAAGTTTATTATATTCTGACTGCAGTCATTCCACCTGTTGGATTCATTAACTGACTGTATCTTGTTAACATGTACTGTAACAGATAGATGAATCATTTCCAGAGTAATAATCAGTATGTGACTGTGTCTGATCAGTGTTTCCCAGAATGTTTGTCCACCTCCTGTTGAGCCCTCTCTTCCTGTTGCTGGTCCTGGCCCAATGCTGCTTCTCCTCAGTGATCGCCGGTCTCTCTACGTTCCTTAACAAATTTCTGGAGCGACAGTACAACGCTTCGGCCGCCTACGGCAGCCTGCTCGTAGGTAGGTACTGTAGGAGTGCATACATAAAGATGGGGCTTGGGGAAAAGCTTATATTATAGATTAATATTGCCCTTTCAGTCAACTTCTTGCAGTCATAATGTGCAGCACGAATTAATACATATAATTAAACAGTTTTATGAACTTTCTGGAAGTGAAATGAAACAGTCTGTTAAAATCAGTCAGTGGACACTCTGGAGTGTGTCAACCCACTTGTACCATGGCAACATTCCAAAGAGTGAATTAGCTTTGTACTGTCATTTTTCCATAAATGAAAATGCCATTTGGGCTTCCTTTAAGTTTGCAACATTGCATTTATTTACAGACCATTTGTAATGGCACATAATGTCTAGGAAACCCCTTGGGGCATATTTAGTAGTCAATAAATGCCTTACTTGTGGGTCACTAAGCTGTTCATGGTTCCCAGGTGCTATCAATCTGCCAGCAGTAGCAGTGGGGATGCTGATGGGCGGGGTCATCATGAAGAGGGCAGGTCTCTCTCTGAAGACCATCCCACGCTTCTCTGTGGTCATGTTGACTACCTCCACCCTCCTCTGCATCCCTCTCTTCTTCATGGGCTGTCCCACACAGAAGGTCTTCGAGGTCAATCACCAAATCGGAACGTATGGGTGAGTGAGCAGAGTGGGGCATTCTTATGGTGATGCTTTCATAGGAACCACATTTAACAACTTTTTTAACCACTTTTATTGTTGTTCTCATGTACGCAAAGTTACATACACACAGCCTACCTTATGTGAAATACTACAATTAAATCAAGAAGCAGCCTGTTGTAAACACATTATAGCCGCATAGCAATTATAACATTTCCTACCAGCTCAGTATTATTTTGAAAATCAAAGTCAACATTTGGATCATTGGTGGCCATTTTACTGGAAACAAATTTAGTGAACATATCTTAAACATGTTTGGACCATGTTTTTTTCAAATTTCAACAAAATAACAATAATACAATCCTTTTGAACACATATGGATGTACAGTGCATACACATATACAGGGAGGATACTTGATACAGTATAATATCCCATTCCTTCGTTAACGTTTGCCTTCATGAATATGCAATATGTTAGGCTGGCCAAGAAAGAGGCTAAAAGCTAGTCTTACCTTTTAACATAACTTTTAAGTGCATGTCCAACCATCAAAAGACATCCATGCTTGTGTGTCAGTATTTTGCAACCTGCATTGTTTATATCCATGTTTGATAGCTAATAGCCTTCTACTTCCTTGCTTTTTGTTCGTACATTTTCTACATTTCTTGGCACGTTACTGCCACTGACTGTAGATCTGTGGAATAGCCTGAAACCAGTGACAGGAAAGTGTATTGTGTAAGTGTATACAAACAAAAATGATAAAACATTGCTCTATAGCAATATATAGTGGTCAAAAACTTCACAAAGTACCTTTAATGGTCTGACAGCAGCCTAAATAAAATGCTAATAACTAATAATAATAATAATTTCCTCTATTAAATGAGATAAAATGAGAAGCTGCTAAAGAGACTAAAGAAACTAACTTTATTTGCTTATATGTATGTGTACGTGACATCTAGCACATATTGAAAACATAATTTTTGAACCTTTGTCACAAGTCAAAAGCAACACATGCTAAAGAAAAAATAGGTTGCTCAAACATTAGCTCTGAACTTGTTTATGTTTGACTCTCTCGACCCTCCACAGGTCTCTACCCTCGTGCTACTCCAACTGCTCCTGTCCTACCAGTGCCTTCAACCCTGTGTGTGGCTCTGATGGTGTCGAGTATATTTCTCCTTGTCATGCGGGCTGCACCAACTTCACCAAAGATCCCAACAACACCCACAGGGTTCAAGTCAGTGCCTCTTCTTAGCATCTGTTCATTATTTCCTCTCACACCTTATATATTGAGCTTAGATAAGATCATTCATTAAGACATGCTTGTGATTTGGGGTTGTACAAATAAAACTTGACATTTAGTTGCCTTTTTATCCGGGGAATATTTGTACAACACTGGAAAAAGATTGCCCAAGAACTCATCAAGAGTAATCAGTGAAATTACCTCAGGAATGCTAGATTTATTTATTCAGACATTTATTGAAATTTATTTTTTATATATAACATCCAAGATGAGTGAATTTGTTTTTACAGAAATTAAAGGGTTTAAAACTTATAATAACAGTAATTAACGGTATAATTTTCTTCTATAATCTTGTGTAATTTTCTCAGTGTGGGATGAAGGAATAGGCATTTGGTTCTTGTCCCAGCACAGGATCTGTAAATTAGCCTGTAATTAACCTTTAACTGTGTAGTCGGGGGTAGAGTGCTGCAGGGAATGCACACTGCAAATAAAATGCCAAGCTGCATTGAGAGTGTTTTTAGATTGGCTCTTCTATATTATATATATATATTATATATATCTGCTATGTGGTCCTTGAAATTATCACGTTTTATATCAGCAGTGATATGAAGTCCCAGACCTACAATACATAATGTGTCTCATCATCATCAGTCTAGGAGCAGACAGAGAAACTGTTCTGCTGCTAACAGGACACAAGTGGCTCATAATCAATGTCCGATCAATGCTTATTATTAGTCACAGAGCATATAGGAAGTGTTTCAAGAGGGACAAAACGTCAGTATTATAACGTCACAGCTTGTGCTTGTGAATAATCTTCCAGTGGGTGGATTGTGTGACTGCTAATAGAGTATTAGTCAGTTTGACTCAGCATGTAAGCCCACTGTGTAATACTGAAGCTCAAACCCAGACAGTGATGGCTACAGCTAGTTTAATGGATTAATCCCGAGAAATCACAGAAATACATGAATACATTATTACATATGCTATCACTAGAAAGGTAAATTGTTTGAGGAGAAATAATCAGTTTTAAATACAAAAAAACAAACCGTGAAGGCATTTGAAAGCTGTGGAATTATTCATTAATTCAGATGTCTTCAAGTCTTATATTACTGTTTCAAACTAGATTTCATTGCTGGTTAATTTTGACATGTAATATACCTTTGTACAGATAACAACATTAATATTTCCTTTGCTTTCTTTCTGGATACAGCTATACACCAACTGTAGGTGTATATCTGGGAGCCAGAGTCATGCCCGCCCAGCTCCCTGTCCAAACAGCTGCCCACATTTTCTTCTCCCTGTCATGCTCGTCATCTCTCTGGCATCACTGATCGCCTGCCTCACTCACAACCCCATGTACATGATGGTGCTCAGGTAAGGAAGGATGGCAGGATATAACACCATATTCACTCATTTATTTGTTATAATATACTGTAGCATTGATGACATAGCACTGACCTCTATATAAGCTTTTATATATGTATTTTTTAAATCTGATACAACTGTATCCAACACATCTTTACCTCTCTTTCCCCAAATCAGTGTGGACCTCTGTCATGTCTTTAAAAGTGGCTTTTATGGCCAATTACTTCCCAGTAACTGCTGCAGTCAAATGCTGAGCTGCTCTTGTTTAGTCTCTGCCAGGCTCTTTCATCAAAAATGCAAACAGACTACTGTACCAGTTGGGAAATCTGATGAGAAATTAGTTTTACAAGGGTTCATAAAGATGCTTAATGGATTTATTAAATGATCTTATATAAAGTGTGTGTTTTTTAATACATGACAAAACAAATGTATCAATTTATCACTACCACTGTTGTCCAGAATTGTATTCAAGAATAAAACAGTATATCAATAGAAAATGCAGGTATTGACCTAATTTCTATTTCTGTTCTTTTCAGATCTGTTCCCTCTGAAGAGAAGTCGTTTGCTATAGGAATTCAGTTTTTACTCATGAGAGTATTAGGTAAGTTAGGACACCAAAACTCTTTGTGTGTAGTGCTATACTCTATAATATAAGTGACTAGTTATTGTATTAATGAAACACTTATTTTTGTTAATGTGCCTGGTAGAACCCCCAGATGCCAAAATATCCTCCTAGCTCACTTTTATTATTTTGAAACTCAACAAAGTTCACAGTTTATAAAGCCCCAAAGTGTCCAATATTAAATAGACTTTATGAAATAAATAATCCCATGAATAAATTGTCTAAAATATATAAATGAACAATTAAATTTTATAGTAATTTAAGAAATGATTAAAACTATGGTTATTTTGTTATTTTATAGTAACAGGTTTAGGGGTTCATTTTTATTTCATATACATTTTATATGTAATAAACATTGTATGACACAAAAGCGACATATAAAATAAAATGAAATAAAAGTGTCAGTGGAAAATATGCATTATGAATAAAACCAGACGTACACATTTTTTAATGAAAATTTTAAAAAGTCCAGTAAAAAATGATGAAATAACAGTTCATAATAATTAATTAATTATTTCTAAATTATTGGTTAATTTATATATTAACCAATAATTAATTTATTATACTTATTCCTTCATTTAATATTGCACACTTAAGGGCTCCATACTGTTTCCTCTTAGTTCACTGGGATGTGGGGCTGCTTTTTGGGTTCTACAACAAAATTAGGGAGTGTAATTAAACTAATTTTGAATTACATTTGTCAGCACTATGAGTATTTCCTCATAGATTTATTTTAAGCAAATGTTGGATTGCCCTCTAGTGGCTCCACCTCAACCATATGGGGCTATAAATTCATTTACCCTGAACTCACTGTCTTTCTGTCTTCCTCTCAGCCTGGCTGCCTGCCCCTGCTCTCTTCGGGATGGCCATCGATACGTCATGTATCTGGTGGAAGCATGTGTGCGGAAAGAAGTTTAGCTGTGGTTACTATGACAACAACATCTTGAGGAACAGGTTAGAAAACGTACCACTCAGAACACATCCTCACATGTGCACATGCAGTACATCCACATCACTTATCTTTATTTGTGTGACCCCTGCAGGTACTTGGGCTTACAGGTGGGTTATAAGGTCATGGGCATCGCCCTGCTGATGATGCTGGGCTGGAAGGTGCAGCGGACCCAGGAGTACAGTCTGGAGAAGAGGCCTGAAGGACTACTGTGACCGACCCTGAGCGTCTGTGTTAATCCAAACCTGTCTGTTTCTGAAAGCGTTGCTGTGGTGTTTTTGAAGAACAGTGTGCTGAGCAAAGCTGTGTCAGTGGGAGAAAGCCAAAGCCAAGAACAGGCCTACACTGACCTCAATATATGTGGGCCCACCTCGCTACCTGGTGCTTCACTGGCTGGAGTTAAGATATTCCTTTTTCCAAAAGGGAAAACTTGTTATATTTTTGAATGCTTTAAAGCTTCTGTTTGGAATTACTCTGACAGTATGATCCACTTATACAACCTCTCTTGTGTGAAGAGTGTTCCAACAACAGATAAATATCTTTGTGTATAACTTGTTGCTAAACAGTAGGAATCTATTCAGGTTTCTATTTCCAATGGGAACATATTCTGTAACTAATTAACTGTATTAGCTTAATATTTAAGTTTATTTTTTTATGGGTGTTTGTCTCATACACAGAGACATCTGTGATTAACTGCAGTACTCATTTCATACATGGTCATATATAACACTTGATTTAATTACAGTGCTAATGATTTTTTAAGATATCAAGTACATACATTGAATTACCCACATATTATGCTATCTACTGGTGTGGTTATATGATAGTTATTACAGTGGATTGCATACTTTTTCCATACCTATTGTAAGTATTACTAGCTAATAAAAAAATATACAATATAATGAATCAAGTCAGCGTGAAGTCATTTATTTAATTTGCTAACAAAGAAACCCTGAATGTCCCAGGTTTACTGCATGCCACTTTTTGGTATTTGAATTAATTGTAACAGTAACCAGTAAAGTACACAATCAGCTTAAAGTGGATCCTGCATTTTTCAATAATGTTGTGGCAATATCTTCTAGAGGGGCCCTGTGTCAAAATATAGTTTTAGGATCTTTATATTCTGCTCATGTGGTGCATATTCCTAAATAAGGTTTGATCAATTGGCCGCGAACTAACTGACACAGAAAAACTGGGGATAAGGAGTATTATTCATTCATCATCATTATGCAGCATTAGAGTACTGGTTAGGTAAATAAAAGAAGCTGCCATGTGGCCCAATAGGCCATGTATGTCTCCCCAATATGGAAAATATAACAATACATATTAATACAGTCTTGATGAGACATGTTTCACAATACACATAAATAGTCAGCAGTATAGGTATAGCTATACAGCACAGTGGCTCAGTGGTTATCACTGTTGTCACACAGCAACAAAGTCCTGGGTTCGACTCCTTTCTGTGCAGAGTTTGCATGTTCTCCCGGTGTCTGTGTGGGTTTCCTCCGGAAGCTCTGCTTTCCCCCACCATCAAAACATTAGGTGATTTTTTCCAGTCAGTGACATTGACCAAGGCACTGGCTCACATCTAGAGTTCATCCCTGGACACTGCACAGTTGCTGCCCGCTGCTACTAGTGCTTAGGATGGGTCAAATGCAGAGAGTGAATTTCCTGATGGGGATCAATGAAGGATATCTTAAGTTAAAGAGTACTTTATTATAGGGTGCCCAGTTAGCTCAGTGGGTTAGCTGCCTTGCTGCAGCCGGCCCCAGGGTCGAATCTGACTGCGGCCCTTTGCTGCAATGGGTCATCCAACCCATCCTCTCCTGCCCACCTTGTCCGTCTGTCTCCAGCTGTCCTTTCAAAAATAAAGGCATAAAAGCCGAAAAAAATATACTTTAAAAAATAAAGTACTTGAAACTTAAGTGTTAACAACAGTCAAGTCAAGTCACACTTTACAAAACAATCAACACAACAACACACAATGATATAGTGCCTGGTATTGTTCTGTTCATGATCTGTTAGTCTGCTATGTACTTTAAATTGTCTTGTATTGTTATGGCAAAGTGGCTCATTGAGATTACATCAATACGTTCAAAATAACTATACAGTGAATCTATGTATACACACAGGTATACATGTACAGATATGAAATACACAGGTACATACTTGTATACTACACACATGCACACAGCCTTCGTATAAATATAGAATTTAAGTGACTAAATATTTGGACTGCATTTATGTAGCATTAAATATATGTTGGATCTTGCCCATATACAGCAATAGTAAATATTATAACATATTATGTAGAAAGATACATTTGGAAATTATAAATCTTTAATAGAAAGCCTGTGTTATAAACCAGGAGCGTGGAGTTTGAAATAGGTTCTCCAGGATAGTCTGCAAACTTCTACAGGAGCACAACTGTGAGTATGCTGACTGGCTGCATCAACATCTGGTACGGCAGTTGCAACGCCCTCAACTGTAAAAGGCTCTACAGAGGCTGGTGAAAGCTGCTCAGCACATCACCAGGTTGAAGCTGCCATCCATGGAGGATCATCAGAGACCCCAGTCACCCTAGCCATCTGGCAGACGGTACCGCAGCATCCGGTCCCACACCACCAGGCTCCCTCAAGCTCAGCTCATTACTATCAGTTGTCCCACACTGGTAAACTTTACCTTTACTACTCTTACTTAATGTTACCCATATGTTACCGTTTACATTTGCAGTTTATTAATTGTATTACTACTGTTCACCAATCTACCACAGTCTTATAATTTTTATTGTTTTATTCCTATATTTTTACGTCTGCAATATTGTACATACAAAAAATATCTTAGATTCTCTTTTTTTTAATGTTTGTGATTTTCTTTTTACACATTTTGTATGGGAAATGTTGAACTTCATTGCCCATTAGTGCTTCACTATAATTGTTGTGTATTGAACTTGAACATTTACGAGGCCAGGAGAATAATTGAAAGATCCTATCAAGCTGCATTATGGGAATTGTAGAATCCAGTGTTTAATGAGGTGCATCCATACTGGAACCTAAAAGCCCAAAAGATATCTCCGCCTCTCTGTCTGCATCAATTTTGACCTTTCTTTTTAGAATCTGTCTCTAAATTAGTTCACTAACTTTATGGGAGTGCAATGCTGACTCACTGGAACATCCCACTAGGAACAGTGTAAGATACCAGCGTGAACAGCACCCTGTATGTCTGATAGGAGCACACATGTTGAACCCAGAGTCCCTCCAGCAGCACATTGTACATGTCTGCCTCTGCCCCCTCCCTGTCTGCTCTCCTCCGACTCACATGACGTCATCTTATATCACGGCTGTCAGCTCAACGGAGAACGAGGAGAGGCCGCGCATGCGCAGAAGCCCTTGGGTGAGAGTGGAGGGGAAAAAAAAAAAAAAAAA
>NW_023339674.1:23163785-23215273 GCF_004916995.1 Morone saxatilis | reverse complement strand
AGAGAGAGAGAGAGAGAGAGGGGCTGAACGGAAAGCAACATCACCGCCTTTTCCATCCAGCATCTCCACCGACCGACACCGAACTCGAGTGGGAACACACAACTACTGTCCTCCGGTGTCCAGAGTTCCCCCTCCTCCTCCTCCACCACCTCAAAATGTCCGTGGGCAGTGACTTTGGGAACCCTTTAAGAAAATTCAAACTCGTCTTTCTGGGGGAGCAAAGTGGTAAGACGCGTTTAATTCTCCCGAGAAGTTCATTTTTGGTCGTGAGTCAAGTGAACCCGTTGCACCTGCCGGTCAGTCAGCAAGTTCATCTGCTGGAGGAGACGTTGAGCTAGCTAGTCTGGCGCCAATGCGTCTCTCCTGAGTTCACTGTCTACAACTGAAGATGGGGAGGAAAAAAATAACCTGTGTGTGTGTTCAGTTTGTGAGGGTGAGGGAGGGGAGGGTGGGGAGGGGAGGGCATTGTTTTAATCAAATTAGGAGCCTGTAAGGTTTCACACAATGGGCTGGAGTGTGTTTATGGTAGCCTGCAGTCTCTGAGTTTAACTGTACAATTACAGAGGCTCGAATAATGTCCACCTTGTAAAGCGTTGTAGCTGGCTATTAATTAGTTTGAAACATCCTGGACTAGCTATTGGGATTTATACAGGATCAGTTGCAAGTGAGTAAGGCTCGGTAAACGAGCCTGAATGTGTGCATGTAGGGAGAGTGTGTGTGCAGCCTCGGGTCTGATGCTGGGGATGATCCGAGTTGGTAAATATTCCTGTGTGTGGAGACACACCCAGGTTGTCAGTGGCGATGAGATAACTTGTGTGGCTGCAGTCTGTCTCTGCCCGGGAGTTGTTCCAGTCTGCCTGCCGAGGCTGACCAAGTTTGTGATTCTGCATGATGACTTGTTCTATTAATTATTGGTTCTTGTGGAGACTGATCTTTATCTGAGCCTCAGCCTCAAGCTTTTACTCACCCACACCCTCAGACATGCAAAAGCGTCCCCTTTTTCTGAGGCTTCCGTGTGGCAACAAAATTGTTTTCCAGAAGATTACACTGAGCTGGCTGAGACATGATTTGAATCTTTAGGTTTACTTTGTCTTTGGAACAGGGCAGGTCTGTTAGTGGTCTAATTCAGAGGTCTTGAGCAGCCAAATGAACCACATTAGTCATGGTTCAGTCCTTCAGTAGGCCCTATTGATCATCCACTATAGTGGCCCATGCATTACGGAGTGTGTTGTTCCATTTACAACAGTGTAGCATTCTTATTATCTACATAATAACAGATACATGTTGTCTGTACAACCAAACATTGATGAACACAGAGATACCTTAACTGAACCTGAGAATGAATACTGACAACTGATGATGCCCCGCAGTGCTCGTGGTCAACACTGGTGCTGAGACAATTTGTCCATCAACAAAAAAATCAATTGCCAGCTATTTCTATAATCGTTTCATCATCATTTAAGTAAAATAATGTTTTGGTTCCAGCCTCTCTAATGAGAGATTTGCTGCTTTTCATTGCCAATTTAATATCTTTGGGTTTTAGACTGTTGGTCAAACAAGACAAGACATTCTGACGAAGTTGGGCTCTAGGAAGATGTGATGGTCATTTTGAACTATTTTCCAGCATTTTGACAGATTCAACAATAATCAATCCATCAAAAAAATCAGATAGAAAGCAATGAGGACAATAGTCATTAGTGCAGCTCTAGGTAAGATGGCTTCGAGTGCATTCAAAAGATATTAAATGAGATTCTTCACATTACTCTCTGTAACCTATAAAACAATTCCCCCTCTCTAAATGAAAGCAAATTAGAACCACTATGTATATCGTATCCAAACAAAGGCCTGTTGGTTGGCTTTACTCCTGGGCAGTTTTATGATATTAAGTGCCAAGCAACAAGCCAAAGGGGATTTGGCTGCACAAACATAATATCAGGGAGTGTACTGTGTTCACCAGACAATGAATCTGGCTGAATGGTTTGACATTCTGAACAATGGCCAATCAAACTTCTTCAGTATTCAAAAGGACGTATAGGTTTTGAGAATGATGTGGCACAGAGGACATCTCCAGCAGAGGAGAATAATCTGATTGATCTGATTGTTTTACTATTTGTGTGTGTGTGTGCTATATAAAGCATTATTTCCGGCTCTTGTAAGCCTCATTGATTCATTCTTCAAATACGAAGAGTCCTCTCTCTCTATCATCATTTAGATGCTGAATGAGCAACTGGTTGCAAATACAAGCAGAGGCATCAGGTTTATGGGGGTTTCCAGGTTTGCTGCAGGACTACGGTCTACAATAATTACCGACATGTTTGTGTCATATATGAACATAAATTGGTTGTTACTGACCGTTGGCCTGAATTATTGATGAGGAGGACCATTGGACCACTTAAATTCCATAATGGTGCAACTTCCTTTCTTTTTGCTGTAGCTGCTTGCTCATTGCTCAATAAAATCTGCTCTTAAAAGGTTCCTTTGTGGGGTTTTGTTTTTTCACTGGCCAAAAACAATGATGAGGACATCTGTTAATGTCCTATTGAGATATATTTTATGACAAACATACTGTACAATAGCATTTGTGGATTCTCTAATGACAGGTAACAAGAGGATCACCAAACCAGCATTTCCTGTTATTACTGCTGACATCACCACTTGTAATTATGGTAACTGCTGTAAAGTTTCTTATCAGCAAGAAGATAAACCTTTGGCCTAATATAATCTTTGTAGGGTTTGTAGGGATTTTAGCAAGTAAGAAGCGGTGGTTCGCCTCATTCTGTAGCGCTTTTGGTAAAATGGCGAGGGCCGTTGAACTCTTAAGCCACTGGAGACCCCACTGGTCTGTGATGAGGGGTCCCACTCCCTGCCAGTCTGGAAGAGTGAAGTGTGTGCCTGTTATCAGTGCGAGCGAGGGGCTTTATTTGTCAACCAGTGCTCATCCAGACAGCGGCAGCGGCAGCCTCGTTTGATTGGGTCGTCTCCGGTGGAGCTGTGTCTCTCTGACATGTCTGCTATAATTGCAGCTGGTGCCCAGGCGGGCGTGAATCCCGTCAGCTCTGCCACTATCATTTATTAATGTACACGACTGGACTCAAGTATGTCAGGAACAGGGGCATGAGTACAGAGGCTGCGGTGAAAAGACCATTTATTCTTTGTTCCTGTGTGCAGTGAGGGCCCATAATGGTGGAAGTGTCTGAAAAATGTGCCTGTAAAGGGAAAGATGGCATGATGTTCTGTTTTTCATAAAAGAATCAGCTAACGTCAGAGAGGTGGGGGCTCCAGATTAAGTGGGTGGAAGCAGGCAGAATGTTAAATGAGCTGTCAGGAAGTCTCTCCTCCTGCATACTTCTTTGGGTGTTTTCTACACTGCCTGTACAAAGGAGGCCCACTAAAGATTTCCTTGACAAAGCTGAAGGCTTTAAGCAGGCCAATCAGCTGTTTCTAGGTCTGTGTGCCCACACTGCTGGCAGAAACGGCATTTTCCAAGTTCCAGCCTCAGAGAAATCTACCAGGTCATTGTCAGAACACCTCAGATTACTGCTCTGCATTTATTGGGTCATAGACGTTTTGCCATAGGCACGTTTTCAAAGGAGCAATACTGCATGGTACTTTGTAAAAGCTAATTGTTTGGAGGTAATCCCCTGCTGCATGCTTCATTTCACCTCAGACAAACAGATGGGAATACATTTGGTAGATGCATCCGCATGGCTGCCATGAGATTTTGCTCACTGAATCAAAATGCCATCTTCCATCTTTCACTGCACAGAGATTGCCATCGCACAAACGAGAGCTGGCTTCAAAATACTGCTGAATCACCGCACCAATATGCTTCAAAGTAGGGTTTAGTTGGTTGTCTAATGCATCAATCACTGTGTCTGCAGGGAACAGCTTTCTGAGCAAATGAAACTCTGAGTTTTGGCTTGCCCAGGCAGGGAGCAGCCGACACATTTCCTCACTGTGGCTGTGAAACCACAGATGCAGACATAGATACTAAATATTAACACACACATGCACACATCAAAAACATGGTATACACCACCAGAGACCAGACTTTTCCCGTCTTTTTGCTGGTAATATTTAAGGCTTTGGTTTAAGTTTGATTTGAAACGGACTTCTGAAAAACTGCTTCCGGCACTTAACGTATGTGGAGCTTGTATTGTGCACCCATTTCCTCACAGAAACGGAGACAAACAATCAGTGGTGAGAAGAATGTCTTGCTGGTGTGAATCAGGAAGGTTGCAGATGAAATGTGTCGAGAACACTGCTGTGATTTTCATGTAGGCTGGTTGGCTTTTGTTTGTCTTGTCTCTATGCAACAAAAAGAATAATTTCATTATACCACAGGCCGTTAAAGTAGTCATTTATGTTCATCATAAAGACACAGAACAAAGTATATTTATGTGACAATTTGAAGTGCGTGTTTGAAAGAGCTAGGACTGTACCAAAAATGATTATTTTTCTCGGTATGAACATGGTGCGACCAGGTCACATCACTGTCTTTGTGTCTGTCCTCTGCTCTCTGACCGAGGGTGGGGCTGAGCTACACAGATGCAGAGAGGCACAGCAGGTAGGATCAAGTTTGCGGTTCGGCAGTCTTTGCACAAAATCTGGCAATGCAGGACCTTTTGGCTGGGTTGTGCGGAGGCGTGGCCATGTTTAATTGTGCTAAAATGTAACCACCGACTAATGCTGCTCCCTCTCCTCACCCACTCTCTAGCTCGCTCGACCACTGCTGCTCTTGCTCATTGTGCCAGGGAGGAATGAATGATATGTTTGCAAACAGCAACCGATCCTACTCGTTCTGCCTTGAAGATCAGATCACTTTATTGAAACTGAGGATTTTGTTTAGGGATTTTTTTTTAAGGGTGATGATGTCATAAAGTGTGAGGACAGACATTTGAAGCTTCAAATGTAAACTAATGACATTCAGTACAGCCCTAGTTTTCACTGCTGCAGTACCACAGTAGGTTTAGGAAATGATCAACAAATGATCCACATGAGCTTGGTTTGGTGCTGATATGCCACACCCAAGAAACAATTGTCACGTAGGGTTGGGCAAATTATTTTAGGAAACACCAAAACCACAGTATTCTGAAAACTCTTGTTGTGCAATGCTGTATATATAGCCTCAGGTGTGTGAAGGGTGGAGCACGTGAGTTCTGTTGGCTAGTTAAAGCACAGTGAGGCAGGTCACAGGGCTTAACCGGTGCCTCAGCAGCTCCTCAGCAGCTCTTTTGAGGGGTCCGGCTGTCCTCACACCTCACTCAAACTAAATCCTGTAGTGTGGCACAGCCAGCAAGCTGTGGAGTAAATAGAGTTTGCAGACTTTCAGCTTGTAGGATTTTCCTTGAATGAGGGATTGAAGACAAGCTGTCGATATTGACTTGAAGTCTTGAGGGTTGAAGTCTCTGGGAGTCTAGCTTACATTCCCTGAACGACGGCTCTCCCGCTGTAGCATTTGATGATCTAGCTACGTCTAAAGATTACTGGTCATCATTTCACATCCCATTGCGTCTTCCCGGCAAATGTTCTTCTCTGATGGATTGAGGGAAACAACTCCCTGACAGCTTTGATCTGTTATTGATCGGCTCAGCTGCCCATTAATGGGTGTAATTGATCAAAAGGCATCAGCAACGTGCTCTTTCCATCCATGGCTTCAGGGCACACACGTCTGGCAGTTTTGTGTGTTGTCTTCTGAGCCTGGCACCCTCTGTATTTGTATATACTATACAGTCGAGGCCTCTTACTTGTTTTTAGCCATGCTAGAGGCATAACTCTAAGGATGGCAATGTTGCTCTGTCGGCCGGTCCACCACTTTGGTCCAGACTGAAATATCTCACTACTGGATGGATTGCAGTTCAATTTTGCACAGGCACAGACATTCATGGTCAACAGAAGATTCATTCTAATTATGTTGGTTATTCCCATTATTTTGTAGTCCCCTGACTTTTCATCTAGCGCCATTATCATGTCAAAAATATGTCCGATACTTTTAGTCGTGTTTCTACTACCAACACAAGACTCCTTCACAATGCTCTCGTATACTGACTGTAGCACTTACATTGGGACAAAACTAGGACCTTAATCTGCATCTGCTGAGGTCCATTTTTCTGCTATGACACATTTCACATTGGATATATTGCACATCACTGAAGACGCTTAGGAAAATTGAGGGGCCTAAAAATAATATTGATAACGGTTGATTATTATTATTTTTTTAATAAACTTTACAAGTTTCTGACTTATTAAGAGGCACTTTCCGTCCAGCAGGAGCTGGTCTGCAGCCAAGGAATACCAAGCAGAGTGACGGTAGCTCTGTACATATGCTGCACAGCTGAGTGGGCGTGTTCCCAAAGGCCCATGGGAAAGCACAGCCTCACTTATACACTCTGCCCAGAATAAAACAGGATTGCAAATCTGTCTGCTGCCCATGCAGTGATGTAGAGAAACTGTCTGATTCAGTTCCGCCCGCCTGTGTGCCAGTGAAAAGATTTTGGAAGCAATATCTGACAACACAGTTTTATAGAGAGCAAGAATAAAACCAGAGTGAGTGCTGCTCTTATTACAAATGTAACTTCTTGCACTGCTTTTTTAGAATAAATGTTCAAGACGAATCTCAGGAATAGATTCTGTAACTCTTTGGTACCTCACACCATTCAGCTGGGGAGAATATTTGTAGACCTTTCTAAATTGTCTGCCTTAGAAATAGATTGGACTCTTGCTTAATGTGAGCTCTTTCGAGGGAGAGAGACACAGAATACCATTTCAACATAATCCCAGTTGCTCAAACAGAACAGCTCTGTGAATAAAATCCCTGCTGTCGAGGAAGGCTGTCATTTACCCAGCATGGGATGTGACACTTCACTGAGTTCAGCAGGTCTCCATCAGTGTTTACCCTTTCCCCAGCTCCCCAGATGAGCCCTCATCATGGGGCTGCTTTAGCCCGAGTGGAGCATGGTACAGTGGTACAATGTTATTTATTGATGACTTCTGTCATTTTTTTTAAATGATGTTAGTGTTTTTAATCAGCACTGTTCAATACAGCAGACGTGAGTGTCAGAATATATTGTCTCATTGAGATGCCAGTGTGAGCACCATGCAGAAGGTCCTGCGGGGATTTATGGAGTGGAGGCCAGCTGAACATTCATCACTCCAGTTTAACATAGTAGGGAGTGTTTTATCTAACTCAGTGGACAAAGAATGAATCACTACCACACGACTTGCAGAGAAACAGATGCCGCAATGTAGGACCACTCCTGATGACGGTTATTGTTAAAAGCTTTGTTTTTTGTTCTTTTTAATCAGATGCTAAGTATTTCTGTCTCTCCACAGCCCGTTATAGTGCTTATCCTGTCAGCATCCTTTGATGGACAGGAAGGCATCTCCAGGCCCTGTTTGAACCGTTTTATCTATTTTTCTTTCTGGAACCTGAATGAATCTTTTAGACGCTGATGTCTGTTTAGTTGAGGCCTTCGTCCCACACACACACACACTCACACACACCCCTGGAGCTGTGGGATAGTTTAGCCTTGGAGCAAAGGCAAGCCTTGATCCCAAACACAATGGTTACAATGCTTGTTTTGTTTCTGCTGTGAAACAAAGATTTAAAGGTAAACAAGCTAGAATTTCATAGTGTGAGATCAGCCTTGAGTCAGCATTTCCTTACTGCACCCATCATGACTGTTCAATCTGAATATCAAAACTATACTTAGTTAGACTACTGGTTCAATGCCAATATACAAATGTGTTGCAAACTTGATAAGGCTATATGTTTTCTTTAAGTCACAGTCATATAAATTACAGGGATATTTACATTTGTAATTGGATTGTTTTATTATTATTTTATTGACTGTGCATTTTAAAGTAGTGCAAACCTCATGGTCTTATTAAGAAGCCATATTCCGTTTGAAGAAGGGTTCTCAAATTTGATGAAGTTGTGTTTTTGAATTGGCTAAAAACAAGTCTTTGGTGTATGTGGTGTATGCAAGCAGAGCTGAGACCAGCTCAGTCTCCCCCACTGGTTTCACAATGCACTCGGAAGCAAAATATTTATTGGCTCTGGCTGTTTGCCAGGGTCAAGAAAACAGGCTTGAAAACACTATAAGCCCACGTCGCTGTGTTTCTATAAGCCAGCCACAAGACCTTGAAGGCCTAAAGGTTCTATTGTTTAGTTTACTTTTAAATCTTTCAGCCACCTTGTGTTTGAAAAAATGGCTTCATGCGATGAAGAATAATTAGTTTGAGGGTAGACTGATTTCTCTTAGGATAGTCTGGTTTTAGGATTGTTATCAACTTAATAGAGTTCCAGTCCAATCTTTTATTGTAGGATAGTTTAAACTAGTTTGTCTGATAACAGAAGAAAAAGGATAACAAAGGATATTACTTTAGAAATCATAATTCGTTATTTTAATAATTAACAGTCCAAAAAAGGTAATTAAATTACTTTGTGAACCTACCAATGCCAAAATCACACTACTAAAACCTAATGAGTAAAGAAAAAACACAAACGCCAGCCAGTGTCTCTGTTCTCTGAGGGTTTGCCACAGGTAAGCTGGCTACCTACAAAGACTCCGCCCCTCCAGGAAGCATAGAGACAGGAAGAGGAAATTTAAAGTAGGAGGAGATTTTCCACATGCAATTTTATTTCAGTCGGTGTGTCAATAACCAAATTAATTTACTCCTATGATGTACAGTGTATTTGATATGGCAATTTTAGATTTGTCAGGATGAAAAGTGTACAAACAGCACATAAAGCAAAAGTGCTTAGTGCTCCTACTAGAAGATTAAATGGCTGACCATGCTTCACATGGACTCATTATTAACTGGCACAGTCAATGCTGCTTTAAACAAGCCTGATTCAAAAAAAAGAATTAAGCATTAAATTATTCTAGTGATAAATTGATGGGAGTATTGGGAAGACATTGCATAATCATGATCACACCAATAAAAACAGAATCTAACCTTGTTACCACTATTACCCTTTGGTCAATATTAGCCCATTATATTCCTGTGCTGCCCCTTGTTACTCCTTAAACAGCAAAGGAAAATGAACCTTATGGACACCTGGATAATGAAATTTCAGTTAATTTTCAGTAGACAAAGGGTGTACGATTATTATATTACTAATTCACTTTGGAAACTTCATGCATTTATTGGCTTTCCAAACAGCTGAATTGGTTTTACCTTTCTTTTTGACCAAAGACTCTCTTTCTGTTATCTTGGCTGAAGCTGAACTAGACATACTACTGCCTGGCTGTTTTGGCTTTTAAAGGGGTGGTGAAAGTGCACCCAAAGTTAAAGGAAAGGGATGTGCGATTTATAACACAAGATAAAATTAAAGCAGAATTGCGAGATGGAACGTGGCAGAATAAGGCTTTTTAAAAACTTTTTATTTAATACATCATTTTTATAAAAGAAAGCAAAATGGGAAGACTGGAAAAAACAAAGAACTCATTGTACCAGCTTAAATAAACATGATATATTTTGTCAGATGTCCATTATTGTCCAAAGGAAGCATCCTCTTCCACTGTGGCGTAGGCAGTCCGTTTCTCACATTTCCTGAGGAAGGTTGATCCTCCAGATCTCAGAGAGAAAGTCATCCTTTCCATTACAAAGATGTCTTTAACTATGTCTGTCCACTGCTTGAGGCTTGGAGGCTCAGGTTTGTACCAATTCTTTGTGATTGCTTTTGTACTAGCAATAAACTGTATTTTACACAGATAAGTCTTTTTTGTTAATCCAATCCTCTCTTATTACACCAAGATACAGGACGTTAACAATCATTAGGGATTTCATATTCCAAAATCTTCTTTAGAGCTAATCATATTAAATTATTTATTTTTTTTCAAAAATATATGGGAGGGATTGTCCATGTGCCTGCACTGTCTCCAGCACTGTTGTTGTGCCTGGGATTGTTTACTTTTAATGTGGGGTGTAATGAAGAAACAGATACATTTTTCCAACCAGATTCTCTCCGCTTCCTCGAGCTTGTAGATGAACGCTGTGTTCTCCACATTTAACGCAATCCACCTGTGATATTTCTGTGTCTAGTTCTCTTTCCCATTTTGCTTTAATGGGCCACAATAATAACTTTATGTTAAGTATTTTGCTTTCATACTCGTTAGAAGCCAAAATTGTAATTGAAAATAAAATTTGTTTAATTGCCCAACCCTGGTGTAAATTATAAGTCACAATTATGAGTCACTTTCCTCTTGTGCTAAAAACTAACCAAACTACAGAGACTATTCAGGACATTCAGTAATCAGGTCTGTAGACAGTTTACTTCCACTCCCAGACATAGCTACAGGGTACTTTTGTTCATCACTAACTTGGAGGTCTATTTTAGTTGTGCAGTAGTTTTTTTAACGTAGAGTATTCTCAGACATGTTGAAATCAGGCTCTACATAGCTCAATGAAAAATTACTTTCTCTTTCACTTACTGTCTTGCTGCATATCGGGCCGTTGGACATTTCATGCAGCTGTCTATACCATTGCAGACTGCATTATTGATGCACATTTAATTAGTGTTCATTCATACAACTTGAAAAAATGATGTGTCGCTAGTAAAAAACATGCGTTTCCACACGAGTCATTTAGAATTTATTCTTGTTGAGTATGTTGTTGCAACCTAAGTTATGACACAAACTTCATTCATCAGCATTTAATTAGCATAATGGACTTAATTATTTTGTGTGCCTAATATGTTTGTGCATTATTTAGTTTTCTGGGTACCCAGTGTCACTCCTGAGGGGAATATGGAAAGAGTCTGAGCTGGAAATGTGATTTCTGGTCCATACTGAAGAATACTACAAGTTTTCATTAAAATTAATGAAGGTAATTGGATGTATGTATTGTTCTATTTATAGTAGCAATGTTTAATTAAGAGGTATTGGTCTCTGGTGATGTAGAAGCAACAACTTGACAATGGATAAAAACCAATGAAAATTAATCAGGAGGTAAACATGATATGCGTACAGCCCAGCACAATGCAGGGTTAAAACCACACTAAGAGTTGTTATTTGTCACCCCCCAGTTGCAATACCACTGTGGTAAATATGGAAAGTTGTACACATGCATTTCTTATGATTACATTACTTTTAATCAAAAACAAGTGAGTTTACAACTTTTCTAAGCCAAACAGCAAGTGCAACAGAACAAGACATAGCAAGCCAGCTAATAACTTACTAGTCCAACAGCAAGAAGGCCAGCTGGCCGCCAGTCTGTGCAGCATTCCCCCACTTCCACCCCTTCTGAGGCCGGAAAAGTTCTTCTTCCCAGTGGTCCAAAG
The DNA here is from genome assembly GCF_004916995.1 of Morone saxatilis. Taxonomy (NCBI): domain Eukaryota; kingdom Metazoa; phylum Chordata; class Actinopteri; family Moronidae; genus Morone; species Morone saxatilis. Next base: position 23,203,986 of record NW_023339674.1, on the reverse strand, counting down.
CTCCATGCTACAGTCCTGGGCGTCCAGGGTAACACGGATAAGCTGACTAGCCAACAGCAGTTAGACCAAAATAGTTTTCACCAAAATTAGTGACATAGTTGGTGCTGTGTGAAGTTAAGTAGTGCAAGAGCTGGTGTACGGGGTGCAGAGCAATGACCGAGGCTCCGTTCACCCTATTACAACTCAGTGTAGCACTTATGTTGCTTTAAGTTCTGATCATTGGAATTTGTAAATTAGTTGGTCTGGGATTTGGAAAAATAAGGTAGGAAATGTGATCACGGAAATTGTTAGCCAGGTTGGTAAGCCATCTCTCAAATCATGATCTATACCATCTCATGATCAATTAAATTGGTAGATGGTAGCCTCAACAATATTCACACTAATTCAATATTTTTAATTTGCTGCATGAAAAAACAGCCATGGATGATGAGAGATTGGTACAACATATTCAGCAGCATGTATTGAACACTTCAACACCTGCTTGTAATTTCAGTAATGAGATTTACTCAGAGCCACTGCAGTTAGTTTTGTAAATTTGCTTTGTTAACCCCACTACTGATCATTTAAACTGAGTGTATAATGTAATTTCTATCTGCTGTATTCAACACCAAGAACATGATCTCATAATATTAGAAGCAGTACAACATACTGTATGTCTAGAAAATGGGGAATGAAAGCAGTGTCCTATTTCTCTGAGAGAATGCTGTTTTCATTTCTCCAGCCTCCAGCTGCCCTCTGCCTTGTGAGAATGGAATCAGATTTAAACATTAAAACGTCAGGTTGGTCTGTCTCAAGCCCTCTGGCTTCAAACAGCAGACATATGACTTCTATCTTCTTTCCCAGGGCAACCACAAACACACTACGAGAGTCATATATCTCAAAACTGGTGTCCAGCCTTGGTGGATATGTCACTGTGGTCTTACTGTGTATGTATTTGTGTGTGTGTGTTGCTTTTAGTAACTTCAAATGCCTCATTAGACTGCATAAGAGCTGAAATGGCTTTTTGAGTGCTTTATGTGTGCACGGGAGACTCTGCCTTTGTTGAGTTTGAAAGCATGTTCATCCATTATTCAGAGGTATTGGTAAATGGACGTGTCCTGGTACGAGTTCATATTGCAATCTCTACAGGCGCTGTCCATGTGACACATTTTAATAACAATTAATGCTGCACAGATTCTGTCAGATAGGAGTGATAGACTCTAAAATGACTGAAATAATAAATAGATCCATTGAAATCCATAACTTCCTTGCTTCATTCATTGGTTGTCAGCAGGGAATATATGTTTGAGTATACTTAAGTGTGAAGAGTCTGCTGGTGATGGCATTCTTTATTGTTGATTTAGTATGTTGTTTGTATGCCATTCAGAACACGCATATGTTTCCAGACCTCTGTGAGCTTGAGGCCGGCTTTGTCACGTCTCTCACTGATAATATCACAGTCGGTGAGAGCAGTGTCTCTTTGGTTTAGAAGGGAGTCTTGTAGCCAACTTTAATATAACTTACATACACTAACCTGTGTACCTATGTAACCTATTTTTCATGGTGAATTGAATACAGGTGGTTTCTTGTTGTTTTATAGTCACATATACCATGCCAACTATACTCAGGTGTTTTCAGTTGTGGCTGATTAGACCTCGGCTTAAGTTGGGGGTGGGCGGAGCTATGCTGCAAGTTAAACTTTCTATAGAACAAGAATAATAGAGGTGAAAGTTGTCCTGGTTAGGGATATGTCAATCAGGTACAGTGTGTACACACTCACACAGCCTTCAGGAGAGGTTTAATCAGGCAAATTAAGTGGAAACGCCTGTGTGGATGGACCAGGGCTTTATAATTTAAATGAGTTATAACCTCCTTTATTAAACTTGACACATGAAAATATGCTGAAAGGACTTTGAAACAGTGGTTATACTGTATGTTCTGTAACAAAGCCACAGAAGGTTTAAAAACTGGGTTTAAACATTAAGATATAGTCTAACCTATAAATCACCTTAACAGTGTTTAGGTTTAAGACACTGCTGTGTCCCAAGTCCATGCAAACTAACTGCACACAGCATAATAGTACATCTGTATACACTGACTCATCTTCCAATAGTATTTGGTTTTAGCAGTAAGTTTGTACAAGAAATCAACATTACCTGTTTTACACTAATGAAATGAACCAATACGTGCGCTTAGATATCAATCAAACTGCGACTATAGAATGCCAATAAAAGTGCTCAAAGACAAAGTACAATGTTTGTCTAATTCAACTATTTGTTTTGTTGTTGTTTTTCAAGATTTTTCTGTTGCTGTCTCACCATCATTTTTAATTCATGAGTAGCTTCATTTCATTTGTCCATTGCATTGTGGGACAAGAGTGTGTATCAACAGCACTCAGAATCAAGCCTTTTTAAAAAAAAAAAATCATGCATGACTGACTCTTGTATACCTAAAATGGTAGCAAAATATAACTAGAGAGCTAGGCTTAACAAAACCTGACCAATGTAATCTCATTATAGTTCTTACAGTGTCATGAAACATAGAGGCAGGATGTCATCGTTTACTTCCAGTTGGGCAACATGCAGGCAGAAAGCTGGATAATTCTACTTTTCATTGACACAAACACAACAGTAAAGCACGTAGCTGCAACAAATTCTAACCAGTTATATGTTTGCTTCACACATAATTCTAGGTATGTGATTTTATGGATTTGCCAGTATAAAAAATTTTCTTAATTATTTTTTTCCTCATTGGCGTTACATCCTGAGACGCAACCATTTTTATATCATTAAATTGTTAGACACATTTTCAAATGAAGGGCATGGCTTTAGGTGAAGTGAACTATGACTTGTTGATGTTGATGTCAGATGCAGCTAGTTAATGTGTGGCCAACATCCACATACAGTAAATCGATCAAAGTGTTTCATTGCAGAATGATTTTTAACTGTATTGAGGGTGTCAGTTCTTTTAGATTTTGTAATGCGTGTGTAATTTGTTAACTTAGAGTGAAGGAAATTCATTTGGAGGCCATCTGCTGTTTGGCTTCCTCCTGTTGGGTTCTGTATGCCAGCTGCTATGACTATGAATAAACAAGTACACAGATGCAAGAGTCCATATCTCTCCTACTGGTCTGTATCTTCTCCAGGTCTCCTTCCTCAGCAAGGACAATCATAAATAACCACTCATTTTTCTCTGTTCCTTCATTCATTGCTAAATATTAGATATCTGCCTCTCTCCAGCGTGCCGAGCTCTCATCCCGGTGTCGTGCGAAGGCAAAGCATGACACACACTGTTTTATTTTTATCCATCTCCTTGTGAGCAGGAGTGGGGCCCATGCAGAAAGCACTGCTATGCTCTGATTGGCTGCCAAGTCCTCAGGGGTATTCCATGATGCCTGCCGCCAAGTGACCAGCAGTGTGTTTACCTGGCTGCTTGACACACAGCTTCAGGGCCGGATGGATAACTTAGTGTATTATTCAGCTTTATAGAGCTGTGTGTGTGTGTGTCTGTGTCTGTGTGTGTGCATTGTCTGGTCCATATAGTAACAGCAAGGAAATTCACACATAACTGAATTTATTTACAGCATCAGTTATTATAGATTTTTAAATTCTTGCAAATACAAAAGTTCAAATGTTTGCAGAACTATTTCTTTAATTGGAAAGAAACATGCCCTTCTTAAACTACACTTGAAAAAAGTTCTAATTTAAAAAGTTTATTCCAGTCTCTGCTGTTAAAAACACATGTGTACACATATCCACTATATAAATGTTCTGAGAATGCTGAAAAAGACTGTATTACAATCATTCAATACAATTATCTACAGTTCTTGTGATATCACGTAGGGATTTATCAGGTTCGTTCTAGCATATTTGTTACACATTTGTTTTTTAGTCACTGATTGTTTAGGTGTAGAGGAGGTGAGAGAATCCTTAACTAACTCATTTTATGGATGCATAGTTCACAAATGGCAGGGGGGAGGCAGAGCCTAATGTGAACCCAACTGTGTTGGGCCTTTAACGTGCCGTAAAATTGCATTTTGAGCTCTTAAGAGATGCCTTGATGAGGTGTCTGCTGACTGTGCTCAGTGGAGTCTTGGTGGTGAAAGTGCAGGTTGTGCAGCAGCAGGTGCTCAGTTCTCCCCATTAATTGGCCCTCATGTTGCTAACTCACTCCGCAAAGTCTTTGAAGCATCACACCAAGTAGAGACTTCATTAAAACGATGGCTATAATTGGAAACCCACTACGCAGGAATCTCCTATCTGTGTTACTATTTCTCAAGCTATAAGTTGGTGACTACATAATTGATAGCTTATTCAGTGTGAATGTACAGTGTATCATCAACAGGGGAAGGGTGATGGTTTGTAGCATGTTGAATTCCTGCACTGTGCACAGACATGTGCATTTAGGGTCTGAATAATATGCTTTCAGTAATCAGTCTAGTTTGAAGGGATAGTTCGGATGAGTGGGGTTGTATGAGGTACTTATCCATAGTTTGTGTATTACCTACGGTAGATGGCAGTCAGCAAGCCCCCAGTTTGGTAAAGCAGACAGGAGTACTGGTACAGCATCTACTGTCTATAATACTGTGGATAAGTACCTCATACAACCCGACAGTGCTTGATTAACCGCGAGCACAAAGATACCTTTGCCTCTGGTTTTTATTTTATTTTGTCTCAATACATAGCAATCTGTGCAATACTGCAGATGACTGAAGATGTTCTATGATGGGCCAGTCAACACAATAATGGGGCTAACATTACTAAGTTTCCATGCAGCTTAATGTGCGTGCAACAAAACATCATAGGTTGTATACGTTTTGTAACAGAGGCCTACTTATATTAGACAGTCCCATCAGATGCTGCTTTCTATTCGTATGCCAGCACGGAGACTTTATAACTGCAGGTCTAAGTGGAAGATGATGTCGTCAAGTTCACATATGACGCTGCACTAGGACGTTAAAGATTTAAATGCCTTATGTAACCTCATAAATTCATCCTCTCTAACCCCTACTGCAGCTACATAACAGAAAACTAAAATTACCACAGCCATTTAAGTAAAGCTACGTGTAACCACGGTTACAGTGACAACAAAAAAATCAAAAGATCTTTTGCAACTATGCTAAAACACTATAATGTAGCCTTAGAGAAAACACAGACGCAAAATTGAAAATTGATCATGTCATTAAGGCAGGGCTCTTAATCGGGACATTATCAAGAAATCACAAAAAAAGTGCAGTGCCCCGTCCCTCCACAGTCCAGACAGTCACTAATTAAGGTAACACAAAAGAAACACATTAGCATAATCATTCTGAGGTCCTCCTTTGGGTTCAGTAGGCGATCAGGACTTGAATGAGCTGTTCTTAAAACAAGCCCACTGGGTCTTTATTAACAGGCGCAGGTTCTCTTGGCTGGTGAGAGCCACATGGAGGCGGCTTGGGTGAATTAAGCTGCTGTTGTTAGTAGACATGTTGTGAATGGTGGACAGCTTTCTCCTGTTATTAAGGTGGCCATTTGCGCTAGAGGAGCTTGCACACGTTATCCACTTCAATTAGAGTGTGACGGTAATCAATAGGTGCTAGACGCTGAAGAAAAAGCTACACTGAATGGCCTAAATGTCAAGATAAGACATTTGCAGAGACGGCCTGGAATCTGTGGGATAATTCATCAAACACAAAAGTGGGTGCTTACAATAAATGTTGCATCACTGCCTTCACACTGACGGGAATATGCACCATCCTGTATGTTACGTAGTGTAATACCAAACCAGTTGATCTTTTCTACCTACCATTTTCATATTTGTGATGAGCACTCACTGAACCCCCTCATGTGGGTCATACTTTTGTGAACAAACAATGTCATTAAAAAGGTGGCTGTCAGTTTAAACACTGTGCTTAAGGCTTATTATTGGCCTGTAGCCAGGCGGTTTAAATTATAGCTTGTAGTTCAATGTTGTCCTTCCTTTTTGAATGTAATAAGATACAGTTTTCACTGCCCTTTCAGAACACACCTCTATTATGACCTGAATGAAAAGAGGTTATTGCTGTTATCTCTGCCTTTACATTGCATTTTACTTTTATGTCTGACTAAAGCTACCAATCATTTGAATCCCATCATAATCTCTGTTCAGCGTTAATGGCGAAGAGGATGAAAAGCTTATGAGGGGGAAATGTTCAGAAATGCAGAGCTAATTCTAAAATGTAATCAAAAATCTGCCTTGTTAATCATTTCTTTTTAGCCTAACAGAAAATTCTCTAAATTATTGCAGCCATGAGCGTAACTAAGCTTCCTGCTTCCATCCCAGTAATTAAATTCACACAAACAGACCTGCAGTTATATCTGAAGATATCGACAAAAATTGAATACCACACTCAGTTCAGCCTTTTAAGATTACGACAATACTGTAGGTTGGATTGGGACATTAAGGGACATGTTAATTTTTCCCTGTAGCCCTTTGGTGTGACATCTCAGTGATATAATTCAATGTGCATCATTATATTGTTTTGTACGCACATCCAAGCAAAATGACAAAAAAAGGCGCTAGTGTCCCTCTCTGGGAAAGGAATTTTGGTGTCTCTTTAGATTTTGTTCATACTGCACTCACCCAGATACTACTTGAGTGAGACGCAGAAATAAGGACGTGCTGTCTGTCCCTGAGTTTTGAGGCTTTCAGCAGTGACTGAGTGGCACAGAGAGTGCTGTCTCATGTTGCTGAGTGGTCGAGGAGGATGAATCAGCAGCGAGGATGTCGGATCAGACTCTCCATCCTAACATTCTGCTCTCTCATAACCACTGAAACAGTAACTAAAAGTAACTAAACCACACACCGTAAAGTCAATATTGTATATTGTGTAACTGCAACTATTAATGATTTTCATTAATGGTTGATCTCTATACTGGTTCAAAAAATAATGAAAAGTGCCCATTACAGTTGTTAGATGTCTTCAGATCTTTGTCCGAATAATAATCCAAAACAAAAAACAGCCACTATTTTTTTTTATTTGAGAAGCTTGAACCAGAGAATGTTTGGCATCTTTGCTTAATAAATGACTTAATGTATATAATAATAATATTAATATTTCTCCTGAAATAAATAAATATTTAGTGTTTAATAGGACCTCAGTGGTTATGTCAAGCCTGAATGGGAGCTTATCTAATACGACCTGTAACCCCACATAATGTAATGTAAACCTCCTGGTCTTGGAAGTATCACCAGGTCACTGTAGGTAACTAGTTAGTTAGCCAGGCATGCTAGTGTCAGTGGTTTTCATCAGAGCATTTTTTAATCCATTCCTTACACTATCGCTCTTGTGTCTTTGGTTTTGGAAAAGTGATAAACCAGGCACCACCTTTCATACTGGAACTGGATCATGAGGGGCTTTTAGTTCCAAATAAACCATGACTTAGTTAGTAGAACATGTTAAATTAGCTGGTATCCACCTAAAGTAGGACGGCTCTGGAGCTAAGTAAGCTAGATGATGTGTTGATAAATTAGCATGAGATCATTAGCATAATCAGTGGCTGCACATCAGATTCTGCCTTGTAGATATGGAAACCAAGTGAGGGCACAGACACATGTAATTAGTCTGCCTGAATAAAACTCTTTCTGTAAACAATTGGAACTCGGTGCCCATTTGATAAACTGTGAATTAAAGACAGATTGTGTTTACTGTGTGCGCCTATGCTTGCAATTTTTGAGGACAGTACATCTTCTTTCATATCAATAATGTATTGAAATTCCCCAAAAATATTGAATAACAGTAAAACCAGAATGGCAGCTCCACAAAAATATGTTGCATTTTGTTGAACGTGGATGAGCAGATTTAGATTTATTAGTCAAGAATCAATTAGACAAAATGTCAGTATGCTGTATGGTAGTCAGCATCATCCAGAGGAGGATCAGTGTTTACTGGCAACCGCCTCTCAGCCAACCATCCACACTGCTGCTAAATGGATATAAAAAGAGGATGTGATTGATTCCTGCTGGCCTCCCAATTTGCTGTGCTGCAGTCCTCTTCATTAGTAAAACCACTGAGCATAAGAAATCTAAAAACCATATACAACATATATCAATGAGTCAAACATCTCCCACCAGCATTCTTTTCTATAAGTGATTAATTCTGGTATGTCATTCCTTATGCTCTTTAAATGATTATTGAATTGACATACAGTTGGTTGATTTCCAGTCACTTGTCAGTCACGTACCATAACACGCCTCCATAATTATTCTTGGCAGTTTAGTTAAGTATAATTTTTCCACAGAACAGAGCATCAGATCTAATAGTTAGGTGCATTTAGATACACAATAAAAATACTTGTTGTCTACTTTTTGTGTATCTGCTGTAACAGCAGCTTATCAGCATTAAGGTGCACAATGAATCAGTTGTCCCTTTAGTTTCACCTTGATGGTATTTCCAATGTTCATTGTAATAAATGCTAGAATGTTTTCCTATTTGTGATCCCTTGAATCCCAAGCAAAAAAATTGACAGTCCAGGATCACTGCAAGTTATTGTTTGCAATAGACAGACATCAATCAATCAGTCAATCAGGTGATTGATCAATGTTGGTGCTGAAAAATGCTCAAAAACTGTGTTTGTCACCAATTGTTGATTCCTATCACTAATTGCACTGTGCTTCTTTATAAGATAAAGATATTATTTTGCTTTAAGGTACAAAACATTGTTTTGCTTTTACTCATAGAATTGCCTGTGATGGAGATGCTTGTAAAAAAACGTATAAAAGCCCCTGTAAGCTTGGTTTCAAAACCTTTCAGATATTTCTGCACAATATTCAATAACAGGAAATGGTGAGTCAATGTCACCCCATCGCTCCCCAACCAGATGTCATTTTATTAGGCTTAATGTATCAGCATGTTGGCTTAAATTTTTCTTTTGATGCTATGCAGATGATAGACAACTATAAATGTCAACAGTTTCCTTTCTGTTTCTTCTCACAGCAGCCATTTTGACATAAAATAAACACAGATTTTAGCAGTGATATCAATTAAGGTTCTGTTCCATTCAGGTCAAACAGAGTCAGGGTGCTGCTATTGTATACTTTGCCTCACTGGAAAGGCTCTGCTGCACTAAATGGAACAGAACCTTAATTAATTTCATTGCTAACACCTGTGTTTGCCCTGCTATTTCATGTCAAAATGGCTGCTGTGAAAAAGGTCTATTGTTCTGTAAAAATGTGTTTGCATCTTTGCATGTCATCACCCTGTTCTGCCCATTAAACATATTATATGGGAGATATATGTGTTTTGGGAGCACACATAATGCCAGGAGCGGCAGCAGCACAGTAATTACATGTGGACCTGATGCCACAGCTGACCTCCTGGTCACCCCCACACACAGTAATGAGCTCCCTGGGCAGAAGTGACAGCCTTGGCAGAAATCATAACCACCAATCCCGCTGTTACATTTATTGAGTGTCTGAATGGAGGAGGAGAAAGCCTGTTGTTGCTCATTTAACACATTCTGTCTTTTTCTTCTCTTGCAGTTGGAAAGACGTCTCTGATCACACGGTTCATGTATGACAGCTTTGACAACACATATCAGGTAGGTGCAACGGCAGAAACTGAGAGTGAATATTTTGTCTCTAATGATCAATTTTGTCTCTATTGATCAGTTACACTGTGCATTCCATCGATAGTAAAATGTAAAGTTGTACATAAATCAAAGACATAGATCAAACACATAATAATCAATCAAATTAATTCACCAGAAATAACTATTTTGTGTGTGTGTGTGTGTAAAACAAGAAAGTTATAGCCAACATGGATGTTAAAACAGACACCTTTGAACTGAACAACATCAAGAGCGCTGTGGGCCCTCAGGCAATCACTGTTTCTAATCCTGTTCTCCAAAGCAGCCTAATCTCACTCGTCATCCTAAAAACAGAATATTGCTTATGCAGCTAAAGTCCTTATAGAGGTCTTTGCAAGCATCTGCAGGCACACGAAGGACCCTTAAATATAACCTGCAGTATTATTGCTTTATAAGTAGAAAGTCTCTACTTATATAGTAATAAAAAAGGAATTAAAAATAAATCTCACAAAGCTCACCACCCTAATTCTCATATAGTTTGGAGTGTGTGTTTGAGTGTGTGTGTGTGTGTGTGAGTTTGTGTCTTTCAGCTCATGCAGCTTCTTTATTGAGGGAACATACAGTGATATGTGCCTGTGAAATGTGTGAGAAAGCATAAGCAGATTAGCCTAAAAAACACTGAAACACCATCGGTATACGAGAATACTGAGCATGAAAAAAACCAAAGAGGAAACTTTTGTTTTGCTAACCTTCAAGTAAGAATAATATTACCAGTATACCAGTCATTTCAACTTAACGTTTGTGCAAACAAACTGTATGCTCCAGCTGTCGGCTTTTTGAAGTTAAATTGCAATTGAAGATTTATAATATTTAAGATTACTCTGAAGTTTAAATTTCAGAAGTTGTTTGCTTTTTATTTCCGTTAAACTGTTCAGTAATGAGGCAGTATTGTTTCACGTATGTTTGAGTTTTACATACTTTTGAGACATGTTTCTGAAATTTTGGTGGATTATGTGGAAAATATTCTTCTTGACCACACATACAGTTACTGTTGACCCTGACAGTGCAAAGTGTGGTGAAAAGTAACACATTGTGTTTGTAAATGACTAATCAGTAAGTCAAGAAGATAATGCTACATGAATCAATAATAAAAATAATCATTAGTTGCGATGCTAAATGGATGACTGAAAAATAATGTGTACAGTAGGATAGGTGAGTCCATAGAGCCTTTCATGGTGCTAAATGTTTTTGACCAAAACCTGAACTTCACCCTATCCGACTGTACAGTATCTCTATTTTAATTTGAGTTGCTCTCATTTAAAAACATCTGTGAGTTGGAAAAGATATTTCCATCAGGTATAAAACTGGCCAGCACGCATGCTATGAGGCCAGTAGAGTTAATAATGTTCTCCAGCCTCTTGGTCTTTCTTAAAGCTTGAGACATGAAGGCTTCAGTCCCACAAGCCCAAGTGTTAATCTGGCCCTGCCTTTAAATCATCTACAGCGGCCTCTAAAGATTGCCTCAGTTCTTGATCTGAGCTGTCCCTCCTTTTTCCTCACCTCTGCCATCTTCTTTTGCTTTGTGAGAGTTGCACAGCATGGAGAGCATAGGGTTGGAAAGGTTGGACATGGTCAAAATTATTGTTCAGATTGTTAGTTTTTAGTTTTTTATCAATGTTACTACAAAGACATGTCTTCTTTGGCCTCACTGCATACTGCAAAAAAAAAGAAAAACATGTCTCAATTTTTTAGGCTTCACACAAGTACTGTGCTGTGCTGTAATGAGATTTGGTTGGCTCATTGTGTGTGGATTAAATTGTCTGTGTTAGCTCTATGATGCTGTGCTTTCACAGTTGCTGCTGTATCCTCTTATATTTCTACATTCATAAGTCATGAAAGACTACAGAGGCAGACATTTCACACTGACTGTTAGGGCTCATGTCTTTGTGTTGTTAAGCTGCTGCATCTCCATGATGCATAGATGTTTCTTTCCACGTCTCTTTGTCACAAATTGCTGTGGAACAGGCTTATACTTGGGCAGAGTTGGCTGCGGACTCAAAGCCTGGGAAGCAGTTATTATAACAGCTTTTTACACAACATCTTACCTCATATGAGCATCTCAGTGGTGGGGGAAAAAGTGGATCCGTTAATTGATTGTTGTTAAAAAGGGAAGAGTTTTTGCTGGATGATCAGCTGATAGTAGAATGGAGAGATGCCTCTGTATTTTGTAGTCCATTATTAGTATTTCTGAACTCAACAGTGTCAGACCTTGAAATCCTCTGCTCTGTTTCAATCCAGCATTATGCAATATGTTATGTTATGTATGTAGTGAGATTAATATCTTTATAAATAAGGTCTATAATGCATGGATAGTAAACGCAACACAATAATTTCCTGCATCATTTTCACCCGCTCAAGTGCTACTACCTGGAGTGAATGTGGGCGTCTGTTGTTGCCTGCCGTCTGTCTCGTTTCAAGGCCGCTGCTGAAACTCCCATCCTGAATGCAGCTGGATAAATTACGGCTTTGAAATCCAACAGCAGTCAAAGTCGGCACTAAGTGCAGTCATTCTGAGGAGCATGGGGGAATGGGGTTTTCTAGACAAATGGCCGTACGCAGCGGCCTCGTTGGGAGGAGGCCTGGAGCGACAGGGAGCCCTCCTCACCCTCGCTTTTTCAGCCATGTCCTCCCATTGTAAGTGGGCAGGCAGCATGCAAGGCAGACCGATGCCGGACAGATAGCATCTGCTTATTAAATAATGTGTCCATATGCTGTTTAATGTCAGTCTCTGCCCCACGCTATTGTAATGGCCAGTGCACCAAATGACAACAGCAGCCAGGGAGGAATATGAAAATCAGTGTAAAATGAAGTCATTTGAATACACCACTTAGCTCTCCGTCCACAAAACGGCCTCTTCATTCCCTCCTCACAGTCACTTGTTTTTTCAGATAGTGGATTAATGATTTTGTTATGGGTGCCATGACCTCTGCTTTGTAGCCGTAGATCAAAGCCAGTCCCTCCTAAATGTGTGTGTGTGTGTGTGTGTGTGTGTGTGTGTGTGTTGTGTGTGTGTGGTGTGGTGGTTCTCTTCTGTGTGTGCGTGTGTTTGCATGCTGCCCCCCCCTCTACCTCCTGTGTCTTAATACCACTTCTTGTTCCTCCCTGGCTCAGTGACAGGTAGGGCTGTAAATGATTTTGCATTTTTTTTCTAGTTCATCTCCTGAGACCTTTGAGTATTAATTAAAATGCTGCATGCATTAGCTCAGGGTGAGTGTTTATGCTGCTGCTCAGAGGGGAGGCTAGATGTGCCCAGTGAGGAAGGAAAGATGCTCTGAATGTGAGCCTGCGGGAGACATGTGTCCTGATGAGAAGATTTATGAAGTCACGGTTTTCAAGCCTACATACTGAACCGCCACATGTTTTTGTTTTCATGCACGTCAAGCCTTTAGATTTTGAGCAGACCCAGTTCAGCCCTTTGAAGGAAGAGCAGCAGTATATTTAGAAATAAAGGGCGATCGGAAAGATGAAACCGAGCGTGGTAGTGGCTTTAGTCAGCAGGAGGATGACTAAGGCCAGATTTGCTGCCTCTAAAGCAGCAGACTCCCATCAAGCAGCCACCCAGCCGAGGGAGACAGAGGCAGGCGTCCTCACTGCCTGGCAGCACATGCTAAAGGGCTCGGAGCTCTCCAGAGGCAGAATGCTTTTGTCAGCTGTGGTGGAGCTGTCAGTCAGGCCTGGCCACCAGGCTGTGACTGCATCTGTCGGCTCTGCCCAAATACTCAGCTATTTAGTGTAGCAACTGGTGAATCTGATTTATGGGACATTTCAAAAATATATAAACTGTCATGCTTTGTGACAATTTGAAGCCGAGGACAAGACAATAGAGGTGTAACATTTTACAGTCTACTTTTTGTAGTTTAGTTGAATTTTTCATTAGACTACATTTGAAAATGATTTACCTTGCAAACAGTTAATCAACATAATGTAATGTAGCTGTATAACCCTATTTGAGGAAACAGTATAGGATGGAAACAATTGATTAGTTGAAAATTTGATTAATCGGTAATCGTTTGTATTCGTCTTAACTCAGGTTGTCAAAAGTAAAAATAGTTTTCCGATACCACTTGTTAAAAACAATAGCATATCCATTAATTATACATTCGATAGCATTGAAAGTATCTAACAGATCTACAATCAGATTTTCAACCCAAGGCTGCACAGATGAAACCACAGGGACGTCATTATGTGTGACCTTTTCTGTAGCAGCACTGTGTGCAGGTTGTTTATTTTGTGTGCCTAGGACTGTTTTTCTCCTTTCTGTGCTATTGAAAGAGATATTGAGCCTTGTTTTTTTAAAACTAGTATTGTATCAAAATTTTGAAAGTCTGGTATTGTGACAACCTTATATTAGTCTTAACATTCCAGCTCCTCGATTGTGAGGATTTGATTCTTTTTTTATGTATGTAATAGTACATTGAATATCTTGTGGTGTTAGACAATGTCCCTTTGGACTGTAGGAAATTCTGATGGGAATTTTTCCCTATTTTCTGACATTATATAGACCAAACTATGTATTCTTCAAGAAAATAATTTACGATAAAGTTATCATTAGTTTTCAGCCCTAAAACAAGATTTTGTATTTCAACAGTTTAAAGATAGTAGTTATTAAATGGTGACAAATGGGACAAAATAAACTTATTTTAAGATACATTTATATCCTATATAGAACTGAAGCAATTAGTTTAATAATTTATCAGTCAATAAAGACCAAAATAATCTGCAGTAATTTCTTAATTGATCAATTGTTTAAGTCAGTAACACATAGTTTCAACGTCTTAAATGTGAGAATGTGCTGCTTTTCTCAGTGTTATATTGTAAATTCACTGTTGGTCTGATAAAACTGTTAATCGCTTTCAATCTTTCCCTCCATAGATAATCATGATAGTCATGAAAATAGGAAAACAATTGTTAGTTGCAGCCCTAATCCTCTGTTATGTCTTTAGCTGTATTTCAGTGACACTTCTTACTCTGCTGCAACAACCCAAATCTACCCATAATGCTTTGTGACACGAGTAAAGTGAGTTAAATAAAGACTAATTATGAATCTGGCACTACTCATTACTGTGGTTACAAATGTAGCATGCTGTAATTGTTTTGTTCTACATATATTAAAGCCACAGCCTGCTGCTGGACAAAGAAGGCACGATCATAAACCGATTTCCTCTCGTGCTGGCAGGAAACTTTAGATTAATCAGATTTTGTGTGTTAGCAAACTGCTGTCAAATACGGCGCTGTGAGCAAATGCCAGTATACTTACTGTGACTCAAGGTCTGTTGATTTAACAGCGGTCCAGCCAGATGGAGGACCTTGAAAGTCCTGGTGGGAGCAGCAATGGCGGAAGAAGTATTCAGATTCTCTACAAACATAAAAGCAGAAATATAATACAAAACAAGTTCACAATGCTGCTGTTAATTAAGTTATGTGCAGTGATTAAAGCAAAAACTAGGCATTTCTATCTAGGTTAAATGTGATCCAGTTTGTATTACACTGCAGGCCTCATGCTCCATGACCTCCTCACAGGTGAACCCTGAGTAGTGACCAGTGGAGTATGTGCTCAGTATAAAGCCATGGGCTGGTAGACAGTTTCCACATTCAAGATCCTATTACTTCCTTTCAGAATTCAGTGGAATTAATGGTGTTCTAGTGAACTACATTTACTGTCTGAATGTAAATATTTAATAAACTGAAATAATGTTATGGCTAAATCAGAAGGGGAGCAGTTTTGTTCTGGTATTGCTCAACATACCCTTCCCATGTGTCAGTCCGATAGTGTTACTTGTGCATCCATTTTCATACAGTTGAACAGTATTTGTCCTGGAACGTCTCACATTATCTTATTGTGATTTCCTTCATTTGTGTTTGTTTTTTTTAAATGTAATGGAATGAAACATGTGTGACTGTTGCAGATACCTATATATAATTAGTAATCAGAATTGACCACTGCACACTGGAATAACTTGACTGTGATTTTATTTAAGAGCGTTTTATAGTGGAAGATGTCTATTATATTTTGTATTTTTACAAAATATATATTTAAGTGACATTTTTAAATGTCATTTTATCCGACCAACAGTCCAAAACCCAAAGCTTTTCATTTTTGCAATGATATATGACAATGAAAAGCATCTCATCCTTACCTTTAAGAAGCTGCTACCAGCGGATGTTTGACTTGAGATATATCAAAACTGATTGCAGATACATTTTCTGTCTATTGAGTAATACATTAATCAGTTAACTGTTTTTGGCCACAGCCATAATTTTTTAATGTATCATCAATGTCCCGTGATGTCCCCACACCTCAAAATTAGTTCATTTAATGATGATTTCACATGTGGAAAACCAATTTTAATTTAAAATATAATGTGAGTGAAATGCGTCAGATGTGCTAAAAGCATTTTTTGCCCTAGTCCCTTGCAGAATGGGCCAGAGAGCTGTGAGAGGTCTGTCCTCTAACAATGTGCGCTGTTAAAAAATTTAAAAGGAATATTAATAATTTCTGGTGATCTAATCTGTTCATGTATAGCTGTCTGTGTGGGATTCTATATTTAAAACTGGGGCCAGAAAGAGCCCACACAGCACCTCTGCCTTCCCCCAAGAAAAACTCCTGCAACATTTCTGTGCTTTAAATTCATTTAAGCTATTGTGTCATTAATATCCCTCCAGATCAGCAATTTTCAATGTTCAGAACTTAGTGTGTGCTGTTGTCATTGGTTAATTTAACATATTAGTGCTTTTAACCTCTATGCATTCAAGTGACAGAAAGACATAAAGTTGTAAAATACTTTTAAAGCATATTCTGCCAGAATAAATAGGAGATTTATTTTGGAAGTTAGCATAATCCACCTGTCTGTTTGGAGGCTAATACAGCCAAAAAAAAAAGTCACTCACTATAATCTTGAATCAAGTACTTTTATATTTGAATTCGTTGAGGCTGTTTATTTTCACCCTAGCTGTGCTTGATCTGACTGAGTGTAAAGGAAGAGTATAAATGACGTCCTGTCTTCATGCCAGACTCTCTGAGTGAGTTCACTGTGGTAGCTGGCATCGCCAAGGAAACGGGTGCGTGATCAAGCTGCTGATGCCCAGTTCTGTCAAAGTGGGCAGTGGGCACCCTGCTTGGAACACAACAGATACACCCACCTGCTTAATCACAGATGGGTACAAATGTATCAAAATGTATCTTAGTACAAATAAAATGCATGTATATAACTTAATAAACTGCGTCGCCTGTAGTTAGGTAAGTCCCTGTCAGCCCTTTCTACAGTACGTGCTCTAGCTGGCCAGTGCTTTAGTTTGCAGGCTGGGGTCACACAGGCTTTTAACATGCAGCTGGGGACTGCTGTTTAATCCTGGGTCGGTCCTACGCACAGCTACATTCGAGCCCTACACCCTCGTTCCCTCACACCTTCACTGAGACACCCAACATCTGGAGTACCAAATGAAAGGGGCACAAACTACATCTGCTTTCACCAGCTGTCCTTAAAAGTGTCTGAACTCTCATAATTCATCTTTTGTTCTTAAAAATATTTAAGGTGCATACTGTCTAGGAAGATTTCCAACTGTGACTGCAAAACACTAATAGAATAGTTACTGCTAATACTGAATTTCATCAGAATGACAATATTTCAGGAGCACTGTAATGTTGAAAAAAGCCATCTTCTAATTGTGAGACCTGAACGTTTCTGGCATCAGTAAAACAAACCTAGATCTGCAGTTTAACATTAATTTCTAGGTTTTGATTTGTCCAAGCCAGAGCACCTGATGATATCATGGCAGGCAGCAAAGCAGAAAGCCGTGGGCTTGGCTGCACAAAGTAAACATCCATTGAAAAGGGAACACAGTGCCATCTGCCTCGTGACACAATAAGGGAATGATTAGATTGCTGTTATAAATGGATAATGTGGGATGATAAGAGTCATGATTTTAAGTAGCCCATTTGAGTATAACAGTATAAAAACCCAGACAAAATACACAACATATTTAAAAAAAATACAGTTGTCCTGATTATTGAAGTGGAATATTTGCACAGTAATGGCTGTATAGCTGAGACTGTAGCCTGCTCCAATTTAAAAACTGACTGCCTCTGATGTTGAATCAACAATTAGCTAAAACTGAACATTATAAGCTTCATAAAAGCTTCATGTTTTGCAGTACTAAATTTAATTATATATTACACCCAACCCACACTTGGGGTGATGTGATGTGTGTCCTTCTCTTCACCTTTTGCATCTGTAACTTGCATTATTGAGATCTTTAGTAAATACTCTGTCCTTTGCTATCCAATGTATTTACAGTGATGTTGATGCTTTATCTTCTTTCCCTAAACTAGGCCACAATTGGAATTGACTTCCTGTCGAAAACCATGTACTTGGAAGATCGAACGGTAAGATCCTCACTTACAGTTGTATACTAATGTCACGGCAAGCATGTAAAATATAATGTGTCAGCAGTGCAGTAACTCCTTATTTCAGATAGAAACACACATTAGAAATGTTTATCACTACAATAAGGCATGCTCTGAACCCTTATGAACAGTATGTCGTCTTTCTAGCTTGTGTTATGTAGATGAATACAGTCAAACATGTCTGCATGTCTGTTTATCTTGGGGAATCTTTCATACAGCCCTACGACCTTGGAAGTGTCATTATGAGGCATCCACTCATATAAATAATGCCTGAGTGTGAATCTTGTGCTGTGTACATTCATATTTTATTGCTTGTGTTTATGACAGTATACGTGTTGTGTAAGCATGTGTTGTGCGTGTGTGTGTGTGTTGAGGGAGCCTTCTGCTTCCAGGCTCTCTGACTATCTGAATAATCTCAGCCTCCTCAGCTTTCTCTTTCTGAACCCCAGGTGAGGTTGCAGCTCTGGGACACAGCAGGACAAGAGCGCTTCAGGAGCCTCATTCCCAGTTATATACGGGACTCCACTGTGGCTGTGGTGGTCTACGACATTACAAGTCAGTGTCCCTTATGAAATAATTGATAATTAATAATTAATATTAATCTTTTCTTTCTGTTATACATGCATGTATTCATCTGTAATCAATTTACTGTCAACACACATAGTCAGAGTTCTTTTCACTCTAACTCTGAGAGCCTCGGCCAAAAACTTCACTGTCTGATGGATGGATTAGATGGATTACCCTGATTACCGAAATCCAAACTGAGATTTCACAAATATCCAATATCTCTTATATTTCCCATAAGCAAATTTGATCCACTGCGCAAATAGATGAGACTTATTGCATTAACCTTCCACCATCTCAGATTCTCTTTAAAGTCTCTCTTGTGTAACATTGAGGAGGATATATTGGCAGAAATGGAATAAAATATTCATAGGTATATTTTCATTGTGGTTTCATTACCTTAGAATGAGCAGTTTTTATCTACAGACACGTGAGTCGCCTTCCCTGGCATCCAACAAGTTTCTACAGTAGCCTAAATTGGACAAACCAAAGACTGGCTGTAGATAGAGCCTTTTGCATTTTTCAGGAGTTTCACGTACACCGTAGTTTGTCCTATAAACTTGAGCACATTCCCATTCAGAGGTCGTCAAATATGAGCAGTGTTCAGTTTGTTTTAGTCTGCAACTTCATCGCTATATCCCACTAAATCCTACACACTGGTCCTTTAAGTCCAACTGAAACGGCATTTATATTTTTTGTCTGCTCCATCATACATACATGCTCTGGAAACCCCTTGTTCTGTGTTCTTTTGTGAGAAAAATTACAAACAGAAAGGGAGAAATGTCAATTTAATTTTTTTGGTTCGATGATGGCGCC
The DNA here is from genome assembly GCF_004916995.1 of Morone saxatilis. Taxonomy (NCBI): domain Eukaryota; kingdom Metazoa; phylum Chordata; class Actinopteri; family Moronidae; genus Morone; species Morone saxatilis. The sequence goes on along the minus strand of NW_023339674.1, from coordinate 23,184,618 downwards.
TCTAATCTTGCATTAATTAATCAGACCATTAGGTATCCATATACATAAAAAAGGGACCTCAATACAGCCAATCAAATGTTGCATAAGGCAGTAAAGTCCATGTTCTATCACAGGCAAAGCAGACAGTCACACTAAGACAGACAGAAGCTACACAACACAATATCCAAAGACTAACTTACAAACATGAACGCACGTCTTGCCCTGCACCTTAGCTTGTTTAACAATTGACCAAATGAACAGTCTCCGGGGAAAACTGCATCAGGCTAGATAGCTACTTAGCTGCCCCGCTGCAGCACATTAAACAGCATGTAAACATACCTGCAAATGTCAATTTGGTCCCAACATGTAGGTGTACGCTTGTTTACGTGTTCAGTCCTGGAGTTAAGCCTGCTGGCTGATGTCAAGCAAACACAGACACAACAAGACAAGACCCCTTTTCTTCCTTTTAATAATAAAAACAATTTACAATACATTAAAAAAAGCACATTAACATTATTTTTGACTGCAAAAAATGGACGACTAAGTGTGCTTTCTGGACTGAACCAGTAACCATCACTGTCTACCAATGGGAAGAACAATTTTGGTGTGTTACAGACACACAAACAAAGGGGCCTTACAGACACCATTTATCCTGTAAACAGTAGTATTCAACTGTAGTATTTGGAGGCTGGCCCTTGCTCATTCACATTGATAAAACCATGTCATTTATTTCTAGTTGGATTTATGAGGAATGTCTATCATTTTCAGAAAAGACAGAAAGTGACATTATTCTCCTGTTCTATTAAATCACTTAAAGGAGCAGAGACACGAATTGAGAGGAACTACATTTTATTGCTGATTGTAAGGAATAATATGGGTTACCATCCCCCCAAACCCTGTTCTTTTTTTCACCTTGAAAAAGACATGGGGTCTGTCTCATCCAATTTCCAGTTCAAGACTACAATACAGCCCTTACATACAGCCCTTAATACAGTTTCATATTCAATGGACATGGCAAGGTCGAAAGGAGTAACTTTGACAAGCTACAGAGTTCGGCATGTACAGTATAACATGGATTTATTGTGTAATTCCAGTACTGCGTATCATAGAGTATCATCTATCAGATAATATCTGTTTAATATGATCCACCACCTGGGATTTTTTGCATTAATAATCATCAGCACCATGTCCTGCAAAGCGTTTTTCATTTCCTGCCAGCTGTTATAAAAACACCAATCATGTCACTGTGTAAAAATGCAGTTGAAATGTTAATGGTTGTGTTTAGAGCAGTAACAGCTGGAGAGGTGTCAGCATATTGAATGTCACTGCAATTGTACAAACAGCATCTTTAATTTGACTCCACAGATGTTAATTCATTCCAGCAGACGTCAAAATGGATCGAGGATGTGAGAACAGAGAGAGGAAGTGATGTCATCATAATGCTTGTGGGCAATAAAACAGACCTGGCAGATAAGAGGTAAGTAGTTACTGCTGGACTTGCCTCCTGACGTCTGTACTTGCATTTTGTCATTTTAGTCAGCATTTCCTTTTATGTATTGACTCCATGGCAACTATGATGTGCAAAGTGTCTGCCTGTGTGTCAGTCTGTAGGATTGTTCAGTTGAGCACAAGACCTCGAGAACAAAAACATGATGAAAACATCAGGCTGACTCCCCTGCAGAGGAGATGATTTGATTAGATGTCGGAGCATCTTTGTGAATAAATCTGTGTATTAATGAGATAGAACTTATTATCTTGAGACCAATATAACTCCTAATCCTTGAACTATATGAATTCAATATGAACACCACCACAATGTTATAGAAAGACTTGTATGAGAAATGAATGTTTGCTACATTATATATCAGATATCTAAATGAATACGCTTATTAGTTGTGTGTATGTTGTTATTAGTAATGATGGAGGTACATTAAGCAACTCAACTACTCTTATTGCTTTGAAATGAGAAAATTATTCAGTGATTTAGCCCCTGGTGTTCACAATTATTTTTTCGTATATACATATGTATACACATGTATGTATATAACTGATACGGCTCTGTACTGAGGTGAAAAAAGGCTGATGGAACTGGATGTTTAATAAAGCTGAGATGGAAACAGAAATTGATTTGAAAAGGGAATGCTTGGATAATCAGGGTAAAAAATGAAATGATATGAAGCAGAAATGTATAATAGTGGAAGAATAGAGGAAAGTAAAGGGAGAATTGAACCATAAAATGGCTTGTGTCCTTGTGCCAAAATGCATTAATAATGCATAATATGCAGTATGTTTAAAATCTTTGCTTGAGATTAGGTAGATTACAAAGCAATCAGTAAAATGTGAAACTGATATGGGAAACACCCCTGTACCCCAGAGAGAATGGTTGCTGCTTTGGCTACAGCTAATGAGGATTCTCATAAATGAAAAATTACCTCCTGGCAAATTCTCGTCAAGTTCTAATGTTACCTCCTTTTTCACATAAAAGTCATTTTACTGACATCCTTAACACCCGAACCTCTGCTGACTGGCTGCTGATGCACTGAGCAAAAACTGAAATCATCGTCTCTGTCCCTTGGTGAGGTTTACACTCACTAACATGCTAAACTAAGTTGGTGAACATTTTAAACGTTATACATGTTAGCATGCTGACGTCAGCATTTATCTCAAAGCACCACTGTTGCTGCTTGCATGGCTGTAGACTCTTAGTCTTGTTTTAGTAATTACTTATTTTCTTTCTTGTGAAACACACATTTCTGGACCTTTGATGTAATTTTCTTAAAATTAACTTCAGTGATCAAGTACACTACTATCATATACAAGTAATTGGCATGTGCAGTGAGTTTTGTATCTGAGTAAAATGCACGGATATCTAAGTACGCGTGCTTTAGTTCTCATTATACATTAAGAGTACTCATTCGTTGGTATTAGTAGCATATTTCTGAGTTACATTAATCAGGCTGACAAACACTGGTTGTGGTCTATTAATCTATCTTCCTTCTGTAATATTGCTGTTCTGCATTCTTCAGTAATGACAGCCCTCTGGGACATCCTTTGGACAGCTGTTTTGGTTTCTCGTCTATGTCTTTGGTGAAGATGGTTCCCAGATCAAGACTGTTGAAACAGCTGCTTTCTAGTCTGGTTGACTGATCTTGGTGTCATTTTAAGAAAACAGTGGACCAACATGGTTGACAGTGATAGTGTGGTAACGTGGCGTGGAGTGATTCGGGGTGGCCTATACGTCCCGTTCTCTTTCTTGTCTTTCCACCCGTCGTTACATGCAGCTACTACTGAATGTCAGGTTTGTAAAAAGTGTTTAGGAGAGCATTTTCACAAATAATGTTTCCTCGTGTGGTGGGTAACCATGCAAAGGTTCTGCACACATATGCATCAATGTAATCGGTATCGTCAGCATTATTCGCCCATGTGCTAACAATAACATTTGCAACATTAACACCGGGAGGACATACTTGTCGCAGCTGCATGAAGAAATTCCCATCGGCATAGGTGTGTCTTAATTGAAATTTAGTTGGGTCTTAATCTTAATCTTAAGTCAAACATAGTGATGCTCTTCATGTAAATGGGGTTGCACAAGCCAGTGACACATTAGGAGATGATAAATGCTGCCGCCACTATGTGTACTGTTACGTGTGTTCAGTGGCTCCGGTGATGCTGCCCAAGAGACAGTAACCGTCAAATTCATCCGATAATAATAATAATAATATAATTTTTTTTGGATCCACTATGTGACAATGTAGAAATATACATCTAATGATGAAGAACAAGTAGTGCATGTGCATCATATGTCAGTCTCTAATGAAATGATTTGGCACATGATCAGACAGCACTGTAGATAATGTAGCTGATATTGAAAAATTAGTTATTAAAGTCATTAAACGTCTGGCAGCGATATAATGTGACATCTCGAATCAGTTTCTAGGTGGCTGTGTGTGTCTGGACCTTTTAAAAACATCTTAACATAAGTCAGTGATGCAATTTCGTTACATTGTCTTACACTGTATCAGCACTGACACATCTAACCCTACCTTTGACGTTACCTGAGAAGAAGCAGAGATTCATGGGTATTGCATTACTGTGACGTGCTGCAATTTGCTTTAGAGAAGGCACCTCTGTGAGCTGGCCTCTCTCTGTTTGTTGGTGTGTCCATTCATGCGTGGTGGAGCCTTTCAGTACCGAGGGACGTTCAACTATGCACAATATAGGTGCTGCAGAGTTCCTGGAGTCTTGCATAAGGGAAATGTAGTGTGTATCGTACACCAGGCAGACCATCGTACATCAACCAAGTGGAGCCTGATGTGCTTTATACTGACAGGAAGTAGTTAAGTCAGTGTTTAAATTGAGTATCTCGTTCAGCTATTTTCTTCTTTTCTTCCACGCTGCTACTACAATACCTTGGTGTGAAGTGAGCTTTAAACTCATATACTTTCATTTAATATTATCAGCCTCAATAAACTTGAGCCTTCACATGGGCTCGAGGTGATTTATCAGATAGCCCCAGTAGCTCACCTAGTAGAGTGTACGTCCCATGTACCAATGCAGCGACCTGGGATTGATTCCAGCCCGCAGCCCTTTGCTGCATCTCCTCTCTCTCTCCCCCATTCCTATCTGTCTTCAGATCAAACTGTCATCAAATAAAGGCAAGCCCCCACAAAAAAATTATAAATAAAGAAAATTATTTCTAGAAAATTATTTCTATGATCCTCAAATATATTGTCATATTTCTAATATATAGGGTAGACAAACCGATACACGCCGAACACCCGAACACATATTATAAAATATCCATGTAATGAATACCACTCTGTTGAAGCATATGTTAAACCTGCGTAAATTGATTTGATTGATTGATTATTTTGGCCACTTGGGGGCAGCACCGCTGTAAACACAACACTGGCACTTTATAACTTTATAAAGTTGTTATGATGAATGTGTTCCACATCGAGTTGAACCAGAGCATCAATAGCTTTCACTTGATATTGTGTTTTTGGCCACCTGGCAAATGTAAGTCCAATACTCACCGATCTTTTAGCTCTGCTTTGGTCTACACTGAACCCTGAGGGAAATATCTGGCTCCTTTGCAGCTAAATGCTCCACTATGTTCACCAGCTAGTAGCTCTCTGTGTCTGCTGTTTGATTCTGCTGATGCTGAACCAAAGCATTAAAGCTGGGAGACATAAAACCAAAACAATGATCTTAAAGACACTAAAAAACTGTACTCTAGAAACTGTAGAGAGCAGCTTCAGAGTTGAGTGATAATTCTCTGTGGGTTTGTTACTAAGGGCGACACCTTTTCCACTACATGAAGTAATTTGATTCATTAATAATATAAAAATTGCTTTAATGGACAAATAAAATATATTGTAAAAATAAAAGAATGATTTGATTATGAAATTGATTATTTTGTTAACTTTGTTGTTGAGTTCATAATGACCACAGATAGTAATGGTACAACTCCCTTATTTGCATATAATGTTAAAGAGCTATGATCACCAGTGGCCTGCTAACATGCATGAAAGTTGCTAGGATGCCACATATTGGTGTGCATTCATTATGCAATACCTTGCCAACTGCCTGTCTGATGATGAATGAGGCTTGGTGTAGTTTAAGTTGGAACTCAGACACATGCATCCAGAAATAGCCACAGTGGCACTGGTGCAACTCTGTCAGGTGGTGTTATTATGTAAATACATCTCCAGTGCAGTGTTTTCTGTTCTCGCTGCAGAAACTTCTTTTCTTTTCTCACAAAGACTGAATTTCTCTTTCTTTTGTGCAGTGATGCAAAGGAGTTATTTAAGGAGAGGAGGATCAGTTAAATTTAATGCTGCTCTGTTTGATGCTTTGCACAACAGAATAACTTGTCGATAGATGTTGAGACACACCACTTAAGAGCTAGTGGAAAGTAAAGAAGTAGTATTTTTGAGTTAGTACACAGCTAAGATTCCCTTTGTGTCGAGAGGAACAAAGAAGACGGACTGGTTACGTCATGGATTTCCCAGAAGACCAGTGGCAGGTTGATTTAAGCCAGTCGTCTTAACGAACCTGCTGGCTGTGCGCGCTGTGGAGTCAGCAGCACTGCACCGATCTCTCTGTTTGTGTTTATGGGCACCTGACACAGTCTCCATTTCACAGCCAGAGCCAAACAATCACTGCCTGATTCATTAAAATGTAATGCAAATTGGCTGTTAATAATTTCTTGCAGGACAATGTAATTAATCATTCTCAGTCATTAGTTAATTAAGTCTGGTGTATCCTCACTAGCCCAGAATAACAAGAGCCTTTACTGTGAGTCTTTGTTGAGTGTTAATATGAGAGCATCAGCCACTGTTTTATGTCTGTATTCTGTAAACGGTCTATCAATATGTCTGATGTATTAATCTGCAGGGTTTTGATGATATTTTCCTTTATTTCACAGGCAAATTACAATTGAGGAAGGTGAACAGAGGGCTAAAGAGCTGAGTGTCATGTTCATAGAGACCAGTGCCAAGACGGGTTATAACGTCAAACAGGTGAGTTCAGAGTAACCTTTCTGATGTCCAACAATTTCTGTAACTTTCTAAAATCGACAATCCGATCTTCAGACCCACGTCATGCCGCAATTGGCCAGGTGTGTTACTTTTGTCACTTTTCACGTGCTCAATCAGGAGAAAGAAATATGCGCCGTTATTCCCATATTTAACAATTAGATTCGTGTCTCCTTGCACTCTACTGTCACGGCCAGCTTTTCCCCCTGCCTTTGAGTCTGGTCAGCTATAAACACTCTTGCCCTTCGACATGATTGGACTGCAAACTAGTTCCTTTTGAGTATACGCCAGCGATTCTTCTTCACTGCCTAAAGAATGAAACTGGCAGCAGGAAGGTTTAAGTGCTTGTGCGTGTGCATCCTTGTGTGCATGCCCCAGATATAAACAAAACAAGGACCCACTCATCAAAAGATTGCTATATATCGATACTAGTGGTCACACAACTCCACAGGGAACCATTAAAGGTCTCTTATTGTTCATACAAATACCACTCATTGAAGCAGAGTTAAACACAGGTGAGAGTCCAGTATTTCTTGCTGCCACTACTAGCACCTCGCCAAGACTGAATTGTGCTTGCATTCATTCCTTTTAGTCACATTTAATTAGTAACTCTTCCAGATACAAAGAACAGCGTTGCCTGGTTCAACAGCAGTGATTTGTTTCTGAACAGATGTTTGTGGTCGAAAACAACGACTGTCTGTTAAGTTAATAAGTAGTGAGATGAAGGCCAGCTGTATTGTGTCTGTCAGTGAATGGTGTTGCTGGCAGGCGCCTCTCTCAGCCCGTTGCAGCACAGACAGAGGAAGCCATTCTTCACATTACTTCAGGACTGTGACTGACAGGATGGAGCATAGTGGTGCGAAATCTGCAAAACAAAGGTCACAGCACTGCCTCCAAAGGCTGCTGTGTCATCACTGCCCACTGACATGTTGAGTCAGCAAATTTAAGCTTTGAGGCATCAGTTTCAAGATCTTTCATGAGAATGAATATGTAATGTAATAAGACTACACATTGGCCGTATTTTTTATATAATTAAGTTAATTCATTATGTGTTTAGCCACAATGAAGATTCATTTTTGTTTTCCATTGTTGTTTCAATCTTTACGCAGACTGGATTTTACTGGATATGACCCAAAATATCAGTAAATCAGTCTGCTTTTACAACTGCATTAAAACATGACAATAATTTAACTGTGAAACAACAAACACAGGCACATAGATTATGGAATTACATCAAAGCAATCACAAAGGACAAAGTTTGATGATGTGTGAAGTAGCGTGGGATCATGGGAGTTGTCTTCACCACCATTGCTGTCATTGTAGTCCGAAATTGTAGGATTTATTCTCTGCAGAGGTCTCCTCCTCTCTGAAATAACCAGACCCACTGACTGAAAACTGTAAAAATCAGTGTTTCTCCCACACTGTGCAGTGAACAAACTATGTCCTGGAGGGCCTCAGCTTGTTTCTCTGATAACTTAAGTCGTCTGATGACTAAAATCCTTCATCCAATTAAAATATATAGTTAAAAGATCTAAAAAGTGCATCGTTAAAAATTGTCACACATATGCACTACAGATACAAATAAAGATTTCTGTGGGTTTGAACATTGTTGGAAACATTTGGGATAATGTAAGTACACAACTCATGTAACAAAATATATAACATAGGTCTTGAGTTTATGGAGATTCTAATGTGGAAATGTTACATATTATATCTAATATATCTAAGATCTCTAAAAAAAGATATTTTATTATGTGTATCCTTGATTGAAGTGCCCTCATTCTGTTTGTTTCTTTCCAGCTGTTTCGGCGTGTGGCAGCTGCTCTCCCAGGAATGGAAAGTATGCAAGAAACGAGCAAAGAAGGGAGTATCCTTTTGACCCATTTACATTTAATGAAAATTGTCTTTTATAATTATAATAATAATATGTGCACAGCATATTAATAAGCTCAGAGGAATCATTTTCTCATTTGAGTCTCGATGTGATAGCGTCACTCACTGCTCGCTGCTAAATGAAAGTGTTTCAGGAGTGAATACTGGCACCTATTTAAACAGGTGTCAGCTACCTGTCCAATTAAATGTGTTCCCAGCACGACACTCCTTCTATCTGTTTTTCAGCACTGGTGCCTGACAAGTGCAGGAGTGGGCGGCTGGTCAGTCAGACAGTAGGCACCTGCAGTTTTGTCTATGGTGGGTGGGCAGGTTTGCTCATTTACACCAGTGACGGGAGTCCCAGTCTGCTGCACCCAACTCTGCTAACTGGCACCTCATATGTGCTGCTGTCAAATGTCACAGCTCTGCCTGTCAGGGGCTGCAGCCTTTACTTTTTTCACTCTCATGAAACAATATTCAAACATTGTATTCTTCAGGAAGCAGCATTTAATATTTCAAAATATATGACATATCATTGAGAGCATTTTAGATTATAAACACACACAGTGTATAATTTGTTTGTTTTGATTACATTTAAGGACTCAATGTGCTCTCTGGAATATTAACACAACACAGAGAGATGCATGTGTTGATATCTGGTGTCAAAGGAGATAAATACAGCAGCTGAGACAGATTTTATCTCTAATTTTCATCAGGAACTCAAGAGAAGCCTCAGGCTGTCTGGTCTCCTCTCACACTCCTGCATTGATTTTTACATCTGTAAATATATCCAATGTGGGTAACAATAAGGCAGCCTACACTTCACACTCTTTTAGATTAGGTTTTCTTCAGTTAAAGAGGCATTTCACGCATAATATAGCTGCTCTCCACTTTGGTTGGTTTGATTTACAAACAAAGCTTTTTACTCATTAGACCATCTTTTGATTGAAACCCCCTACAGTTCTGTATTTACTATAATATAAGCATTTAAAACTCTTCTCATTTTAATACTGATGATTCTACATTACTGACATGAACAATCAAGACCATCAGCGAGAAGATTGGCTATTTCTTTAAAGTTATTCTTAAAAGTGTAGTGTGTAGGATTTAGTGGCATCCAGCGGTGCAGAAACCCATGAAAAACATGACCGGCCTTATCTAGAGGGAGTTTATGGATTGTCCGTTCTGGGCTACTGTAGAGACATGACAGCCTGCACAGAAGGCAATCTCCGGCAGTAAGATAAAACCTCATACTAAGGTAACAAAACACAAAGATTCCTGTATTCAGGTGATTATACACTAATGAAAACGTACTTATATTCGACTTTTGACAATAGGTCTTCGTAAATGTGACACACTGGACCTTTAATGCCTGCCAGCAGGCACCTAGGCTTGGATTTTGTCAGATTCCCCTTGAAATCAATGAAATGAGGCAGTAAAAACACTACAGTCTTTATCCACAGGGGATCAACACAAAATGAAAATTCCTTGTAGGTGTTTTAATAAGATTATTTTGATACAGTATTCTTCTGGGAAGCTTTATACTATCCTATTTGTATAGATTTTTTAAAAGAGAATAATTCCAAAGGTGATTAAAAGAACCACATCACCAATATTGTTATACAAGGCCATTATTATTTTACCACATGCATGTAGCGCTGTTGTTACTCCGTCAGTGTGAAGCCTTCTCACTGTCCAACGCCCCAACGTAAACATAAATCAGATGCTGGCCTTGGTGTAGTGAAGGAATGCCTACATTTGTCTCCCTGTGCATTTCTGATTATAGCCCACTCATCATTTACTGGGAGTGTGCAGCCTGTGCAAACCGCATGGGCTCAATAATAAACTCAGTAACCCAGCATCCCTCTGAACTGTTGAGATCACCCCCTTTGCTTTTTATAGCAATAAGCCATATTTCCTGTTTATAATGCATCTCTCACATTTAGCCAATTACCTTTTATCTCTCTGTTTTTAATCTCAATCTTAAAGAGGCATCATGTTTGTGGGAGTGGGCTGTGCGAGGTGGAGGTGTGGTGATGGATGGCAGGTGGTGACAGTTCCTCAGCAGCTCTGTGCCTCTGCTGACATTGTCATTTAATGGAGCAGCTCCTCTGTTGTTATTGCATTGTGGATAGTATTGACTAACGTCAAGACACATACATGCATGTTATATAGCCTGAAAGTGCACCTGCACTTTTAATAAGCATGGTGCGATGGATATTTATGTTCTTCTTCATATTAAGCTGCCATTCAATCCTATGGGGCGCAGTCTTCTGCTTTCTCTCTGAAAACAATTTCCTACTGAGTCTCTGGGTATGATCACCACTGCAGGTCTGCAGAGAGAGACAGAGTGAAGAGGGTGCTTGAAGCAGATCAAGTGCTGGGGCCATCCATGATAATAAGAGAGTCAGAAAGCAAAATAAACCATTGCAGACTCATGTTGATGAGGCAAAGGCAAACAAATCAAAGAATGACGTGTACGTTACATCCTACAGAGGTGTTTCCTTCCTTTTCCCACTCTCTTTTTCCTTTCCTTTCCTTTCCATTCCTTCCCCTCTTTTTCAAACTACTTGGTGGCGGACTTCAACCTTCTTGAAAAGGTTGCCACTGGGTTGATATCCAAGTCTTTCACTTTCATAATGTTTAAAGGTTGGTGTGTTTCTTGGTGTTAAAACCCCCAAATGAGACATATATTCCAGAATGTACAGTGTACAGTATATATCGTAAAATACAGCTACAGAGGATAGACCCCATAGAATCGGCTAAATATGCACCAAAGAAATGTGTTATATAGGCATATTGGTATTGGTATTGGTCTGTTGATTCATAAAGCGCCTCTGTTAAATATTTTTATTAACAGTGGGCAAAGTGACAGTGTGTAAAGTGAAAAGGGCTGCTCATAGTGATGAACCCACAGATAATTATCACCAAATTCTGCTGTTCCCCTCAGCTCTACAGAGCATTTTAGCATCTTGCAGCTCATGATTTAGAGTTTATGGCTTCACTGTTTTGATCCACAGCTCCCATCAGCATTGTTTCCAGGATTGGTGCTCTGTGTGCAAGTGAATAAACTGGAGTATTTAGCAGCTAGAGAGCCAAATATTTACTTTAAGAGTTGAGGAGACCAAACAGAGCTAAAATGGGAATATCGAAGTTACATTCATTAGTTGGACAGAAACAGGACTGAAAAATTAAAGCTTAAGTTTGTCTGTATCAGCTGGATGTGTAAATTTCCAGCTCCAGTGAATCACATTCACTATATCAACTTTATAAAGTGGTATGTCAGTGTTGTTTTCACAGCTTGTTGCGCTGACCCCAAGTGGCCAAAGAAATTTATTCATGTAGTTTTAACGTATGATTTCTGGTTATTGAAATTTCCTCTGGCTGGTGTCAAAGGAGATAAATACAGCAGCTGGAAGATGTTTATTGTAGTTCTAAGCCATACATCTATTGCTAAAAGTCATTACAAGCTGTTAACTTCATGAACAACTTTTCTATACCCCTACAATATGAAACAAATGTTATTTTATTAAAAATACATCTACTAGTGGCACAATAACAGGACTCATTACTCACTGTTCAGGAGACTGTTTGACATACACACACAGGTATCAGAGGACTAAGATATTCAGGACTGGGGCTGCTCATTTGGTTTGGTAATGTTAGCTGCTGAAATAAGGTTCCAGATGGGAACCAATCCAAACAGGAAGGCTCAAGTATATGTTTGCATTTAAAGACTGTCCTTCAAATGTTCCCACGTCACGCTACCATAAAATATGAAAACACATCAACTGCTCTGTCTAACAGCCGGTGTAGTATAGCCACAGTGGGACTGTTTCCAGACTCACTTACATACAATATGTAGGCCACAGTTTTTGTAGCCCCCTATGTTTATAATGAGCCTGCTGCTGCAGCAGTATTATATGGAAGCATTGACAAGCATTCAGTCATGATACACTTCTTGTCTCTTTAAAACAGAAGAGGTCTGCCCCTCATTCTCACTGCTAAATATAAAAAATGCTCTGGAGGGTTGACTGGGAATAACACCTAATCTGAATTGTGGTGAAAAAACTGCTAAATCATTCTGATTTATACAGCAACAACTCATTATCACACCATTGTTCATCAGCTTTAATTGTAGCACAGCAGTGCCAGTGATTTTTGCCAACATCCATTCTCAGGTTATTACCCAGCTAACAATAGAGGAGAGGATTTCCTGTTGAGCTGCAAAACTTGTCAGAGGAGGATTTTCAGGATTTTACACAGTAACCATGTCCAACAACTGCTGTAATAAATTGATTACAGATAATATTTTAGGAATAATTTAAAGTCCCCGTCCAGTCAGAAATCATTTTCTCTTTTTGAATGATGTATGTTCAGGGTTTGACACTAGAAGGATGTTTTCACATTCATCTGTTGAAAGTGGAAAGTTTTTCTGTGTTCATTGAAAAGCTGATTTTAAGCGTCGGGGCCTATGAGCATGATTTGTGACATCACAAATATTTTGGAAGTAATATCAGGTCCAGTATGCAACTGTGTGATTTAGAAACTTGAAGCCACCAGTTCACATACACTGAGACATTACAGTGAGTTAAGAGTTAAAAGTTTGAATATTCATAGATTCTGTCATTTTTAATGAGGTAGAAGGAGTAGATTCCTTTTTAAAGATTTGAATGTGGAAATTATACTTTTGTGTGTAAAAAACACATCAGACAGACATTATTGTTCCAAGCAGACTATTTGTATAAATGTCTTAATGCATGTCTGTAGGGATCTTTAAACTAAAATTAATGTTCCCTCTTCTAGAAATGATATATATTTATGGGAAATAGCATCACCTAGTAGTAGTACAGTGGTACTACAGCCCCATAATAAAAATATCATTGGCTCTCTGAACATAACATGAATGAAAATTATAAGAGAAACCATCACTTTTCATTTCCTCTTTGAAAATATCAACATCAGATCAATAATAAATGTTTCCAAAGCTTCCTTAACGTTTTTCTCCAGTGATCGACATCAAGTTGGACAAACCGCAGGAGCCCCAGACTACTGAAGGCGGCTGTTCCTGTTAATACTCAGCGCCGTCCTGGGAAAAAAAAAAACATCATTTACACCACATGCTTGTTATGTTGCTTCCTATTGGTTAACCTGCAGTTGACTTTGCACGTTGAGAATCTGGCCTCCTCACCTGACTACTGGTCATCGGTTGGAACTAGCAATATGTGAATTTGGTTCTAAAGTAGTGTAGCCTACTTTATTAATGAAACTGCCAAAAAGTCTTACAACTTGCAAAAAAAAGAAGAGAAAAAGACAAAGATGTGAAACAAGATCCCCAAGTTGCATATATGGATACATTTTTTTAAGTAGAAAAGTTTCCCCAATTTCTTTTTTGTATATTTTTGTATATTCAGGGAAATCTCTCTGGAAAGGTTGTTTTTTTAAAAGATGCAAACAACTAAGCTCCGTATTTGAGAGCTGGATAGGAACAGATGGTTTCAGACGTATTTTTATGGATCTCACTCTTGTTACAGGCAAAAATGGAAGTCCTCCCAACGTTATTACCCAAATGTTAACCACACAAAACTCCTACCTGACCGGCTACATACACTTCTCCACATCTCAAGGCTTATTACCGAAACATAACCCAGCCTTCCTGTTAGGCCAATCACAGCGCTCCTGCCCATAACCCCTGTGGGATCCATAATTTTGCGTTCTAGACGTTCAAGGACAAACTGAACAGTAACATCTTGAGTATCTAATGCATGCCTAGTTTTTCAGCATAGGTACTGTCTACCAGTGTACACAAGTTTGAATATGTAAATGGTAACATTACACCAGTGACTTAATGCACTCTGATAATGACTAGTCCAAGTCTCTTTGTTTCTGATGAAAACTGAAAACTGTTGAACTGGATTTGTATACTTGACTTCAGAATATCTTTTTGTCGTGCGTGCGTGTAAATGTGTGCTTTCTGTATAGGCAACATTAGAATGCAGTTACATAGAGGGCCACTGCCAGGTTGTGTCATTCTTGCCACATTAAGGCACCATTTAGGTCACCATTTTGTTTGCAGTGTGTCATACCTTCCCCACTCACAGCAATGTGACATCTGCTGTTGCATTGTGCGATATCTTGTAGTAGTGATTATGGTAGTCTGCACATATGCTGTAAGGGAGCAGTGGAGAATCAAAGCCCTTGCCTTGTGTCACAGAGGAACACAAACACAAAGTTCCCCTTGTGGTGATCTGTAGACTTTAACGCAGGTTCTGTGATCAAAACAGGCCTTTAACATTGTAAATCAGTGCATTTCATTCCTGACAAAAGACTAATTTGCACATGTAGACCTTTCAGGTTAATATGGAGTTATGAAAAGCTTCATTGTAAATGTACAGTCACTTAATTCAAGACCTGTCTGATTGTCATAGAAACTCGTAACGTGTCCCCACTGAGATGAGGTTTTCTTTGCTGCTTGTGTTTAAACTGACTACTGACGTTGGCATTATGCAATGTTGCAATGTTGTTTGATTTTTTTTTTTTTTAGAGCCAGGTATCATAAGGTACTGGTGGTGAAGTCAACCAGTGTTGAGAACACTACTTTGATTTGACTCGTCTTTGAAGTGAAATCTTACTGCACTTTTTAAGAACATGTTTTAGAATTAGAGTGATAATGTAAGTCTTAGAAACATGGTTAAAAAATATATATCTTTATCTCCAGAACATTTGGAGTACTGTGTCTTAGAGTAGACTCGAACATTTTATGAATTGTTCACGTGTGTCCAAAAAAGGGGAGCACTCTTGTGAAAACTAGTGAACCTTTCTAACCCACATAATGAGCCAAATAATAATAATACTAAGAGACAGAGTTGGATTAAATATCACAGGAGATCTTGACTGGAACACACTCTTCTGTGGGTATGGGAATGACAAAGACAGGTTGCATTTCAAGTCAAAATCCCTCAAAATGAAAAAAGTAATCATGTACCAACCCTCTGTGTTGCTGCCTATTTATTATTTCAAAACAGGAATGTACTGCTCTCATTACCAACCACACAGCCCCGTAAGGAGAGCCCTTTTTGAGTAGAGACTCAATGGGTATTTATTTTTAACTGAGAACAAGTGATTAATTTAATTGATCAGTTACTGTAGACGTTCCTTTGTATTTATTCACCTTACATATTAAAGTCCACCTTTGTTTCCCATTTAAAGTTTAAAGTCCCATTTTAACATTCCCTGGAAATGGACCAAGTAATGCAACAAATGTCTTTGCATGTCAGGGGTCTGCATTTGAAGATGGAGGCCATGGGGGGAGGGGGGAGGGGTGTATGTTCTGTCACAGCTCTGTGCAGCAGACCCGATCAGTCCAGAGCTGGCACTCCATTCACACTGTACAGAGATCTAGCATGTCTCTCCAAATGATTAATAAAGATGTCTTATTACCAAAGTCATGCCGAATTCTCTTCTTTTTTTCCTACTTACCAAACAGGATTTTTAAAAATGGTGTGATGCTAATCTTAAATCATTTATTGTCATTATAACCAGAATGCTACCAGCTGCAATAGGCTGACTGCACAGTGTTACACCTCCCACCAACCACCTACCACATGCTGCCACCAGGATACATGGCTGCCATTGATTTTTTTTGTAGCTCTATATTCAGACAGCCATCACTGATTGTTCAGTCAGTAACCTGAGTCTCCAAGTCCCTCCTCTCTGCAGTAAACACAGAATCCATTTCTGGTACCTTGTTCCCACTTTATCCAAGTAAAATAATATCCACATTTCATGGTGTTATTCTGCATCTGTTACAATGAACACATCTTGAACATGGGTGGGTTTGATGGAGGGATACCTGAGCTCATCTGATTGGAATGTGGTGGTACATTAGACCAAAAAGGTTGGGAACTAATGGTGTAGTTACCAGTAATGAAGCAATAATTGTGTCAGCATTAAGTATTTGTACATGTTGGGGCATGGTTTACAGTTTGACACAACAACAAATCCCCAGTTTCTGTTGATGTCTACAAATAACACCTGTCACTGGAATTACCTGCTGTATTGACCTGGGCTGGATTAACCTACAAAGGGACCTTTAGGCAAAAGTGAGCTGTTGGCCCCAATAGAGCTGTTTCACAGCAGCCTTTTTGACATGAAATAGTAGGTTAAACACAGATGTTACCAACTATACCAATTAATATTCTGTTCCATTCAGAGTCAGGGTACTGCTGTTGTGCATGTTGGCTCAGTGGAAAGACACTGCTGCAATAAATGGAACCTTATTTAGTATAATTGCTAACACCTGTGTTTACCCTACTATTTCATGTCAAAATGGCTGCCGTGGAAAAGGTCTATTAATTAAGTGTAATATCAAATAAAATATTAAAGGTTTAAAACTAGATGTGGATGCTGGCCCCACCTAAAAATAAATAGACACATTCTTTGTCTAACACATTAAAAGTCAAATTATTCTTAATGCACTGTAGCTTTATTTGATAATTTGCTGTTACGGTGTTATTTGGTCTGGTATGACCAGTAGCTCATGGTGGCTAATGTTAGCTTGTGTTAGCTAATGTTAGGTAGATATTGTTGCGTGAGGAACTGAGTCAGTTTGCTGATTCTCCACTCTTCTGTACTTGGTTATAGTATAGAATATATATAACAAATATAGTCATAGCAATTACCATTATCAGGTATTTGTCACATGTTGCCACAGTGAACCCTATTAGCAAAAGTTACATAGTGTCACTTTAAGGTCCTTACCAACAAATTGTGCTTTCGTGGGGAATTTTATCTCACATTTTTAATTAATCTAATTATTGCAAATTAACTGTCGAAAAGCGAACCTGCTGACTGCGGCACTTCAGCTCCTGATTTGCTATTTTCCAAAAATACATTAACCCTGAAGGTGTGTTTCTCTTTTTTCCGAGTACTCAGAACACTCACAGAGTGCGATACACATGCTCAATAAGGAATGTACTATTGCTCGCTGTGATGGGTAGCAGTGTGGAAACAATCTTGCACCATGTTTTTATTGCATGGACGTCCCACTAGACTTCCTCCCATAAAGTGTGTGTGTATGCTGTGGCCCCTGATCTGATGACTGTGTCATTAGTCAGTCTGACCAGACCAACCTGCGGTGGTGCAATGTAACTAAATACTCAAGCACTCTAAGTACAATTTTGAGGTACTTGTACTTTATGTATTCTTTTTTATGCTACACTACTTATTCCAGAGGAAAACACTTTATTCATAATACACTTTATATCTGACAGCTGTAGTTACTTTGCAGATTAATATTTTATATACAAAATATGACAGTTACAGGGGCCATTTTGCTGCTTAATTAATAGAGTGCTTTTACTTTTAACACATTTCTCTGTTAATACTTTTGTTCTTTTATTCAGGTAAACTTCTGAATGCAGGACTCTTATATAGTATTTTGGCACTGTAGTATTGCAACTTTTACTTCAGTAAATTATCTAAGTTCTACTTCCACAAAACTGCCAACCTGCACTGCGAGTCGTTTCCTGTTCTGTTCCACCCTAATCCCAGTGATCAGCACTACGAGCACGGCACTGGGAGCCAGTAAATACATTGCGAAACTGAAACTGGTACTCTGCCATTTTCACAATCCTGCTCTGTTTGTTTGTTCCCTGCGGGGTTGCTGCCTTCCTGCTGTAGTCCAGACTGCAGCTGTGACAGCCAACACTGCTGATGCCAGTTCGTTTAGAGCTTGGATGTGGCTCCGTGTTTGGCATTGTGGAGGAGGTGATGTCACTGATAATACTTAACCGTGGGAACTCATAAATATTACTGAAAGGCCAACTGACACACCGTCTATCAAAATATGATCAAGTGTGTTTCACAGGCATACAGTTGAGACAGCCTGTTACAACTAGCTGGCTACCAAACCAGTGTGACAACTAACGGATATCTTGCTTTATCCAGTGTGTCTCCAAACAGGCAGACAGCAGTGGCCTTAATATGACTGAGACGCCAGACATTATAATACTTAACAGTGACCTTGAGCTGAGGTTTAATTCTCTTTTGGTCTGAGAATGGTCTGTGCTGTATATTTCTGAGCTGATATCTGCACATACGGTAACACAAAAGAATAAAATAATGATCCAGTAATATCTTCAAACATGGAAAACTTGCCAGATGCTCGTTGAATGGAGTTTATAATCCGCTTTCATGGTTGAACGAGTCTTTTGTGGCATGTTTTTGTTGTGCATCGAGCCCACAAAAAGTAATATTCACATTATGCTGTTCCAAAATCTCCTACTGGCTTCACTTACTCTCAGTCACTTAAATACTTAATGTGTCATATAAATGATGTACACAGTGAAGAAGAAGACTGTCACATCTTTGCTTTGAGCTCATGATTCTTTCAGATGAAGGAGCCACGTGGGACCATCAGCATTAATTAGTAAATGAAAACACAGATACAAAAACATTCTTTCAAAAATAGTTTTATTAAATACTTTGTCAGCTAGCTATCATAAATAAAAAGAACAAAAAGTTATGTTCAATGTTCAGCAGTGGCTAAAAGGGAACGTCCTCGGGAGACCATCTGTTACGAGGGGGTCTTTGGGTGTGAGTCCCACTGGGACAGCTGAACCAAATCCCACAGCACCAGCTGGGAGAATTAAGCCTAGAATAAATAAAGGGGAGACAGGGCACCTTTGGCTGGGGACAAAACAATGTCTTGACAGGAACACAAATGGATTCTCGGTCCTAACGGCCTCAACTTTCCCTCCACTGACGAGGTTGAGTCGAGTCTTCTAGCAGCGCCTACCAAATTATATCCTGAGAGGAGCTGTCACATCGTCCTACATCTGCCTCCTTTTAAACAGACTCTTCAGTCGAAAGCCGGCGCCACGATTTCATTTCCCTTTAAAAAAAACAAAAAACAAATATTAGTCCACACTTTCACTAAATGTCTCCTTGTTATTATAGCCAGCAAGTCAGAACTTACACATTACTGCCGGGCACGATCCTTTCCTGGTTCTGCTTTGTCAGACTGAACCTTCTGAAGAACGCAGGCAGTTTGAGCTTGGTTCTGGTGGACCTGGAGGAAACACTGGAAAGTAAAAGTTCCTGTGTTAGACAGTATTTCATGTGGCACTGCCGAGCTGAGGTGCTAATGAGAGGCTTTGTGGACAAACGTACTGATTAACATCGATGTGTGAATGGGTCGGTATGGCTGGAATTTTTTAGGATCCAGGTTCCAATTCTTCAAATTCAACACCAGTTTTAAAGAGATGCTACTCTCAAATTGTTTGGTGTTTGTAACATTTTCTGTCCACAGCAATAGCATGCAGTAAACCTCTAAAATTGAGGCCACTTACAAGTAAACTGAAAATCAAGAGGTCAAAGGTCACACAGTTTTCTGTTTGTAGATGTCATCTGCTTATGTAAATAGTCCTGAAACCCACGCACCAGAAAACTGAACCTATAATTGCAGAGAACCAGTTTGGGTTTTGCCCATGTACGTGTCTGCTGAACCCACCATTCTGTTTGTTGTTTAGTCTCCATCCTCTCCACCTCGGCTTCTCCTTTCAGTCCATCTTCCTCCCCCTCCTCGGCCTCCTCCTCCTCTGGTATCTGGTCCCACAGCCTGCTGTTGACCCACAGAGCTTCCTGCAGGCTGAGGCCGCGTCCTATGCAGGTCACCCGACGGCACAAAGGGCAGCCCACGGTGAGCAGCCCGCTCCTGGCCTCCGACATAGTCTCCAGACACGGGTCGCAGAAGGTGTGCCTGCAGTGGAGCACCCGGGGGATCCTGTCCATCCGGGAGTAGGGCGAGAGGCAGACGCTGCACTCGCCGTCCTCACACAGAACCATGGTCAGGCTGAAGTGAAGGACAACAGAAAGTACCGGGTTGACTGCAAGAATTAAAAGGAGTTTTTCTGGATGGTGTGGATCCTGTAAGTCCCAATAAAAAGCCACTCCACTATAGAAACTGGTAAGGTAGTGGATGGTTGCTGCAGGTCCCAAGTTCTCAGGTTGCTTCTCTCTGTTAAATAAAAATTGGATTTGTGGATGGTTATTAGATAGTGCTGCTGGATATCAATTATACACCCTATCACAGCATTAATATTTGAACGTTTTTTTTTGTTTTTCTAGCAGAATTGAACTAAAATGCATTACTTATCTTATTTATTTAAATTTTCAGAGAGATCTCTCAGATGACACTTCAATGTTATTGTTATTTCAGCCAATCAAGTCAGATATTTTGAGAGACTGTACAATACAGAGAGCAAGAGTTGAATAACACTATAATGAACATCCATACTACTAAAGATATATATTCTTAAATGAAAGAAAAAAGTTTAGAATAATAAAAATAATGTATGTCTGTGAAACGTACTTACAGTAAACTTGAAGCCTACGGAATAACGTTATTCCCAGAACAGACAGTGCTCCTTCAGACCTATTTA
>NW_023339674.1:23162866-23163773 GCF_004916995.1 Morone saxatilis | reverse complement strand
GAGTATTGTCCCTTCTGGAGTGTACAGCACAGCCACAGTGCAGTGAATGGAGAGGGAGAGCTCGTCTGCCGCCTGTTCAGGAGTGTCTGGTGTATTTGTGGGGGCGGGACAGAAACGTCGCTCTCTCTTCTCACGGACCAAACCCTCACAACGCAACAGCTGGGGAAGCAGGGCGGTGGAGACGCTCTTTGTTCAGTGTTTGACGGAGAGCAGGTGGAGGGACGGGTGTGAGGGGTTGATAGGGGGTATAGGCAAACAGTGATGGGGAACCTAGCTTGGGTTAAACCAAGGGAGCATTACCGTGAACCACTAAGTTATACATGTTAAAATTAACTTAAAGAAATTGATAATTGTGTTCTGTGAAAAGATTGGGCTCGTCCGGGATTTGAACCCGGCTCTCGCACCCCAAAGCGAAGAATCATACCCCTAGACCAACGAGCCACACTTCTACGTTGATATGTTTGGGTTTTAATATCTGACCAGTTGTCATTTGAATTCATGATGTTTATTTAGTCAGTTTTACTCCCCTTAAGGTCTTCTCCACTCAAAAACTCACAATACTCGTAAGTTTGTCTTAGCACACCCGTTCATATGTTGTAGCTACCTGCTAGCTAACTCTAACGTTAGGATAAAACCAGGAGGGTAAGCTACATGTTTTTAAAACAACAAAATCCAGTCTCTTAAGTCAGTCATGCAGCAGCAGACGACAACCTCCACTACATAAAGTAACTAGTTAACTAGCGTTATCGATAATGCTATTTGAAACCAAATGACAACCGGGTCCATCTGCTGCACATCTTCTCCAGTCGGTTGCAGCTTAGCGTTAGCACATAACGTTAGCTAGCTGTTGTGAAAGTGACGGCCCAAAAAAGAGGGCTCGTCCGGGATTTGAACCCGGGACCTCTCG
>NW_023339674.1:23154163-23162852 GCF_004916995.1 Morone saxatilis | reverse complement strand
AGAATCATACCCCTAGACCAACGAGCCACGTGTTCCAGAAGCGCGCTACAACTTCACTTAATCAATGTAACACTCTGTCTCTGTGTCTACTGGTTATAATGTTTTATATACTGTTTCCATAATCGTTGCAATGCCAGTGTCATTTTTGCCCCGGACTATCGTGGTTGTAGTAACAAGCTTTATTGTGTGGAATGTAGACAGGGCTGTACTCTGGTGTCTTGTACTGTAACTTTAGACGCTACACGCTTGGTTTAATATTTTAATTTAGTTTTCATTACAACAGACTTTATCTAAATTCTATATAAGATGACGAACATACCTGGACGTATGACCTCACCTGACCCAGCACTCTGACGTACAGCGTGCTGAGGTCACGGGTTGGAGGCGGAGTTACCGCCTTCCATCAGGAAACCCATTGTGCCTAATGCAGCTGTCTGTAGTTCAGTTAACGATGTAAACAAACGTTGTTAGACGCTCTGAAACTAGCTAACGTTAGCGACGGAAGTTTGCTAACCATGTTCAAAGCGTTAGTAATTTGCCTTAGCCGTAATTCAAACCAAATTAATATAACTTTAGTTTAATTTCAACTCACGCAATTTAACGGGCGCCGTTTGGTTGTGGTCAGGTAGTAACGTAGTGCTGTCACAGAGGTTGCTAGGTTAGTGGGGAGCTAACTTGAGGCAAGCTAAAAGTGTCCAACCAGTAGGCTGTAAGATATTTACAAGACTTCACATACTGACAGTATGACTTCCAAACAGATGGCGGTGTCTCTGGGATCTCTGCAGAGTCCTGATCTAAGGTAACTGTGGCTGAAGCCAGTGATTAGCTAACTAATAAGAACTCATTTTCTCAATATCACAAGCAACCAGTGATGGTGAGCTCATGCAGAGAGTGGTATTTTAACGGATATAGCAAACATCACTATGTTTTGATATGTTGTAATATGTGTATTGCAGCTCTGTCCTGTCATCATGTGAGCCAGAGCTTCAGGAGCTGATGAGGCAGATTGACATTATGATCAACCATCAGAAGAGAGAGTGGGAGGCGGAGATGCAGACCATGGAGCTGAGGCTGAAAAGTGGGGAAGAGGAGCTGTTGACTTGCAGGAATCTTATTGAACGGAGGGACCTGGAGGTGCAGTAGCAGATCCTTCTTAAACTTTAAGTGAACCAGTGAGGGATCTCTGTTTCTTTGTTGAGGAGAACTTAGAGGGCTAATGTTTTTTGTTGTATGAGTAACAGAGAGAGAGAGATGGAAAACATTTGCAGTCATCCACCATCATTCTTTTCTTGTAATATATTGTTTCGTTGTATTACAGCGTAATGACGACAGTTTGACCACACACACTCTGCATGGCACTTACGTTACTAAATGGTCACATTGATGTTTACCAACATTTTAACATTACCTTTACTGTCATCACCCCTGATTGTAGATCGGATTGCTCCACAAGCAGCTGGAAGAAGTCCAGCCTGGTCGCCAAGAGTTAGTTACCAAGTACGAGCAGCAACTGCACAAAGTCCGGGAAGAGGTGAGACACTTTAGCCAAACAGCCTTTCAATTCAAGTTCCTCAACATATCTTGAAATCCCAGGATGAATTGGTAGTTTACAGATTTGCAGAGCCAAGGTTTACTTTAATTTAATCCTTATTAACCAGTTTAACCTACTAACAAAACCATCTTAGATCTTATTCAACTTACTGAACATGATGATGATTAAAACTTGTTTATCACAAACACTTTTTCCTGCAGTTAGATAAATTAAAGAGAAGTTACCACAAGCTTCAGCGCAAACAGCTCAAGGAGATCCCTGGAGGAGTGAATACTAAAGACATAGACCGCTCAGAGGTGACCCAACTCAATGGGAAGATTGAGGTACGACAACATTAGTACAATTCTTGTTCACTAGTCACCTACAGCTTGCCTTTTACTGCCATCTACTGGTTATGTGGAGTACAATCGTCCTTGTCTCTCCCTGCAGGAATATTACCAGCGTTCTGTAGAGTGGGGGCAGCAACGCAGCCAATACCAAAAACAACTGACAGCGCTGGAGGCCCAAAATAAGAGCCTGACTGATGAGCTCACACACATGAAAGTAAATGCAGATTAATAACCTTATCATGACAGCGCAGCAATGTCAAGTCAGACAGTTTAATGCTAAAACTAAGTGGAGGTTATTTTTCACACATATTCTCTGTCATTTGATTTCCAGACCCAGTGGGAATTGTTGCAGAAGGAGAAGGACCACAGGGAGTGCTGCTTAAAGGTGCAACATCTGTGCACTCAGCTGGAGAAGACTCAGGGCAGCCTGCACTTACAGGAGCTTGAACTGAAACGCCTCAGACCCCTCGAGGTGTGGTTGGGACAGTACCAGAGAGAGCAGCAGGTTAGCAGAATGGTAGGACCATATACGAGCAGGTGCAGATTAAAGACTGGACAAACCACACATGAAGACCGTTTCCAACTATTCGCACACATTCTTTTAGTCTTTAGACAGTCAGGAAGGAGAAATACCTGATGATGGAGTTAATAAACTAGACAACACACTGAAGCACTGGTCAGTAATGACTGGAGTCTGATAGATGACTCAACAAATCCAGCTGGAACACCAAAAAAAACTGAAGCTGTCAGACACACTTTATATGCTGTAACATTGAGCTGAAAGACCAAAAAAAGTGGTAAGCCTTCGATTTAATTTTGTAGAGGTATTCATTCTATTGCCACTGTTCAGTCAGTTTTTCCTCTATTTAAGTTTAAGTCTAGTTCACCCTCACACCACAAACCTTCATGTCTGTTGCAAATATCAAACATGTCTTTATTAGAGTGACTGACAGCGACTCAAGATCCAAATCTTTACATATTACACACTACATGATTTTATCTGCCAAAACCAGCAGACCCAGACTGGAGCAGAACCGGCCTGACGTGGTCCCATCAGTAGTCACGCCCAAATAATATTCATAATTGGCTCAGCAGTTGTAATGTGTGTCCCCCGCTTTGAGGTGATCATGATCATGATAGGACTGTACATTTTCACACAATAATTTTGAAAATAACAGCCTCCCAGCTATTTGAAATTAGTTAATCAAATAAATAAATAATAACAAATGTAATTCCATTGTGAGGAAGAAACCATGAAAATCCTTATCATTGTTGTGTTGTGAAAATCTGTATGTAATTCTCCAAACTATTCCAGTCAGTCCAGCCGGCCCCCTGTGAGTCCTGCTGTTGATGGAGCAGGCAGATATATGGTAGATAGATAAGGTCAAAATTACAGGACTGACTGAGGGTGGCCCCTACAGCACCATCAGATATGAGACAATCCTGATTTGCATTAATCGATGCACCAAATTTAAATAATTTGAACAAAAGCATGGCCTCTGCTCACATGTACAGCCAAGCTCTGCCTGTGTGTTAATCTGCCCCAGTATACAAGCAACAGATGCAAACAGTAGAGTTTTAAATCAATATGGATGGAAATAGGATCTTATGTCAAACAGTAGATTTGTACTGTAGTGTTTGACGTTAGAATATCGCTTCATCAGCTGAGGATTAACTGCTGCTCTACAGGTGCTTACGGAGGAAAGGCAGGAACTACACGCAACCCTGGACTCCCAGGATACATTTGTGCGGAGAGCCAGTCTCGAACGCCAAAGGCTTCGTAATGAAGCTGCCAGACTCAACCAAGTACTGGAAGCTAAAGATCAAGTCATTCGGTGGGTGGATTTCTACCTGTAAATAATGTGTTTTCAGTCATTGTGTTATGATGCAGTACAGCAACAGTACACAAGAGGGCGTTCTATACTGATACTGTAGGCAGGATTCACTGATGAGCAGTTGTAATACAACAGTTCAGTGTGCTGTGTGGAAAGAGTTTTTCTGGAGGTCAGGTAAGCACTATATTGTCTCTTATTTTCTCAGCTCTCTGGAGGAGTGTCTGGTGGCTCAGGGTTGTGCTGGTGTGGAAACCCTCAGACAAAATCTGGAGAAGACTGCAGCCAAACTTCACTGCACCCAAGCATGTGAGGTTCATCTCAAGACAGAACTGGCATGTCTCAAAGAGAGGTGAATGCTGGTCCTCATCTTTATTATTGTGCACATATAACCTTGACATGTGTGCATCTTGAATTTGGAAACCAATATGATGTTGATGTTTTAATGATTTGCTCAGACTGGAGAGGGTGAGCCGACAGAGAGCTGACCAATCAAAGATGGAGGAACTGAGGAGCATTAAAGCAGAATACAATTCCTCTGTTACGGAAGTGAAGAAGGTCAGAAAGCGTCTCTGACTGGTCATGTTGCAGGAGCTTTGAGTTTTTAACGTGCATACTCTATTTGTGTATTAACATCTGTATTGTAACTTCTCTGGCTTCATTGTACAGCTCAGAGAGGAGCTCCAAAGGGCGAAGCAGACTCACAGCGGTGAGGTGGAGGGAATGAGGAAGGAGGTGTCAAAGCTGACCACCGAGCTGCACCAACGCGACGTCACCATCTCCACGCTGAGTGGCTCTTCATCCAGCGTCAAGCAGCAGCTCTGCAGTGAGGTGGAGCGAGCACAACAGAAGGCAGCTGAGCTTAAAGTAAGCACATAAACAGTCGCAGCCCTGTGACGTTATATTTTCATTGCAATTACATATTTGAGTGTTTGATCATCTCAAACTGTCAACTCATTGTGAGTCTTCAGATTGTTTGTACTTTCAGTGGCAGTTTTGAATTTCTTTCAGGTTTTGAAATTACGGTCACAATGAACCTTTGTGAGGAAACAGGAACCTTTTTTTTTTTTTTCATTCAGCCATACAGTAGGTGTGTCTGTTACAGCTTTATTCAGACATGACAGGACTTTCATAAGAAGAGCCATGTTCACACAGTTTGGCATTTAGTGTGGGAGATGGGCAGAGAGAGAGTTACAAAGTAATGATTTGATTGAGGAAGGGTGTTGCTGCATCACTGACTTTAAAACTGCTGTTGAAGCCTAAATGAATGACATCATCAGGACACTCGCCAAGGGCTGTCATGGTCAATCCCTCAATAAACCTTCTCATCAATTTCATCGTTTATTACTTTATTTTGTAATGTCTATTTTACTTTGCTTTTACAAGACCTTAAGAGCGCCGTGTCTCTAGGCACTGTTAGGTTTATGATCAAATGACCAAAAACTAATAACATTCCCATCATCCTCAGCCGTATTTTGTAATGTGTGTGAATGAGCAAGTGTTAGTATGCGGACACAAGAAGCCAAGATAGGGAACATGGTCAATTTACACGTGCTAAACATCAGCATGTTAGCATCTGTGCCTGAGTACAGATTCACAGAGCTGCTAGCATGACTGTGGCCTCCCACACACAGCAAGAGGATTGAATCATTTTAGAGACTGCTCTGTCATGAGAAGAATCTCCTCACCAAATTAAAATTGATTGACTGTCTTTCAAGGTTCATTAAACAGATGTTATTTTCTTTGTACAGTTGTAAGATTTTACTACAGTACTCTTGATAAAAAGAACAAGACTCATTTCTAATCTGTATCTGTGCATCTTTACCTTGTTCTGCGGCTGCTTCCTTTACGTTAACATTAATGCATTCTGTTCATACTTGTTCTGACCCTGTAACATCGCTATCATAACTGTTAACTAAATGTGACTTTTAAATTCAGACATGTTGCTGAGAATAGCTGTGTATAGTCTTGACATGAACTCCTTTTCCCTAAAGGGTTGAGGTGAACTGCATCATGCTCGAGCCTATTTATCTGCTCAGGGGTAAAATAAGTCAAATTTTTCTTTGTCTGTGACTTTCTCAGATGACTCAGGCCCAGCTGGAGACTCTACAAACTGAGAACCAGCAGCTGAAGGGTCTGCTGCAGAAGTTGGAGTCTCAGTCATCTAAGGTTTGTCTGCTTTGACATAGTTGTTATGTAGTCATTACACAGTTTTGCAGACCGCAGCAGACAGGATTCTTGTCTTAATATGGCCTCAGTGCTTGTTTCTAAATCTGACTCATCTCTATCTGCTTTTTACCCCGTGAATCACTTGGGCATCCTCAGAGGGGGGATTCATCGCTTGCATCCCTGAGGGAGAGCTATGTGTCATCTCTGAGCAGCCTGGAACAAGAGAATCGGCAGCTAAGGCAGGCACTTGCTATGATGCACGGCCGACCTGAGATCTCCAACCGGACCTGTCAGGACAAATATGAACAAGCTCTGCTCAGCCTCGCCATGACCGACCAACCACAGCCTGCTCCGGACAGGTACCCGGCATACACACAGACACACACACATCCAACAAAAGATCAAGAAACTGAACCCATATGCCTATTCTTTTATCTGTACCAGTGAAGATAACAGACATCAAAAACGCCAGGAGGATGTGCAGGCAATGAAAGCTAAGCAGCAGGAGAACGCCACTCACTCCGAAGAGGAGATTAAGAGGCTCTTCAAACAGCTGCACAACCTGTCTCATTCCTCTGGGGAGCACTCCTTTAGCCAGGCCCAAGACAGCAGGTCTCATTCATCTGCATCCTCCTGCTCCTCCTCCAGTAGCACAAGACTCACCAGGAGAAACTCGGTGCCAAACCTAAGCTCAAACGAATCTCCTGCTGAGGGACAAAGCTCCATCTCTGAAGACTCTCTGACCTTAGTGTCCAGAGAAAAAATACTCTCTGCCTCTCCAATGGTGAGTCTCGTCACACATAATGATTCAGAGTTGTGGTAAAGGTAATGTTCCATTCCTATACAGTTGTGTGTCTTTCTTCCTCCCTCCCAGGAGTCTTTGTCAGTGTCACCCGCAGACGGCATGGTCTCTCGTTTCCTGGAGGAAGAGAGCTTACGGTCCATGGAGCTGCTCCAGAGGTTGGACATCCACATCGAGGGTATGAGGGAGGACAACACCAAGACAGTGTCCAAGTACCTGCCAAGTGGCTCAGGGTCAGAGTAAGGTGGAATAAATATGACAGAAAGTGCCTTGAACAGCAGTGCCGAAGACTACGTTGTGGTACTTAAGTAGATTGTACACGGTGGAGGCATTTGTGGGGCATTTGGTGTGTGCCTCAGAATTTCCGGTGACCTTTCAACATGTACAGTGCTGTCAGGCCACAGCACTGAGCATAAGCACAAATAAGCACTAGCCCACTCCGTCCCCACAGTGAAAGCCAAGTTACACATATGACAGTCTTATGTAGTTGATTAGCTTAGATTTTTAAAAATGTATTTATTTTATCTGTGTGGCAGCGGAATGTGTTTTCACTAGAGGTACATTTTCGTCCCGTCACGTCAAGATGATCTTAAACGGCAAGCGCTGACAAAGGCTTACTGATTAAACGTTTTGCATCACCTCACGCCTTGTGTTAGAAGCTGCATTTGAACACACCGCAAAGACTGCAGCTGACAAGCCTTCTGTGTCTTCATAAGGCCCTTCTGGGTCAGTAGTCCAAAAAACAAGACAAACAAACTAAACACTGTGTATCTTCAAAACAGTGTCATCATAGGCTGGATAATGTGGTGAGAATACGTGTCTGCATTGTTAGCTTTAGGGCAGCTTTAACAGTTAAAATACAATTTACAGTTTCACAGAGCCCAAACTGACATCTTCAGATATCTTATTTTGTCCAAGCAATAGTTTAAAAGCAAAATACATCCAGTTTGCTATCATTTAAGACAAGAAAAACCTGCAAATCTTCACAGTTGAGAAGCTGGAACCATCTTATGTTTGAAGATTACTCATGATTAATTATCAATGATTCTCAAAATAGCTGCTTTTCTGTAATTTCATGTTCTGTCAATTGACTAATCGGTGAATCAGATAATAGTTTCAGCTCTAGTCAGCTTGTGGGAAAAGACCAAAGGTAGAAAGGCCAAAAGAAGGGAGAACTGCTAAATGCGTGAATTAGGTATCACCGACAGCCTCCGCCGACATGCTCAACAACATGCAAGTGCCCCCAAACACACCGCCTTAACTGTGAGTGATGATGGTGGTCGGCACCTAAAACTCAATAACAGCCAATGGTTCTTTTTTGTTGGGGCTGTAACATTTATTCGTTGCTCGTAAGAGTTGTTTTAATTGCCATATCTGCAGTACTGCAAAGATACTTTTCTATCCAAGGTGTCTTATGCTGTGTTTTCTGGCTGGGAAAACCCTGTAAATCTGCTTAATTTGGGGTCCGGAGATGCTTTCTATTTAAGCTAACATTAACACTTTGTAGGTAACCCATATCGTCTCTGCAATTACAGCTTTTATTATCAGCCCAACAGTGCTTTCAATAGATAGAAGTAGCCTTAAGAAACAGTTTCAGTCCTTGTGCATTGTCATATTTGTGTGACCTCACATAGCTCACTTTTGGTTGCTGAATTCCACATGAGTTACTTGTTGGAGTTCCTTTGCACTTTTCCTTGTAGGACGCTGCATATTCCAATTTTTCAAGTTGCCTGGAATGCAGCATTGACACAAGCTTTATATTTACGTCCATAGAAAATGTTGAGAATGTTGCTGTGAGCCAAAGACTTGTCCGTCCTCCCTGCACGTCTGTCACAGCTGGGAGAAATACCACATATGTACATGTCTGTCCTGACATCTCAGAGAGTAGGGAGGGAGAGAAGGCAGCTTATACTGCAGCTCTCCTCATTCCCCCCAGTTACTAGTCTCCCAAACCCCCCACCACCGCCACCCACCCACCCACCCTGCAGAGGCCCTCGGGCTAGTC
>NW_023339674.1:23153376-23154063 GCF_004916995.1 Morone saxatilis | reverse complement strand
CCCTCGGGCTAGTCAAGTGCAGGAATGTGTGCACCATGCCAATGCTGTCATGAACCTTCCCCTGAGGCCTGCTTTGTCCTCATCATTAGAAAGCTGATGGAATGTTAATATCAACCATGTGGGGCACTCAACCGCAGAAACACTGAAAGGCCAGAGGGGAATAGTTCTATTTTACTGCTTTCTTAATGAAGGACTCACTGATCGAATGGAAATAAAGTGGAAGAATCTCAAGAAATATGTGTTTTTTGTTTTTGCTATTATACTATTACGACAACAAAACAGGAGTTCTGTTCAGGAGCCCCCTGAGTCCAGTGACTTCTCACTTTGGTATTTGGTAGCCTCTGTTACTAGCACTGTAAGCCCCAACAAACAGTGCTGAGGAATTTGGCAAGGCAGGCATTCCTCTGGTTCTCTCTGGAGGGAGGTGAAAAGGTTTTTATATGTGGAGATTCTTTGAAGGGGCCTAGTAAAAGGGAGGAGGAATGAGGCTGATTCAAGAGAGTATGGACTGTTTTATTTACGTAATGATTCACAGGAAAAATTTGCTTTAGGCAACAAGGTGATTGAGTAAATGCTAAATGGATTAGTTTAATGAATTGAATTGCCCTCGTTAGGCTCTTAACCCTGTCAGGACAAATGTTACGAGTGCGGTTATGATGCAGACAGAGGACACCTTCCCTTTAAAGG
>NW_023339674.1:23152506-23153351 GCF_004916995.1 Morone saxatilis | reverse complement strand
TGATTGCCTTCGAATTGGCTATGTGCTCATATCTGCATCCCGTAATGAGTTTTTTAGAGAACACTAGGAGCGATAAAAAGACATTGCACACTAATCTGACCTGCAGAGTTATCCTAATTACGATATATGTATACATTATAACCTAACAGTAAAATATTAAGCACTATTGTGGCCTTTTGCCTTTATTGGACACGTACAGCTAAGGGCAAGAGAGAGAGAGAGAGAAGAGAGAGAAGAGAAGAGAAGAGGAGAGAGAGAGAGAGAGAGAGAAAAAAGAGAAAAAGGAGAGAAAAAGAGAGAGAGTCAGAACAGACAGTACAAGAAGAGCAGGACCAAGAACCATTAGTGGCCGCATCGCGAAGCACAATAAACACAAGTCCCAGTTCGTGGGAGACATGCATCTATTCAACAGTATGTAAGAGCTATACGAGAGCTGGTTGCACACAACTCTTATATTAAATACATTTTTACTTTATATCTTGGGGAAAATCTTTTTTCTAACAATGAAACTACTTGATCCAAGTCTAGCAAGATGGTTGCAAATCACTAAAAAGAAGTTCGCTTGGCAACACATCCCCTTTAATAGCCAATAATGCTAGAGTCCATTAGAAGCAATAGTATAATGCCTCCCAACCAATTAAAATAACCAAAGAGAATTTTGGGAGGCATTATCACTATTTGCTTCTAATGATTACATTATGCTATTAAAGGGGATTTCCAGCAATTTAGTATTGCAACCTTTGCTGACTTGCAAGATACAATGTTAGAAAAAGAAGGGTTGGGGCGCCCTATAGCTCTACTGGTAGAGCATGTAACAAGGCTGGGTACTTGCTGCAGCGGCCATA
>NW_023339674.1:23130690-23152383 GCF_004916995.1 Morone saxatilis | reverse complement strand
CTGTCCAATAAAGGCAAAAAGCCCAATATATTATACTGTGTATATGTATATATTCATTAGATACTCTGCCTAGTTAATGCTCATGTCTTTCACCTCCTTGTCCCTAAAAAAAAATGAAACCTATGAGCACAAGCCAACCGACATCATCAGAAAGCTTCCTCCAGAACCGTACTAGACATGTAAGGTTAAAGTAAAAGCTGGTATGGTTGGGCCGTGTACTGTACTAAATCTTAAAAAAGCCAATTCCAATTCTTGATTTCAGCCTCACTTTGTGGCCTTCCTTAACAGATGGAGTTAGGGTCAGGGTTATTTAGTTAAGCAGTCTATTGAGCAAACTACACTGAGGAATGCAAAGTCTCGGAGGACCCAAGTAAGTAAGTGGACCTTGCGGTAAGATGTTTTTTGGTCAATTTGACTATTTAGAAATATTAAAGACCCTCTTTGGACACGGTCAACAACATAAGACATTAAGCTTTGAAAAATAATTTGTGTCTGATAAAATTTTTCCACACATTTTTTTCTAAAATGCATCTGCTCCTACCTCGCTGAAAAATCCATACTAATAATATCTATAAATATGCAAATATTTTCTGTTTCAAAAGTTTAACTGTTCATAAAAACTATCTACTGAAAAGTCCATTGTCAGTGTATGTACACTGGAGGCCTCACACTTGTGTAAGTTAAGTAAGTAAATTACATGTTTGACCACGATGGGCTTTCAGACTAGTTGTGATAAACAAACGCCTGCTCATAGGTATAGGTGTTGAACTCACAGTTAAGGTGAGCACAGACAACTTCCCCCCCTTAAGCAGGTAAATGTGAGGACAACCCTCTAGCGTCAAACTCGCATGTAAATCATTCTACAGTCACACCTCCAACTGATGTACCAAAACACATTTATGAGCTGAGGGGTGCTTTAAATTAATGCTACTGTAGTAGGAAGGTGTGTTTTACCTCAGTGAAAGAGAGCCTCACTGGCCCCATTAAGTGAGACATAAAACGTACCACTATTAAGACCATTCCATTAACTTAACTTTCTCATTAAAGCATTAGCGCTATTGCTCTACCGTAAACGAGCAGCAGAGGGGGCAATTTAAGTGCTCTGTTGTCACATTGGTCATCAGTAATGAATGTGCCAGGTCAGATAGTCCTCAATCAGCCAGTCATTCAGGGGCTTGTGTCTGATACTTTCCCTGCTCCTGTCATAAAACAGGAATGCTCTGCAGTCCCACACTGTACTGAATGCTTTATGTCACAAACCAGACATCTTAGAGGCTACATGAAGCCTAATCAACATGCAAGTGAGTACATTTGGCAAACTTAGTAAATACTCAGTGGGAAAATTCGTTCACGTTATCAAACCATCTTGTAGGGAGATATCTGAGGAATCTGTTTGAGGAATTTTCCTTATCTCTGGGATCATAACTCGTCATGGGAATAAAGAATGAAGATAGATTGTTTGTTTATAGGCCCGAGATATCTCTGTAGAATGAATGCAGGTTGGCGGGGATTTCTGAAACCGGGACTGGCAGGAGATTGATGAGGGAGGGTTGGGGAGGGGCGAATATCTTTGATTCTCTGAGCGTTCATTGATTAGAACCATTATCAAAAAGGGGTTAACACATTTGTCTTATAGTTTGGTTTTATGTGGAAAAAATTTTATGATAGTTGCACAAGTAAGAAGTGTCCCTTTAGTATGATTCATGTTGCTCTGACAGATTGCTGCACCTTGGCGGACGTGATAAACGTCTTTTTATGAATTGCCAAACTTCCTTTACAAGATAAGATGACTTTTCCCAGAATTGTTGCAGCCTGCATGCATTCTTCGTTGCACATTCCATGGCGGGGCCTCAGAGTACATGCCTGTCGTGCTTTGCGTGCGTCCATGTCCCACTTCTCGCTTTAGCCATGTCCCTTATTTGATGGGAATGTCTCATTGTTCTTGAGTCTGAGGACGCTCTGGGAGGGTGGGGTCGAGGGAGTGGGTGCAGGTTGTGACCAGACCCGTCTCGTGCAGCGGAACTCTGGACGTTCACTGCAGGATACTTGGAATGCTGCTGAGACAGAGGGGCGCGTTCTTATCAGCCTGCTCCGTGCTCCATGCCAAGGGAACTGTGCCAGACAGGCCAAGAGGAAAGGACTTATTCCTCTAACACACAATGAGTGCGTGCATGCACACTGATGTCCTACTTACAGTATGTGTATGTTTGCATATTGCAGCATGTAAACAGTGGTGTAATGACATATTTTCCTTAAGTAAAAGAAATTGGAAAAAAATGGAAAACATAACTTAAAAATAATTTTTTTGACTTGACACAAAAGACTCAATACACTTTGTGTTTCTGAAGCTTTCAACCAAATCCCCCGGCCTTCCTTTGCCTATGGAGTTTGCTCAGTTGTCATGGTGATGATTTTGTTGTCAACACATAATCTAAATATAGAATCATAGACCCTAACCCCTGTCTCTCTTTGTTCATGGTTGGTCTCTGGTGCCAGATGTGAATGGCTTCCTCCATCTTTACCCTAGGAATTTGTGAGATTTTTTTTGGGAGGTGTTTGTGATTTTCCTCTACTCTTTGTACCTGTTGGAGTGCCCCATGGCCATGATTCACTTCCCTTTCTCTATCCTCCTCCTCACACTGACAATATGTTTTACTCTGTGAAATACTAAAAGCGTGGCTGCACTGCATTACACTGGACAGAGTGCAAAGGGTTTCTTTTCCAGCTTTCAGTAAGAAGTTAATGTCTGACAAACACATCCAGGGCCTGTTATTACTTATCATTTAAGTAATAACAGTAGTTTTCCAACAGGAAATCCTGTTTAAAGAACATGTTATTGAGCAAAATATTTGTATTAATCCACATTAATTCCTTCATGGAGTCACCTATTAAATAGCTTAAACAACTGAGAGAATGAGAGAGTCAAATTGAATCCAGAACTCAAGTCAGTTCAGCTCAAGTCATTTTATTTACAGAACGCATTTACAGTAACATGTGTTGACCAAAGTGCTGCACAAAGAAGAGACATTTAGAGAAGTGAAATACAAACCAAAGGTGATTTGGAGTGGGATGCTGGGACTGCTGCTGGTTGAATGATTAAAGCAGCAGATGGCTAATCTGAGGCAGGAACTGGAGCAGAGACTCGCTGTGGCTGGATGATGCTACTGAGAGAAGTGAGGTTAGTCTTTCTGAAGAAAACATCACCATGTTGTTAAATGAGAATGAATAAAACAAGTAAAAGAGCTGTATTATAAGCAAAATCAGAAATACTTTATTGTTTCCCGGGGGGAAATTGATTGCGTTACAGTTGCTCAAGAGAATTATAAGAAAATAGAAATAATAAGAAGTTTGTTAAAATATGTGCATTGTACTACAATATATAACAACAATATATATAGAAATAAGAATAAGTGTGTAAAATATGTACATTATACTACAGTACATAACTAATTATAGAATATAGAAAATAAGAAAAAAAATATGTTTACTATATTTATACTATACTATACTATATATTATTGTATTGTATTAATATATCTTACTTCCATTTGCGGTGCTATAAACAAACCTGTCATTGAATGTCTTTATGAGCAGAAGCTGCAGTGGAAGCTAGCTGTGTGGATGTTTGGTGGTGGAGGCTGAAAGCTGGAGGCTGGAAGCAGGAGACAGAGGCTGGGACCCCAGATGGCCTTTGAATCTGCATGAGGAGGCTGTGGCTGTTGCTGGCTGGCAGAGAGATGGACGTGTACCAGCTGCTGTGCGCTGGGGGCTGCAGCTAAATGGCGACAGCTGCATTTTAAACTGAGTCTGGGTGCCTAAGCTGAGGTTTTAGCTGGCTGTCAGAAGAAAACATTACTGCATATTAAATGAAATCCATTTAGTTTTTTTTCTTTGTTTTGAACACAGCAGTAGCTGCAGGTGGAAGCTGAGGCCCAATTGCAGCTAGCTGCTGGAAAGGTGCAGAAAACTGTTAGTAGGAGTAGGGGGTAGGGGTTACAGCTGACTGTTTGGAAGCTGCAGGGGGATACTGGTCTTGGACCTGGCTTTATGAATCCCTACGTGGAGACTGGGCCTGAGACTGCTTGTTTTCAGCCAAAGGATTAGGCTGCAGCTGCAGGTGGAAGCTGATGCTGGCTGCCAAAGTCTACTGGCTGTCAGAGCCTGTAGATGATGGCTGAGGCTGTGGCAGGAAGGAGCAGGATAGATGGAAGGAATCTGCATGTGGCTTTTACTAGCTGATGAACGCTGTATATGTAGGTCGGGGCCACAGCTGACTAGTGATAGCTGCAGGTTTCAGCTGATGCTCATTGCTGATGTCTTTAGGGGCATGTAGAGGCTGATGCAGCTGGCTGTCAAAGGCTGTACAAGATTGCAGCTGGTTGATGGAAGCTCAAGGCAGACAACAGTCTTGGAGTTGTCTTTTTGAATCCTGAAGCTGACATGAAAGGCTGTTGGTGCTGTAGAGGATTCCCTGAAGGCTGGATGTTACTGTTTGTAAGAGGCTGTAGGTGCAGGATGATGCTGCATTTTGTGGGCAAAAGCTGCAGTCAGATTGTGAGCTTTAAATGGCTGCTTTAAAATGGAGGCTACTTTGCAGCATTAACGTGGAGAGTATTATTGCAAATATTAGACTGCTATTGTTTGCAATTATACATTTAGTTTCCATGTTTTGTTTTTTTCCTAAATGGTTATCAAGGGTCTTGTTCACCTGAAGTGTCGACATCTATAAGTGGTGGATAGACTTATTTCCCTATAAAGACTCTTCAACCTCAAGAATTCTCTCAGGCTTTTCTACCATGGCCACCTTTGGACGACCCAGTCTCTCCCAAGGCCCTCGCCTTGGCACTTTTATATCTATGAGGAGAGGAAGTCACAAAAACAAATTATAAAGATAAATGTAATTTAATAGCTAGCTTCATTTTAAAATTCCAATTTACTCATTTACAAACATATATTTCATCCACCACACTGGTAAACCCTTCCTCGACAGAGTAACCATGCATCTTCAGAGGTGCCTGCTCTGCAGGACAGCCTCCTCCTGGACATCAGGGCTCAGCTTTAGGGTGGAAGGTTCAGGTCTGGAGATGAATCTGAGGGCCTGGAGAAGGTTGGGAGTGGGTGCAGGAGGCTTTGTCCTGGTTGACAACTTGGACCTGCAGGGACTCAGCAACACATTGCTGCTAAAGGGGAGAGGTCTGTTGTGGCATATTTTTGACAACCTGCATTTGAAATGTGAAAATGTACATGAAATTGAAACTGAACACTAGGATTGTTTCTGTTTCACAGGGCTTTACGGGTGCAACTCTTTAGATGTTATGACATTTGTTTCACTTGATGGAGTTGAACAGGTTCAAACTTCCTCCATGTTGGATTTAATTCATTTTTAAATCAAATTTTGGTCAACATGGTTTTATTAATTGACTGTGTTTGAATACATAGTATAAAGATGTCGAGAAACCTCATGGCATTAGATAAGGACAAATATTTGTTACAGAGTAAAGTTAAAAATCTATGAATTGTGATCATAACACAACAGAAAACCTTCCTGTTCAGTTCAGTTCGCCTAAATTACACAAAAAAACTAAATTTTCTTCAGTTGGTCTAGCAGTAGTAGATGCCTTGTCTGCCTAAATTCTTAACTATGTCAAAGTTTAATATCACTAAATGCAGACATCAGCGTTTGCCTGAAGCCTCACAGCCCTCTTCCTCTTCCTACAGTAGTTATGGGCCTCTAAGTGAACAGGCACACTGTAAAGCTGCAATTAAACACACATGTGACACATGTTGGAGTGGAGCTCCTCTAAGATAAAAGCAACAAGTTGTGTTGGATGAAGTCAATTTAATTTCCTGCAAAGAATTTCACTATTCTCTACAAAATACTCTACTGCTTTATTGAGCTTATTGGTCCCTATTAGCTATGGTACACACACACAGATATAATATGCAGTAAATCATTTCTCTATTTTACATTTTATAGTGTATGCTACTAAACTACTTATACTCACACAGTACTTGAATAGTAGTGCCTTAGATTGGCACTAGGGTTGTTGTTTTTTTAAAGTAGCTCATTTAAATTTCATTCTTCAACCTTCTGTTGTAAATGACAATAAAATAACCTTGAATCCTTGAGTAAAACATCTGAAATATCTTATCTGAAATATAAAGTCACATTTTTATTCTTGAAGTGGACATGATGTGTACAGGCAATAAGAAATAGCATCCACATTACATCAGCTTAGATTAGGCAATCTTCCTAAGAAAAGGGAAATAAAGAAAAGGGAGTGTCAACAGTTTCCCATATTAATTTTAATGTAGTAACCCTCAGCAGTCAGAAGTGAAGAGTGTATAAAGGGAAGGTACTGCTCACTTTGTAGATCCTAGACAGAGAAAACAGGGAGGAAACTGTTTAGCTATTTAGCTATTTGAACGACACTTGATTTATGCAGTACAGAAAAAGGGTCCAATTGCAACTGTTTTGAAATGTGGCACATTAATCGAAATAACCAGAAAACACATTGGTGGTAGATATCAACACAAACCATGTCTAAAATAATCCAAACTACTCCTCTTGTCCTCACCAGTTTACGCTGGTTTACGTTCACAGTGCTGCAGGACTGAACAGATGTTAGGCCGTCATGGCAAGCTGATGGGGTAACGAGGGGCAGATGAAAGGATCAGGCGAATGGCAAATGGGGAACACACTGGGTCTGGAATTTGAGGTTTGTGAGCAGTAAGTCAAACAAAATAATCTAAATTCAAAGGTCCACTTACTACATGACCTGTCTTTAGGGTGGCCTAACTGCCTCAGAAATCTGTCTGACCTTGTCCAAAGAAGAGGAGTGTGTTGATGAGGATCAATAAGTGTTTGGAACAATATATTTTTAAAATATAAATCCAATAATCTAAATTGTAGGTATTAAATGTGTTATATGATTTTGATAGGTCTTAAAAATGGATTGAATTAATGCAGTTACTTGTATAAAGTTGCACTTTTCAGTCCCTCTGTTTTTGAGACATATTTGTATTGATCGTGCTGTAACAACTGCAGAATGAAACTGACAAAGAACCAACACTGATACTACTACTTCTTCATACCCGTCATACTTTTTTGTGCCACAATGGGCATAAAGCTGTTAACTTGTTTTCATAATGGTCTTAAAAAGGCCTTTAAAAAGGTCTTAATCAACCTGTAGAAACCTGCAGAAGCCCTGGACTTGCTGTCTTGAAAAATACGATCTCTCAAAGAAAGGTGAGATCTAGACACATGGGGTTCCCCTTGTCTAAATGAAGTCATCCTTCAAATTAAAGGCCCAATCTGTAATTTAAATTTAAATAGATTTTAGGTGCTCATGCTTAAATAATTTCAGAATTTGACTTAATGCTAAAAAAATGTGTTGTTTTTTAGTAACTGATCAGAATTGAAATTGAGGGACTGTTTGGCAAGAACCAGACAAGACAAAAAGGTATCCCAATACAGAGGTTAAAGTTCAATATACTGTGATGCTTTAAAGGATGCGATATGTTACATTAACATTCAAATCGGCAAGATGAAAAATGAATTATGATATCAATCACGGTATCATGGTTCAAAGACTTCTGTTTCACTTTTACAAAGAAAAGGAAATACGCATTTTGCGTAGTTTATACCCTACCTCAAGAATGGATTCGATAATTTGATAAAGAAAATATAAGAGAAAATATATTTTGTAGATTTTTGTCTAAATCTGTTTTAAAAAATGGTGAGAAGATCTCATCTAATCTTACCATATGCATTAAAGCTGAGTAACAAACCCCTAATTTTACGTTAACAATACTGCTATCTAGCGTTTTGTGGTTTAAAAACAAAAATCGATATTATGTTTTTGAGAAACAATATGATATCGCAGAACAAAATATCGGCATACAATATTTTTCTATGTTTTCTTACACCCCTAGTGTTTGCAGGCATCACTGATGTAAACAAGCCCTGAACAACAGAAAACCTCAACAATTGTTATCTGACCCATTAATCAGTCTGATAGTCATAGCAGGATCCAAACCAGTGCTGGGGCATCCCCTCTGTTTACAATATGATCACGGATTGTACCTTTAATGAGAGAGGATGAACTCTGCACAAGAAGTTCAAATTCCCTCCCCATTCTCATACCGCCCTAAAGCCACCACAGTCCCATATCATATGAATATATATAAATATAATAATAAATTCTTGAAAAATGGAGCATCGTCTCGTTGATATTCAGCCGAGTCAGAACAGGAATGCTTTGATGCAGTTTCTGCGTGTGCACTTTGATGTTGCTTTCTGTTACGTAAAAACTATTGAGAACATTCCTTGTTCATTCATGGCTAATGAGGGCATCCACTTGGATCGTCTTGTGTAATTAGTTTTCATATTTCCCCCTGCAACCACAAACATCCCGAGCCAGCCTCATTTTCTCTCTCTCTGTCTTATGCAATGACATGCACAAGTTTGAGTGTGACCATTATATCGTTTTGTGCTTCAGCATTGTAAAGTGAGCTGTGACACATCACTTTTGACTGTAGCGAAAAAATCATTTTAAATGCTATATCCTGTCATTTGCATATTGTTGCAGCTGTAACTACCAGTTATGACATTACAAACTGAAGTAAATCCATTAAAACACCAAAACTGGAATTACCAGGTTTTTATACACCTGTCACATTGCAAATGAAGAGATTGTTTGAGATTTGAGAAGTTTTGGGTTCCATTCAGTCTGAGCAAGTTGTGATATGCTTTATATGACTATGCCTGAAAAAGAAATTCCAGCGAAAAAAGTGTGGAAAAAACAATGTACAACTAGTGATTATAATCTACGCCACACAAGCATCCTGGGATATTCTGATGAATGGGTGGGGGGAAGAGTCAGTTTACATTCTTTCAGTCATAGTGACATAAACAGCTGAACATGTTTTGATTTGTATGTCTTTATAAGAGAAATGCCTGAGGAAGTGACGCCCTTCCTTCCTTCTAGCTGCTAAAACCTCCTCATCTTTCCATGATACTGATGAAATGTCATGAGTATAACAGCCTGCAACAATATCCCTCATATTATCCTCAGGCTTTTTCATATATTAGATTAGGCTCATTTTATACCATCAGTTGTCTTTGAACTGTGGATCTTGCAGAGGTCACAGTTGGTTTATGCTGTCTGTCTTATTGCCTGATCTGTGGTTGCCAATTTAGAAGAGGAGAGCCCTAAAGAGGATAGGAGAAAAAAATGGATGCTCTATGGATGGCAATGACGTCAGTTAGGTCTAGTCTGAAATATCCACTATTATATGGATTGACATGAATTTTGTACTGATATTCCTGTTCCCCAGAGGATGAATACTACTGATTCCCTGACTTTTCCTCTAGTGCCATCATAAGGTTGACCCTTTTTTGTTTTTAGTTAAATGTCTTGACAACAAATTTGTAATTCAATTTGGTGTAGACATCCATGCCACACTCAGAATAAGTTGTAATACCTTTGGTGATGCCTTAGCTTTTTATCTAGCGTCACCATCTTTCATTGTATCCAGTAGTTCGGTTAATACCTTCAGAACTAATCAGTTCAACCAAATTCAACCAATCCCTGTGAATCACTGCAACTTTTCCACAAATTTGACCAATAATTGTAGTTACCCGCACATAACGGTTAGCCATTCATCACCAAACTAAATTTCTCATTTTTATTTCTGAAGATGCAGAACAGTTTTTTTTTTTTCAATAGCCTTTTTGGTGAGGTTACTTGGAACACTGCAAAGTATGAGTTTATCCTCACTGGAAGAAGATTTTGCTCTTAATGGTCCAGTGTGTAACATTTTGGCAGAAAATGAATATAATATGAATAGGTATAGGTATATATATATATATAGGTTTTCATTTGTGAATTTAAGAATTGTTGTGTTTTCATTAGGTAAGAATTGTCTGTTTTCATCTGTAGGGGGAGCTGTTCTACTCTTTATGCTGTACAAATTGTAAAGCCCCTTGGGGCAAATTTGTGATTTTTAACATTGGGCAATATAAGTAAAATGCACTTAACTTTTTGCCTCATGTCCAGCTCTCCACCTCATGTCTTTACCTCCAGCAGTGTCGGTGCCAAGACCTGCTATTATACTTGGATAAAAAAAGTGTTTGATCAAGTAATCACTGATGACAGAGAAAGTTGTACTTTCAATTAAAAACAAAACAAACAGAGAAAGTGCCTCCTCCCGTCTTCATCCATCTGATCATGCTCAGTTGTCTCATCAAGGATATACATATGCTTTCATATGAACCGATCATGACAAGAAATCAGATACAGCAGTGGATGGTGTAAAAATGTGTAGACTCTTGTTTCTTGAGAGGGAAGCTTTTCACGCTTCATTACTTTCAGGCAGCTGTTGTCACTTGACAGGGAGGTGGGAGGGGTAGATAACAACAGCGTTATCAAGATTATTCTCACTCAGAAATGGATTTCTTTATCTTTCCATTCCACACAAAAGGTGAAATCATCCCACTGTTCCCAACCCTATACCACTCACTAATCCTCTTTTAT
This sequence comes from Morone saxatilis, assembly GCF_004916995.1. Taxonomy (NCBI): domain Eukaryota; kingdom Metazoa; phylum Chordata; class Actinopteri; family Moronidae; genus Morone; species Morone saxatilis. Next base: position 23,141,845 of record NW_023339674.1, on the reverse strand, counting down.
GTAACATCTCTTACGTCTCCTTTCCTCATCTGAAACTTCACATTTAACAAATTAGTTGGTTTCCACTAATATGCAGCAGCTTGAAATTGCATATTTTTAATGCCACTGTCTTCTCTGGAATCTCCAAAGACAATTTAAATGCCTTCTCAGTCAGACTAAAACATTATAGACTCTTAACGGCTTCCCTTCCTTTCATGCTTGAGTCAACTTTGGTGCTCCTGAGTGTTTAAGTCTTTAATTACACAGGCCATAAAATTGTCAGCGTTGTTGGAGATCAGAGAGAAAATTGTCGTCACCTGTGGTGATCACTCTGGAGGTGACTGCATCATAAATCAACAGGCTCACGCGGCCGCTCTTTCATTGCTGATTCAGCAAATGTGAAGGAGCCAGATATGGTGGATTTTAAATACATATTTGCAGTTTCACATAGATTAAAATGCCTTAGTCAGACACTGTGGATGTGACTCGTTTAGAAGAAGAGCTTGAAAATATGCAACGAGGGGCCAGGAATGTGTGGCATCCATTCATTACACAAACAGGATTTGAGTTGTGATGTGTGATTGTTGGGGGTGTTTAAAGTCCTTTACTCCAAGCCATTTATTTATGTGATTTATCTAATCGTGGTGTGTACATTGCTGTCAGCATAATACGCAAAGGGTTTTGAGGGATTATCCATTTATTTATACAAGCTTCTTTCATCAACTGCAGAAGTTTCCACTCAAAAGTAAAAAAAATCAAAAAGCTTGTCTCTAAAATCGAACAGAAGTTAACACAATTTGCTCTCAGGCCCAGGCTGCTTACGTAAAGGGCCAGTGTGAAGGATTTAGTGGCATGTAGCAGTGAAAGTTGTAGATCGCAACCAACTGAATACAGCCCAGCCTTTAAAGCATGTAGCCACTATGGTGGCCGGGGAATATACAAAATACCCTATCTAGAGCCAGTGTTAGAGCTGTTCTGGCCTACCGTAGAAACATGGCGGTTCAACATGGCAGACTCCGTGGAAGAGGAGAGGAAAAAAAATTTAATAATTTGTTTTGAGGTAACAAAAACACAACAATTCTTATTTTCAGGTGATTAAACTCTACTAAAAACATCCTAATAATTATTATATTCCATTTCTGCCAGTAGATTCTCTTAAATGTTGCACACTGGACCTTTAAGTAAGCTAAATGAAATGTACTGTTCATTCAGCTGGTCACTGGTTCACATCCTCTCTTGATGAATGGGACTCCTGGATTTGACATAAATGGCTCCACTTTATCACCTTTGCTCTGTCCCCGCAGTCACGGCCTGTGGAGGTCATCAGGAACGTAATGGCCACCTGACAATGCACTATCAGTGGTCTGCAGGTCTCCTCCCATGCTTTTAACGCAGTCACCCCGAACTGCACATGTTGCATTTCTGAGGCTGAATTTGTATGCAAATAGAAGTGCTTCCTGTCCTCTATCTGCTGGGGCCAGGGTGGGATTTCCTCATTCCTGACGTCTGACCCCTCCACTCCTCTGTCTCCTTTCCCCCTTTAACTCCAGTCTACCATCTGGAGATTGAAGTTATCACAGCAAGCCTGTGGCCTCTTTATGTTTGTTCAGCTCGACCTGTATTTACCAAGGCTCTCTGCTGACATAGTGTTCTTTAATAAATATCAACAGGTTCTGTTTTTATTTAGAAATCTACATGTAGACTTAATGGCAGGTGTGACTAAGAGTTGAGTCAGCTACAAAATAAAAGAATTTCAAAGAGAAGGAAAAGACCCATGCCCATCACACATTAGCACGTTAGCTAATAGTGTTTACCCAAATACATACAAAAAAGAGTGGTTTATTTTATGGAAGATCATTCTTTCTATTAAGTAATGACACCTGATTTTCTCCCAACAGAAGTCTTTGATAGCATTTCATTTTTTCTTCTTTATACTGATTCTCAAGACTCGTGCTGAGATGTTATTTTTATGTAACCTTGGGGTCAAATATAATCAGCTGTAATTATAATTTTAATATTAACAATCGATCAGATGATTATTTATATGCTTGTAGTGATGAGCCCGGGGAAATTATCAACCTCAGCTCTGCAGAGCTTTATAGTGACTTTTAGCTCAGATGATACTTTACTGTTTTGGTTCACTTTCACTGCTCACAAGTCAGGCTCACACTTAATTTATAATCTGTAATGCAGGGTCAGAGGTAGATATTGCTTAATTTTAAGGAGTCACAAGCCAAAAAGGTTGGAAAACACTGTTTTAATCACCCTGGAGTCAGAATACTCTGTTCCAGGTTCAGTAGCTTTAACATTGCTTTGGATATGCATACAATATGTTTTTTATTTTATATTTAAAATAAGATTTAGAAACATTTTTATTTATTTATTTAGTTATCTATTCTTTATCTAATCTTTTATTCTTTTAATGGTCACCCCCACCCCAAACATATTTAATGTTGTTAAATGTGGACAAAAGAACAATAACAATATGCACTTGTGTGTTAGCAGTGAAAATAAACATTTTGTCGGCGTCCAACAGTCTGTGGCAGTCAATCATGAATGAAGTTTAGAATATATGCTCCGTGTTCATTTGCGTGTCATTCCGGAAACACTTTCTCCAGACACCGCAGTGAAAATGGCAGAAATTGGCCCAGAAATCCAAAGAAACATCCGTAATTTTAGAAAGGAATGTCACATTCCTTTGCAGTTGACTGAGCCCAGTCTTCCAGAGTGCCTCCTATCAGGAAGTGCTGCACAATGGGAGCAAATTGCCAGAAACACAAAGTCAGACATTTGGGACAGAGGTGGGGGCAGACAGAGGAAACTGTGTCAGGCGCTGCTTTCAGACAATAACCTCTGCTACTACAGTCAGAAAATATAAATATATCCAAGGATTAACTAAGTAGTTCAATATTCTGGGGCTTCATCAGCTTTGCAGATATTAGTTGAATTCACTTGCATTAAAGACAATGTGTTGACCCAATGTACACTAAGAGATCGCACAAATATTGATTGATGATGAGTTTATTAATACATGGATTAAATATATAAAATCATATTTGTGTCACTATACATAGGATGAGATGGGACATTTGGAGCACAGAAATCATTTTTGCAAGCATAATATGTTATTATTTTTTTAAATAATGCTGAAAGAAAATTAATAGATTTTAGTTTTGTCAAATTAAATTATTCTTCGCTTAAAAATAACTTACATGAGTAAAAAAAAAACTCTTTTTCAGACCAAAATTGGTCCTTGCTGCTCAGAATCTTTACATTAAAGGTTTAGTTACATCAGTAATAAACTAGGGTAAAACAAGCTTATATTAGATTATGGTTAAATATAAAAAATACTAACTTTATAAACCCCAATTATATACAGTATGTGAATATATTTAAAATGTAGTCAGTAAAACAATAGTGCTTGAACCATTAAGTGTTATTATTTGTATTTTATATGTAAGAAAAATCCAATTCGGCATCAACTGATTTTATCCGTACACTGATTTAATGTTGTTCCTAAATATGGCCTACCTGTCTGTCTTTAAACTGCCTATTAAATGTTCTCTGTACTACTACATACATCTTCCATTTTAGTCGTTCTTTGTCCTCATTGTCAATATTCTTCCCTTCTCTTCCTGTTTTACAATGGAGATTTTAACCCTTCCAGTATCAGGGCAGTGAGATATTTGGCCTCTGTCACAGAGTTCCACCACCTGCTCTTTGTCTGACACAGGGCCGTTTCTAGGATTCAAGCAACAGAGGCATCCATCTCTCATCTGAGCAGATTGGTGGCTTTACACTCAGCGCAGCCCTAGGAGACATGTTTATCTGGCCTGGAAGCGATGGCCTTACCCGGCCATCTGCTTCCACTGGGGGTGCACCAGGCCTTTATGGATTTTTTTTGCGGGGGGGGGCTTATATATGCGCAGGCTCATACAAGCATGTCTGTAACCTGAGAGTCATTGTTCAGACTCGTTGTGTCTGTCATTTTTGAACCCACAAATGATGGTGCGGATTAAAATGGAGAGTTTTTGAGATGAGCAACAACGGCCGGCCTGTTAAACAGTCTGAACATTTGTTCACAGCTGTAAGTGAGCTACAGCTGATGTGACATTAAATGGTTCTTCCACCTGCTCTCAACATAATGGCTGTAAGAATCTGAACAAGAGAAATGGGAGGATTACACTTGAATAGGTCCTCTCAGTTAGGAAAACAGGTGGTAGATTTATTTTCTACAGAACGTAACTAAATATTTGAAGTCTCTTTCTTTCTATTTCAAATTGTTGACTGTATGCCTGGTGTGCTTTCTGTTTTGCATACACTGCATTCTTGTTGCAGGAGCCCATATGGTGGGGGCCGACAGGTGCATCTGCTTCTAAGCTGGAGGGCAGGAGATAGTGTGCGCTGTGCTTTGTTTCCACTAAACATCTGCCCCTTAGCCTGAAGCCCCATGATATTCCACTAAATACCATCCTTTGGTTTGTAAAGTAAATGAATCATTACAATTTTCACAAAATGCACAATTCCAACTGTACCCACCTCTTTGAAGGTTATTCTTTATCAGCAGTGACAATACATGAATAAGCCTAAAATAGTGACTTGCAGGCCCACTGTGTTTGGTGCGTCATAGATTTCAGCTGTGTTTATGCCACTTGTTGTTGCTGAAACCTTTTATCAGATAAGATATTTTTTCAATAAACATTAGGCAGCATTTAAACAGACAAGTCAAGCATTCAGAAGAATGCTCATGTTATCCTTTGACACAAGATCTGTGTTGTGAGCTAAACACAAGTTGTTTGTTTTCTTGAAACAGCTAAATTGAGCTTAACATCTTCTAACTCTTCCTGCAACAGTGACGGCCAGGAATGTTTGGGCATCAGCTCTTCTGAGTATTTACACTACTGAAATTTCATAATGGTGTCTTTAGTTTCAATAAAGTACTGATTAGTCTTATCACATGGATATTTTTGGATTTAGAAGGCTATATGTTTTTTTTGTTTGTAATTTATTATTATAACCAAATTTTCCATTATAAACTAAAATATCCTAAAATCCTGCAGTATCGGTATAACGCATATAGGTTTTTGCAGCCTAAACTCTTGTGTGTATCATAACAAAAAGTAGTAAATGTGAATTATATGCAGTTTCATTCTCTGAAGATTTGGTCCACACATGTCCTCAACAGAGTGAGTCTTTGTTCATTGTGTGGATGTGACGCAGTGATTGGCTCAAAAGCTGCCATTGTGTTTAATGCAGCACAACAGACAATCCTTACCTGCCTTTGAAGGTTACTGTCAGGACACAGGACACTGACTACAGTAACATATTCAAAGAGCACACATAGACAAGGAGTCATATCATAGTCACCTTTTACATATTTGTCCGTCTGTCTGTCTATGTTTAAATAGACATTTACTCTAAGGTTTGTCATATGGGATTAGGTCATATCAAAACCATCACTCACTCATTGAATCTGTTTCATCCGACCATCTGATTACATATAGGTCAGTGTGGCCGTCAGGAGACCATCTTAATCAATACTGGACTAGCTAGAACAGATTTGTTTAAGCAAATGAGTCAGCAGGATGTTGGTGTAGCCGCAGAGATGACTATCACCGCAGCAGTTGCTCTCTGACCCCTGGCTAAAGCAAATGGCCAGCCACCTCTGGTCTCATTGGATGGATCGGTACACTTTATTTTATATTTAACATTTATAAACAGGATACAAATACTGAATAAATCGTTTGTATAACACTATCTTATATTTTTACTTTTACTGATAACATTATATAGATGTATGATTACACACATGAACAAATCCTTACAGTGTGTTACAAAGCATTTTTTTTTTAACAATTTATTAAATAATTTACACACACTTGTTCTAATGCATTACTCAGATTTTTTTCAATAAAGAGAAATTCAGTAATTACATTGCTGTCACTAAAGCCAGTAACAGCTGTTTGCCAGGGGTTTGATGGAGGGTCGATATCAGTTTCTTATCAGAGGACAGACTGCTGCGGGACGTGTTAGCTAGGTGCGAGGGGCGGTTGGGCTCCACCAAAAAAAAGGAGAATTGTGCCTCCCGTTAACTCAAAGCGTACTATGCCATTGTGCCGACTGCCCATTATTTCAAACCCCCAATAGTCTGAAAAATGTCCCATTGGATCAAAAGCCCATTTGTCCGATACCCTGTTATTCCGTAAACAAACACCTGTTGGTCCAAAAACACACACTCTGGTATCATCACCTCTTGTACGTACCTTAATCTGAACTAACATACCAATTTTAACCCATACCAGGATCTTTTCCTAAACGGCATAAAGTGTTTTTTATTCCTAAACCTAACCAAACTGCAACCTTTTCACAATATTATTGTTTATTGTGGTTACGATGACAACACACCTTCAAATATACAAAATAATTCTAGGGAGAGAGTGTATTTTTGGGAAAACAGGCTTTCGGAGCAGTGGACTTTTGTTTTCCAAGTAAAAGGCTGTCGGACAAATGGACTTTTAGTCCAATGAAACGTTTTCGGACTATTGGGGTTTGGAATAATGGGCTATCAGAACGATGGCCATTCCCCCTCTAAAGCTGCGATATTCACATGTAGTGTCTTCTTAGCCCATAGCTAACCACCAGTAGCTGTGCCTACATTTAGTTGGAAAGCCTTCAATGAAGGATGGGACTTCTCTGGAGTGCTGCATGCAGTCAGTCACCCGGGATAAGCTAACGTTAGCTGTTGGTAGTAAGAAAATAGGCCTACCTCCTAACCATAGGCGAAACTACAATGTCTTTGCTTTTCTACTTTAAAAACATTTCATAATAAAATTACTGTGTTACTTTTGAAGTTATACACTGTACACTATAACTATTAAATGATTCGTAAGAGTTGTTAGAAAATACATTAATAAACGTACATAATAAAAGTCTGTATATCTGGTTATACAGCTACTTAATAATGTAATAATTTATCGTACGCTGCTAAAAAATGGGGGGTTAAAATAGTTACCAATAGATCCTGTAGAGCTGTACTCACTATTTGTTTTTTCTCTGTACTTGCATCCACCTCATTAAGCTCGAAAAACAAAAACAGAGTCTTAATGAACCATACAGTCTTATAGAGCTCTATAGCAGACCGCACTACTGTATTCTTATGCTTTAAACTACTAGTAATGAAAAATCAGCACATTTTAACAATGTTTTAGTTCCATCTGTTTTATGTCCAAATGGGCAATAAGGTACATGAAATTGTAGTACATAGAAGCAGATGTAGTCATTGCTCCATCATCTTATTAAATTCCTTATATATTTTAAAATATTTTTTCATTATATATATTTTTAATGAATTTGTTGGCTGTTTCCACTGAACTGTTGAAAATACTGCAACACTTTAATCCCACATTGTCCCTACAGTGTTTTACTATACTACCATGAAAGAAACTATTGAATTCAGAAAATCAAATCCAATTGAGCTGTGTAAAACAGAGTAGACCCACTGAAGCGATGAGCCCACGGGGCAATCGTGAAAATATGTGTCCTTGCTTTATCTGTAAACACTGTCACCCACAGGCGTAGTCCTGTTTAGAGTTCCTCACTGGCTCAGTGAGACTTGTTTACTTTTATGGTTAAGTGAGGAATTTCTTATGTCACCAGGTGCGAGGGACCATTTCTTGGGAGACCTGCAACAGGTCAGACTTGTGTAAATGTTGTTTCAAGGTCCCCAAGTATGGCTGCTGACGTTAGAAGTCTTAGAAAAAAGAAGAAAAAAAAATCACAAATCAACACACATCACATCTGCCTCTGCATATTTAACTCACTTTATTACCATAAGTCATTCATAGCTATTGTCTACAAAGAAAAGTTGTGCTTATGATTTAGGACAGCAGTGTTATTCATGAGAGAAACCCCCCATCAAAATGAAAATGTCAGTGGCTGCTGGTTGCCCTCCTGTCGTCCCCAGTAAAACAGCAGACTGGAGGCTCGGTCAGACCCCATGGACATGGTAATGTGAGGAATGCGGCCATTTCCTCCTTTGCAGGAAAACAAAAGGAGCTGCTGAAGCGCCTAGCTTGTCCCACCTCACATAACAAGGCTGCCGCTCCCAGATCACAGTCTGTATTGTGTTGACCCAGTCAGCCTAGGCCTCGCCATTAACAGGTTCGAATGGCTGATCTTAAATGTCACTCCTGTTGGCAAATGCGTTTTGAACTCTGATGAAAAAACAGTTAAAGTCTGGCAGGGTGTCTGTTTGATGAAGCTGAAATGCGCTAACATGGTGACAAACATGGTGTGAAATGTGCCGTTTGAGTCGGTTAAATCTTGGACTTTCATCCCCTGGGTGAACGTGCACTGTACTAACCTAATGTTCAAAAACACACCAGTGATCATACCTGGCTCCCCTGAGAATCTCACCTTCAACAGCTCTCAGCAGAGAGAGAAGCACATGTTGAAAAATAACATATTCCTAACATTTGCTATTCTCTCTCAGCAAAACACAGGTGATGCTAAAGCAAATCATTTCACCCGCATACTGATTTAAATAGCCAATGTTAGGAGGCTACCACTTAAGGCTAATGTGGTGCACTTCCACAAAGTGTTTTTATGCTTTGTTTGGGAAACAGCATCAGACTGTGAAAATCTCTGTGCTAAGCTAAACTAACAACACCAGACTCTAGCTTCATAGAGTGCTGCAGGGATGGCATATTTTTGTAGGCCACCTGGAAGTTAGCATCACCCTGTTTTCCTGATGCTGATGGGATTTTTCCATTGGATTTTGGATCACTGCAGAAAATACAAGCTCTGTGGAAGGTTTATGATACTTACACATTTTGTTCAGCAAGATCTTAACAAACAGCACTTTTATGATTTTCAAAGTGTAAATACACTCACCAGAAGGAAAAAGCTAACTTTAGGCCATAAAAAAACTACAACACCATTGCATGAATTCACTAAACCTCCAGCTTGTAATCTCTGTGTTCGGCATGCTGACATGTTGCTGACAGCAACGGCCTTTTTTAAGACACATAAAAGATTAAAAATTCACAAGTGGGGTATTTTATTGACATATTTTATGTTGCAGAACACAACGTAAAAATATCTTAAGCATGTGTTAACCACCTATTGACCTTGATGTTAGGAACCGTTAGCAAAAATGCTAACTCAGTTAGGACTCATTCCTGCAGCACTCTATAATATGCAGACATGAGAGATATCAATCTTTTAGGAGGATTAGTTTCTTTCTTGAGTTCTTTTCTGTTTGCTAGCTTGTGAAATTATATTACCAAGTGACTCTTACATTGAGTTATGATGCGGTCTGATTCACTTCCTTCAACTCTTAATTCTGATTTAAAATAATGTTTTGTCTGGAAACAATCTTAATATTTACGTAATCATACAGAGTGAATACACTTGAATGATATCATGCTGGTTCTCACTAAATGAGGTTACATTTCAAGGGAACACAGTCACACTTATTCAGGTGTATGACTATACAGTAGATCTGGTGTGGTTGACATTGAGAGGAGTCATAACAAAAGACTTGTACCAGCAAGTTTAGCTCTGATGTTTTTTGCTGGCTTCCCTGTCTATGCAAACAGACACAGAAACAGCGCTTCAGAGTTTCAGAAAATGATCCTAATCCTTTAGTGAGCTTATGAAATCCTAGTAAAATGGTACATAGTACAAGAACAGAGTGTGAAGTGTTATAAACCTTATCTTGCCGAGCCAGATGAATCATGAAATGAGAAAACCTGTTGATTGTTATCAGTTGTGGTGGTAATCAGCATTCTTTAGGGACTGTTGGACTTCAACTGCCATGCAAATCAGGAGGTGGACGTTTGCCTGTGAGTGTTTGAGATAAAGTAACCTACAGTTTGCCTGCACAGCGTTAACAAGAGGAGACTTGTTTACACCTGCCACAGCCTCCACCACCACATTAGGATGATCCTTTTCATACAAAAAGGGCTGCACTCAATGACAATACTATCCAATACTACGACCCAACCCCCACTGCCAGCTGATCCGGGGGTCCCCATCTACATGCATGCGTGTGTGAATGAAGCATATAGCTGGTGCTAGTGGTGGAGGGGAGAACAGCAGATGGCAGGGCTGCCCCCATCATGTCTGCTTTTGGGGGAGAACAATGCATCTCTCAGAGCTCTTATTAAAGGAGGGGAAGGGGATTTCAGTCCACGGACAGCTGGCAGGCAGCGTGCCTCTCACCCGCCCCTCTCCCTCCGTGTCCACACACAGACACACACTCTGCAATTAACTGGCACGGGCCACGGCTTAAATATTTACCAGGCACATGCAAACAAAAGGCTGTTCAAGAAAATAATGATTAATCCATGTCTCAATTATATGACAGCACTTTCTGCATCTCTGCCTCACTGTAGTGGTTATAGTGAGATCTTTCACTGTGGCGAAACAGCATGCAGTACAGTTCACCTTTAATTAACACAAATTATGAGATCTCAGTTCAGTATCACATCATTTCTAGTGCCGATTATCACTCGATTATTCCATAAGTCAAACCACCAACAATTTTGAAAATCAACTTGTAATTTATCAAACACAAATGCAGCTTCTTAAATGTAAGAAATTGCTGTTTTTCTCAGCTTAGCGAGTGTCTTTGGGTTGTGGAGAACAAAGGGTATGAGTACGTCACCTGGGGCTTCTGGGAAATTTGAGCATTTTTCAATATTATTTGATGGTTTAAAGACTATAATAGATGAATGGATAATGTGACAGCTGGTAGTTGCAGCCCTTATCATTTAACCACTCTTTATAATGAGATATTGAGATTGTGTATGTGTGTTTTGCCAAATATCAAATTTCTCTTGAAATTCTAACAAACCGTGTGCCTAAATCTTGACTTTTTCCTCTCTTACATCATTTTTTTGACACAGAAATCCTATTATATCATCATATTCCTTAATCTTATCCCCAGACTATTTCAATAAAGACTGCTCACAGTAACATATGTCTCTCCTTCAAATGCAAGGGCTCCAGTCCCCTTTAACTTCAGGAGCAGCGGGGACTTAAAATTCCTCAAACTACAACACAACAAAAAACAACAACAACCTCCTTTACATGACACAAGCTGCCAGCTGAGATAGTTAGTGCTGCTCTGAATCCATTTTTTTGCTCTCACCCTCTCTCCTCCTCCTCCTCC
>NW_023339674.1:23127332-23130590 GCF_004916995.1 Morone saxatilis | reverse complement strand
TTTGCTCTCCCCCTCTCTCCTCCTCCCTCCTCCTCCTCCTCCTCCTCTTCCTCCTCCCCTGTGCTCTGCTTTTGATCCCACAGGGACATTCCAGTCATTCCAGCCGCAGCGAACAATCGGCCCTCAGTTATTTATTCGTGCAGCTCGCAGCTCCGCTCCGCTCAGTCTGCTGCTGGCCGTCGGCGCGCACACACTAACGTTACATGGAGGAAAACAGAGCGACAAACTGGGCAAACTTGAGTTGAATTGTGCGCACAATATTGTTGAGATTACCGGTAACTGTTTCCTGGGTGATGAGACTATAATTTGGTAAGTTTTCCCTTTTGGTTTTCTCCTGTGTTCGGATGCCTGGTAGATAGTCCCATTGGCACGGATTGTGTGCATGGCGCAGTATTAATGTGCGATTGCTTCTGCGAGTTTTTATGTTTCGTTTAAAGCTGGTGGAAGAGGTTTATTTATATGTTTTATCCAGTGAAGAGCATCACCTTCACAGGACTGGATCCTAATTTCCACACATATCCGAGATTAATCCCACACAGTTGAGTTCCTGGTCGATGTAAAGCCTCTCAGCAGGATTTTATCATAGTAATTCTCACATGGAGCTTTTTTAGAGAACAGCCGTTTTTAAATTAAGCATTTTACATGTTTCCTTGGGTTTCCTATAGGATCATATTTTGCTGTTACACCTTCATCATTATAGTAGTAAATTTGGGAAATCAGTGTATTTGTTGCTGTGTGTGGGAAGTCTGTGGTGTTTATAGCTACTGATGAGTATTACACTTACGTCTGTCTGACTGGGACATGTTATGCTTTAGAGTGTGTGGGCAATAAAACTGGATCTGCACTGACATCACTGTCACAGATATTTCCAGCTACAGCCTGTGCACTTGCAGCAGAAGTCATCGTGGAACCAAAGTTTATAAATTAATTGAGAAGAATTCTCACACTGAAATGCTACCATTGATTATTGACTCATTTTGGTGATAACAACAGAGTCAATGAACCCTGAAAATGCTCCGAGCTGATTAGGTCAAATGTAATATACTCATGTCGTGCAGTAAATCTGATCAAGAGTATTATTTTTCCTTCAGATTTGCTACTTGTGAAGTGCCCCAACTGCCACCTAGGCTGTTTTTTTCTTGTCATTTCCCATTGACTGAAATGAGAACCGCTGAAGGCTCATCTGGAACGGTCCTCCACCGTCTCATCCAAGAGCAGCTCCGCTACGGGAATCTGACAGACACTCGCACACTCCTCGCTATCCAGCAGCAGGCCCTGCGTGGAGGCAGCAGCGGCGGGGGCACGGGCAGTCCTCGCTCCTCTCTGGAGAGCCTGACTCAGGAGGAGTCCCAGTACGTCCAGATGTCAAAACGGCAGGAGCCTCAAGGCCAGGAGCACCAGGGAGACTGCCTGCACTCCGAGAGCCAGGTGTGCCATCTGTACCAGCTCCATGGAGAGGAGCTGCCCACCTACGAGGAAGCCAAGGTCCACTCACAGTACCTGATCTCCCAGCTGGGGCAGGCGGAGCAGGAAGGGCCCAATATGGACATAATGGGGAGACACAGTGAGGGACAGTGGGATTTGAAAAGGGAGCACGCTCGCTCCCTCAGCGAGAGACTCCTGCAGCTTTCTCTGGAGAGGAACGGAGTTAGACGCAGTCTGGCTATGAGCTCTTCACACAGCTATCCACAGCTGTATAATAATAATGTCACAAATGCTGTGGCCCCTGACAGGCAAGGGTCCCAACAGTGTGTGGACCAGCGAGGGCCACCCCCGGACTATCCTATCTTTGCCAGACTTCCTGGATATATGGTCAGCCACTCACAGGAGCATGCACAGTACTGCAGAGACCCTCCTCCCCCCTTCTACTCACAGCATCACAGGTAATCAGATGGATTAGGATTTAGTTTGGGTATCAGATAAAATGTGGCCACATAAACAACTTCAGACAAAGCTTTCATACGGTATTTCCTAGACCTCATGGTTTTCAGCAGCGTAGTAACCAATTACTCATGTTTCCTTTCAGAGGGTATGTGTCAGCTCAGTCCCAGGTGGCTCACAACAGCATCACCGCAGCCCCCAGCAACAGCTCAGCTCAGACTGACGCGTTGATGCGGGAGAACGAGAGGCTCAGGAAGGAGCTGGACGTCTATGCCGAGAAGGCCGCCAGGCTGCAGAAGGTGAGAGAGGAAGGTGGTGCAATGAATGGAGCCGTTTACAGAGAGTGCGGAAATCGTAAAAAACAATAGTTTCCTGTCAGTACATGTCAGGGTGATAAGCTGTCTGGCAGTTAAAGAATATGCACAGGAGACAGATCCCAGTGATTTGTTTACTTCATGGAGGAGTGACATAGTTTTTATTTATAGTATATGGATATTTATTTCATGGTTTTCACGGTATGTTGAGGGATTTCTTTCTCATTCCAGCCTCTGGAATGTCCTATAACACATCCTACCCCCCTTGTATTTCAAACATGCTGGCATATTGCCATGAAAGGAGATAAATGCCTTGACACCTGGGACCCAAGTGTTCACTCAGGAATGTTGATTCCCGCTTTTCAGTTGCGCATAGTGTTAAAAAGCCATTTGCCTGTAGTCAGTAAAAACAAAAAAAGGGGAGTCATTTGTAGAGATGACTAATTAGACCCAGCTGACACATTAAACCACAATCCAGACTGTGAATGGCCAAGGCTCTCCCAGAGACTGATCATCTTTTCACATTTTCTTCCCAGTTGGAGTTGGAGATCCAGAGGATATCTGAAGCTTATGAGACTCTGATGAAAGGCTCTGCCAAGCGGGAAACTCTGGAGAAAACAATGAGGAATAAACTAGAGGCTGAGATCAAAAGGATGCACGACTTTAACAGAGACCTGAGAGGTATGTGCCCATTCATCTGTTGGACCAAAACTCTCCTGGTGATCCACAGCCTGCCTTTAAATGTAACCCATCATGTTTAACCGTAATGTTTTTGTGTCTTTTCATCTCTACAGAACAACTAGACACAGCCACCAAACAGCGAGCAGCCAAGGAGGCCGAGTGTACAGACCAGAGACAGCATGTCTTTGTTAAACTGCTGGAGCAAAGTAAGTCTTTTATAAGAGTCTCATAGCATGCTTCATGACAGAAACAACAAGGAGGAGGGAGGAGGATCAATTGTTTTTTTAAAGATCTGATTTGACAAATCACACTGCCCTGAGAAGCACTTAACAATGGCAGGGACATAGTTAAGCCGGGATTGGTTTCCTCCTTCAGTGGGGGG
>NW_023339674.1:23110085-23127232 GCF_004916995.1 Morone saxatilis | reverse complement strand
CCAGCATTAGGAATGCCTCCCTCCCCCTTCTCCCCCCTCCCTCCATGCTCAGTTTTGCATCACTGCTGACCTCCCTCCTCAAGGGGAACTAATAAGTCTGGGACTCCAGGATGTCCAGACCCAACTTGACATGACCCCTGGCTAGCTCACTCTCCTTGTTTGGGCATTTCTTTACCTCATGGTTTAATCATGATCGGCCACTTCTGAATATTTCTCCCCTCCTTTTCTGTTCGGTGCTGCAGGGTAAACCCAACTTTTGTTACTATGACAATAAGGATTAGATTAGTCTTTCAAATATTCTCCGAATCAGCTGTAGTTACATAATCAGCCGTACTGTTCTGTTATACATTACCCTGCTGGAATGACAATTGCACATTTCTGGGTATTATAAGCAGCCATTTGATTGTCTTGAGCCATAAGATCAGAAATATTGTCCTTTTTCCTGAAAACAGTTATGTTGCAGCAACAGGAACCAAACCACATTTAATTTACAATAGGGGGATGTGTCGTTTTGTGTTAAAGGGACCACTTGAATTATATTTTGAGCTGCTTGTTTACTTCACGTCCTTAGAAGCATTCCAGAGCTTTTCCCAGTACAAAGCTACGCCTGTGTCCGTAAGTGGATAAGAGGAAGTCTGCATTCCCTCCACAGGCATGCACTCATGTTGTGTAATCAGCCCCCTTTTTAAAGTGGCACAACAGATAAACTGGGTTTCTAAAAGTTTCCATTGAAGCATGGACTAGCTTTTAATTAGTGAATGAGAAATATTTTATTTGAATGTTTATTGAAAGTAAACAGCACAGCAAACTGGTTGTAACTTTTCATTTAGAAGACATGCTGTCGTTGAACCACATGCCTTGATGGCAGTGTGTGAATGTCCCTTGTTGGGTCACATTCCATTCAAAATATAACTCCCTGAGCTCACATAGCCGCTTGACTGACCCCATCAAGGGCCAATGAACACTGATTGATATACATTACATGCCCTTTTAAGCATTCATTTGACCTCTTCTATGAAGCCACTATTGTCCCAGGACAATACAAGCATGATAATCTCTCAGCCTCATATCATCCAGAATCATGCCACTGTTACTCTTTCCACCATTCACCTTTTGTTGTCCCCCCCTCTCTGTATTTTAGATGAAGAGCAGCAGAGGGAGCGTGACCAACTGGAGAGGCAGATACAGCACCTGCGCGTCTCCGGGGAGGAGTGCCAGCGGAGACGGGAGCTGCTTGAGCAGGCTCTGGCCTCCACGCAGGCCCGCAACCGGCAGCTGGAGGAAGAGCTGCAGCGGAAGAGAGCGTACGTGGAGAAAGTGGAGCGTCTGCAGAGCGCTCTGGCTCAACTGCAGGCGGCTTGCGAGAAGAGGGAGGCGCTGGAGCTGCGGCTGCGCACACGGCTGGAGCAGGAACTGAAAAGCCTTAGGGCACAACAGGTGAGGGGAAGTCATTACATAGACTTGTGTCTTTTTTAATTTTAAATCTATAATTTAAAGGAGGTCTTCTACGTTTTGTAAAATATGCTTGTTTGCTGTCTTGTCGAGAGTTGGATGAGGAGATCGGTACCACCCTGCTGCTGCTGTGTAAGCTTCATGTGTAGCGCACAAACATGAGAGTGGTATCAGTCTCACCTGACTCTCGCTAAGAAAACAACATAAGCGTATTTCCCAAAATGTAAAAACTAGTGAAGTAAAACCTTAATTTAAATTACAGGTGCTTGTTTATCTGGATGCCTAATGTTAACAACTGCTGTCTATTATCTCAGTCTCAGAACCAGGCAGCTGACCCCATGGCTTCAGAACTCAGCTCCTCCACGCTGCAGCAGCAGCTGAGGGAGAAAGAGGAGCGTATTCTGGCCCTGGAGGCAGACATCACCAAGTGGGAGCAAAAGTACCTGGAGGAGAGCACCATGAGGCAGTTTGCAATGGATGCAGCTGCCACCGCTGCAGCACAAAGGTACGACGGAACCGGGATAAATAGAGCAAAGAGAAAAATCACAAATTAGAAATTTGTAAATGTTTTGGGAAGTTTTTTTTAACAGTCCTCTATTTTCCTTGCAGAGACACAACCATCATCAATCACTCACCTCGACATTCACCAAACAACAGTTTTAATGAAGACCTGCCTTTGTCGAGTCATAGACACCAGGAGATGGAGAACAGGTACACATCTATAAATCCACTTCCTTGTTAGATACTAGTTGATGCCTGTTTCTTGGGGATTTGTGATCTGATGGTGTATTCCACGTGTTTAGGATCCGCGCGCTTCATGCTCACCTCCTGGAGAAGGATGCTGTGATCAAAGTTCTCCAGCAGCGCTCCAGGTTGGAGCAGGGCAGGCTGGAGAAACAGGGGCTTCGTCTGGCGCGGTCCGTCCCCTCTATCAACACCGTGACCAGCAGCACAGAGAGCAAAGGTGAGCACAAGATGTTTGCCCCAACATGTAACTGAGGAGAATTTTTGAATCTTTAATGACACATGCTATCGAGCGACAACTGGCAGACAGGCCAGCGTCGCCAGACAGAAATGTACACTTCCTAAAAAAAACGTCAGTAGGAGACAACCCTTTCGTGTCCCTCAAATAGACAACATGTTTTTAAACTGGAATGCATATCATCTCACACTCCAGAATAGCCCGATCCAAATTAGACATGGGAAGAACTCCGCAGGGCAGATGTTCAGGAGTGTGTAAATGTGGAAGTAAGCGAGTAATTAAACAGCCTCCTCTCTTTGTCTGCGTTTGTAGGAAAGAGCCTCTCAGATGACCAGACAGGTGCTACCGCGCTGCAACCCCGACCCCTCGTGGTGCCCAGGGGCCCGAGCAGAGACTGCAGCACCCAAAGCGACGAGGCCCTGCAGGAGCCTGATCTAACGGCAGAGCCTAGCAAGCTAAAGACTTCTGAGGCATCAGCAGCTACCACTGGTGGGTTTATTGTTTTGTTAAGCACTTGACACCCAACCACCACCACACAAACTACTGTTCTGTTCAGGCGGTCCTTTGATCCTTATTCTATTTGACCGCTATTTAAAGCGTAACTGGATCGGGGCAGACTAATGATGTGCTGTTGATAGTAATAAGTTAAAACTTTGTTGGTAAAATTAAATAAGGTCGTGGACAGCTTTGCAAATAGCCAGCATTGCAGTTGTTATTTGCTTTAGCATGCCAAAGTTGTTTTTCTAATCTGCTAATTTTATCTCTGCTATAGACACCTCGGAGGAGCCAAAGGCACCACTCAAGACGCTCGAGAGCATCAACAGCTCGGATGCAGATGTGGTTGAAATCCTCATTTGAGTGCTCACTCGCAGCCAATATGACTGAACAGTGACGGCCAATGACGACGGAGACTTTTGGCTGAGGTGTTAAAGGCCTTCCTCGATGTCTGACCACAATAAAAGAAAAAGGCTGACCCGTCTGGCGCAAATCTAAATTGAAATGCAGAGTGCAGAATGTGAGTCTGGAGAGGAGAGCTGAGCTTTCCCTCTGCTGACAGTTGCCTCGTGAGTCAGAATTCTTCAAGGTACCTGGACAGTATTGTGCGTTATGATAGGAACTGGGCTGCTGATTGTGCATATGTTGTGCATGTTACTTCTTAGTTTTGTATTGTATTTATATTTGTAAATGCTGCTCGTATTGTGATGTTACTTTCATGTTTGAGAAGAACAAGGATCACTCGTCTTGCTCTGCTCCACTTAAATTATACACAAATGTACTCATTGTTCTGGATTTAGTGCGCAACACATCTATGTTTTGTTTGGTTAATTTTGAATTTCCAGTAGTGAGCCTATTACCATCCTCTCTGAAAATAATGGGAATATTTATAAAATGACTCAGTATAAGCTTCCTTTATACTTCATGCAGTGTTTGGGGATTATTCTGTTTAACAGAACCACTCAAACCTGAATTAACAGTTGCTCCTTTATTTAAAATACATTTGGGGGCCCTGCTCACAGCTCAGCAGAGGATTTGGAAACTTCCTCTGAATGTAGAGCCTGCGGAACGTTTGCTCATTTCTCTCTTAAAAAAGCCTGTGAGGATTGACAGCGTTTCACGGGGGTCTAATTTTCCAGATCCCGGGTTAATGTTTGGGGCCTCAGATGGCGACTGCCCAGCATTTTTCTCTCCTCCGCTGACACGCTGGAGCTAATCTTCTCACATTCCCTCACTGAGGGAATGCTCCCGTTAAAGAAAAAGGCTATCTAAAGTCTGACCCCTCGCCCTTGTTAAAATGGCACGCATTCTCCACGATTCCTTTTCTGGGGCTGGTTATTTCTTCTGAGCCGTGGTAGCCGGTTCTACCACGAGCAGAGAAATGGTCAACTATAATTGGCCTGCATTTGCTACTCTATTTGTTGTCCCCATCACTGTGTTATATTCAGCTGAGTTTTCTCCATTGCTCAAGTATCTCCCATTTCTGGGACAACATGGAATCTTCTATTTATTTCTCCCTGCACAGTGTAGGATCACTGAGCACTGCTGAATGTAGACTCCTGTTTCCCAGGACTGTTTTGTATTTAACTGGAATGTGCCAGAGTTCAGATTTGTCCCTCCCATTAGAGGGGAATACCTAAAACTCGACATCAATGCATTTAAGAAGACGCTAATTGTTAGTACTGATGTTACTGTGCCTCAAAGTCTTCATGTGAGTCACAAACTTTTGTTCACTGTCAGGTTCCTTCTTTGACAGCATTATCAACAGGAGTATTGTCTGAAGTCCCACAAATGGCATGTGAAACCTCACATTTGACTGGTATTCCCCTTCAACCTTTTTCATCATATGTCCCGTCACAGTGCGTCTGCTGGTCAGGGCGGTGTGTGTCAGTTTTAATTCATGCCCTTCACTTTGTTTGGAATGTGTTTACATGAATGGCTATTTGAAGTGAGAGATGTTAATATATTTTGTAGTTGTTTTTTTTCATTTATATACTATTTGTTTTGTTTTCTGGTGCCAAAGATGTACTCTACTTTTAAGTTATAACCGATGATGAATACAAAAGGTTCTGTTAAGGTTCCTTGCTTCAGCTGGTTGACCCATTGTGATGTTGCTGTGAACTTTTGTAAAGGAAACATTTGTATGTATGCCTTAACATTTCACTATAATAGATTAAAATTCTTAATATATGTCTGATAAAAGGCTTTCTGTTTTGATTTGTTGCACTGGTTTAATACAGTATACGCATTATTTACTTATAAGAACCCAGTGGTGGAATATACATTTACTTGAGTAGCCATGCTACAAACATATGACTAGAATATGAGGCATTGCTGTCAAACTACCTAACAGTATTTTTAAGTATTCAAGTATATAAAACATTTAGTTAACATCTACAGCAATAAAATGTAATATACACATTAATGCAGCAGTGATATTAATCCAAAAACATTCACATGTAGCTTTTTTCTGCACAATGAATACTTTTGATAGTTAATACGTACATACTTTTACTGAAGTAAGACTTTGAATGCAGATCTTTTACTTGTAGCGGAGTATTTTCGCAGTGTGCTACCTTTACTTTAAGGTCCAGTGTGTAACATTTACGAGAATATATTGAAAGAAATAGAATATAATTTACATAGGTATGTTCTCATTAGTATATAATCACTTGAAAACAATCACCTAGAAACCAGTTTTTATCTAGAGAGAGAGCAGGTCCCCTTCCAGTTGTGTGTTTCTAAGATTAAGAATGTGTTAGCCTTACTGCTAACATTTAAGGGATGTATTGGAATATCAACCATATATATTTCGGTACTATTTAAAAATTCAGTTTAGTCTCTGGTCACACCATCTCAGAGTAAACAGAAAAATCTTGATAACCTACATAAAATATATTAACTGTTAAATGTATGTAAAGCACCTTCCATTTTAAGCAAGGCTATAACTTTGGGAAAACATTCAGGATAAGCTAAAACAGTATCAGTAGCAAAAGTATAAAAGAAAAATCTGCGAATAATGTTTTTACATCTATTAAGGTAGCTAACATTAGCTAACATTAGCCATTAAAGGCTAGTAGTTAAACCAGACCAAGTGTCAGGCTGTGCCACTAAAACCACTGGGAGTATTGAATTAAGAAAGGGTGTGTTTTATTGCTTATTTTATTTTAAAAGAGGGGTGTGTTATTTTCTAATTTCAGTCCATCCAAAAATGTTCTTCTGAGTATGAAAATCTCACTCGCTGTTGGCTTGAGAGGTGGTTGTAAATGTTTGTATTTGTGTCCATGGAGAATATGGAGGCTGTGGTCAGCTTAAATTCATGGTGGTCATGAGTGATTCCAATGGTGACGAGTTTTTACAGAGGACAAAATGTATCAAAGTTTCCAAAGACAATCCTACCACTCCTGAAGAGAAATGCATTCACTGCAAAACATGTATGTTGTTGGATATGGCTAAATATACTCCTTCTGTGGTGTTGCCCTTTTGGTTCACGCTCACCAATTCTCCCTCTTACCAACCTTGTTTCCGTTTTAACAGGCAGCAGCTGTTTGTAGCAACAAAAGCTCTAAAAACTCCCATGTCCAGCACCAAAAGTCAGCAACTAACAGACTAACCAAACAGAGCTAAAAGGAGGGTGAATAGATTTTCTAAGTGCCCAGAAATACCACTGCATTAAATGTCTACTGGCAGAAATGGAATATGATATTCACATGTTTTCATTAGTGTATAATCATCTGAAAATAAGAATCATTGTGTTTTTGTTACCATAGAATGAGCCGTTTCTATCTACAGTGACAGTGGGTCCGCCAGGTTTCTACAGTAGCCCAGAACAGACAAACCAAACACTGGCTGTTTGCCAGTTCTGCAACCACCTTAGTTTGCCCTACGGTTTGAAAGGCGAGCAGATTTAGTTGGTTGTAATATTAAACTTCACCACTAGATGCACTAAATCCTACACACTGAAAGCCACACCACTGAATGATTGTCTTTTAGAGTTTGATGTAGTTCAAGCTCAAAAACATCTAGTCTAGGTGACTGTAGTAATACTCAGGATAATAAAACATTTCCTGGCTGATAGCTGAAGTTGAACCCTTTACATTTATTGACATACATCTTTAAAGCCTATTGCCAGTAGGAGGTTTTATATTGGTTAGACATAATCGTGGCACCATTTGTGACATTATCACATTTGAGGAAAACATCATAGATTCTAACTGTTTCCTCAGAGGAATTGATTCCAAATCCAGATGTCAGTCTTTTTGTTGTATTACTAATGTTCCAAGATATAGCCTAAATACTAAGATTCTTCATGGTTTTCACCATGAACACATTTTTTACACTGTTTCCATTATTCATCCAGCAAACGACTGTCCCATGACAGACAAACGTCAGTAGCATCGTGCTGTAAGCTGTTCTGTACATCCAAGGCTAATGCAGAAATACTTGGAATTTCAAACAGTCTGATCATCAATCAGTTTATCTGTAGTGTATTGTGGTTGTATGATACTGAAAGCTGTGTATTTTGCTGTATTTGTAAAAGCATGTATTTGTATTGGAACCATGTCAAATTGCATCATCCCCATTAAATGAAATTCAGATAAATAACAGAAGATCTCGTTTCACATGATGTCAAATTTCAGACCTGCTCAGACTCACAATAGGGACTGTTCTGCTGACTGTGATGAAGCATAAATTCTGAGAATATGATTATGTGAGCCTTCAGTGTTAACTGACCAATGTTACTGAGTGCAGGAAAGTTGACGTAGAGTGCAAATAGAAATGCAAACCCCAGATGATGATGTTTGAATGACAAGTTGAATATTGGACCCTATCTTGCTAATTATATTGCTTTTAGGGAAGTTTATTTTCAGTGTGTCTTTCTACTACATTCCCAGCCTTTACATGCAAAGATTCCTCTGTAAACTGACTTAAGATGTACATATTATTGCCCTTGTTCTCCCTGGTGAGCTTAGGATGGCATTCCATAGATGCCACACATTTTCCTCCTGCTGCCTTTACTTGTTGTAGCTGAGTGCCACTTTTCTCAGCTCAAAAAGGCTGCAATAATAAATATGCTAAATGCCTTTTTCAGCTGCGACACATGCAGCAACCTGGCGTATGTGATTTTACCATCATTTTGGTCCCATTGTGCTCAGACGTATCACATTTCAGATATTTCATCATGCCTTTAATATCAGTTCTTGTAAGACAAGAGCCCCTGCCGAACTGTGAGCGACGTTAGGGGCTTCTGTAGGTGAAAGGTTATGATTACGTAACTCCAGGCAGTGCCAAGTTTGAACAGCTTCACAGGGGGAGATTCATTCCTGGGGACTCTCAAGTGTCCTAAACACATCATCCAGCCAGAATGAAGAAAAATTCAAACCTACGTACGTGTATGCATTCCACACACATCTGGAGTCTTGCAGGAATTACTGTGATTGTTGCATTTATCACCATGATTTCACTACTTTGGCTCCCAGCAACTGTGAATGGTTCTCACTTGACCGCAGCAGCAGTCATAGCGGATTAAGAACAGATGTCAATTAAGTGTTCTGATATCATTAAAAGTTTTGTTGTTTTCTTTACCATGGAGTCATGTGAAATAATGCACATTCTTTACATGCTGAATTTACACGTGTCCCTGTTTACTTACACTGCTTGTATTTATCCTGCCTCAACAGTTCTGAACACTTCTAAAGTCATGCACCATTTGTATCATAATGTGAGTAAATCAATGTGTCTGGCAGCAATAAAGGGGACAATTGGTAACAAATCATGTGTCTCCTTTTGGAGGCATTTGAGCACATTTTGCACTAAAAGCCTGTGCGAAATACTTGGAAAAATAACTGTGGAGCTCTGTGTTTTGCCTTAATTTCCATGGAGATTCCAAAACTTCCTGCCTACAGCAGTCATGGAATGTGCCCCCACCCCCGTAACTTTTCCACATAAATCAGGGCATCGTCCTCTAATTTTAGGGCTGTTACTGAGATGAAGTAAAACCTCTCAGATAGCAGGCCACTTGCAGCAAATTCTTTTGGTCCATGTCAATTGCAACATTGTGTGGCCGGTAAGCCAAAGGTATGAAGGCGTTTTGCTTTAGGTGTTAACTGTGGCCGAGCAGCAGCAACAAGAGCACCACACCTGTTCTGCCCCCATGCCGCCCCGCTACCACTTATCTCCCATCCACTTCTTTATGCTGTTGCTTTATGTTGCTCCTTTGCCACAATTGACATATTTCAAGTGAAAGATTGACAATGTTAAATGTTTTTTTTTTTTTTAGGATAGTACTTCTTTCATTGTATTAACTGCCATTGTGTTAAATGTGTGGCTTGTAATCTGACTTTATAAAGCTGCTCTGATCAATATTTTTATATTAATGATGAATCAAAGGGGTCTTTCCATGTGATGAATAACCAGAAGATTTCCCCCAACTCTGTAGTTCCCCTATTAGCTCTACAGAGTGTGTTTTGGTTCACTCTCATCAGTGTCATTTCCAGCAGCAACAGACAGCTCTTTTCAGCAGAAAACCCCTCTGTAATACTTCCATACACTATCTACCTGGCACCAAATGGCAAACAAAGCTAACGACTAGCTGGTGAACACAGTGGGACATTTAGGTGCTAAAGAGCCAGATATTTTCCTCAGGAGCTGGTGAGCCCGGAGCTAAAGAGAGAGTGATTATTGGGCATAAATCCATCAGACGGCCAGAAGCACAGTGTCTGCTAGATGTGTAATTAAGCAATTGTTTGCCATTATGCCTTTATACAGTGATAATAAAACCATCAGGCAGAGTTGTAGACTTGCAACTTGAAGCTTAGTGTCAGTATTTGAGTCTTGACTTGATTTCACTCCCTAAAGACTTGACTTGAGACTGAAGACCTGGAATAAATAACAATATCTCAAGTTTTGATAAGGTGAAATCCCAGGACTATATATATGTAATATGTATGTATACGTATACATATATATGTATCTCATCACAGGGTAGATTTTTCATTTACGTGAACATTGCCAGATAGTTCAGTAACACTGATATCTATGGCAAAATGAACTGAAGTCGTCTCACATGGGTGAACCTATGTCAATGAAAGTGAACGGTGTGCCGTGACTAGACATACAACAAAACATAACCTGCACCTCAGACATTACTGTAGAAACAAATGCAGCAGGTATGTAAGAAATAAGCAGTCAGGGATGTGATTGGATTTTCTGATCTGCACAAACCCGCTGTAATTAAAGTGAATGGTGTGCAGACTCGCATATCGTAGAATACTGGACTATTAGCCTTGGTGGAGGTCTGGAGGGATGGGACAATATACAACATTATTGTGTGTCACGATAAAAAACACTCAAATAAATGTAAATGTATGTGGTGAATTTCCATTATTGTGATAATCATGATTCTGGATAATCCTGAATATCCGCACATGGCTTGACCTGAAAAAGCTGTCAACAGATGTGTGGAAATATTATAGATTGCAAAATGCAGAACAGGAAGAGGAGGTGTGTGTCTGTGATGTAATAAATATAGCCTATGTGTTTCCAGTATGTTTTAGTGGCATTTTAAATGTATGAAGTATATTTTCATGATTAGGGTGATAAAATCGTGTTTTGCAATTACTTTGGCCAAGATAATCGTGACATGAAATTTTCATATCGTCCCATCTCCTACTCTGAGTGCCCTTCTAGTTATTTGTGCATTCAAATGGTATCTATATTTAAAAAAACACACAAACTATTTACACAAAGAAAGGAATATGTTTGCATAGTTTGCATGAATTTGCTCTTTGCACTTGAAACTTGACAAACTATGACAGACTTGTCTTGAATGACTTGAAACTTGACCGAAACACAGCCCTGCTAACAGTTGATAGGTTTCAAGTATTTGTAGACATTGTAACCTCTAACCCTGCCTTAGACTATAACCTTTAACCCCCATCCCCATCTAATCTCAGCTCATTCCAAAGGTTTCTACCTTTAGGCCAACGATAACACTTAGGACATTGTTCTTCATGAAACATGCATGAGGCACCAGGTTCACCGTGGCTGTTCGGCTGGTTCCAGTCTCAGACTGCCAGTGGTCTCCAGTGAATAAAATGAGCTGCACAATCCAGGAAGATGATTCACTGTGTGTATGAGTCAAAAAACATTATGTGTCTGAAGCAACACAGAGAAATGTTCTGTGGTGCACGATCTCCAGGCTAAATGAAAACAATGGCACCTCAGAGTCAGCGTCTGACACTGTGTAGCCAGGTGCAAACTTACCTGTGAAAAGTCTGTTTCTTCAAGTCCAAGATGCCAGTGAGTAATTATTGTAGACGAATGAGTAAGTGTTAAATTAGTATATGACATGGCAGAGATCATACAAACAACAGGGGCTAAAGAATTCATACAAGATGAGTTTAAGGATGAATAAATCAGCATAACTGTGAGAGCCATAGGCGGCATGTTTTTCCTAAAAATCCCCTATCAGCAGACCCCATGTTAATACTTGGATGTCACACTAGTTTAGTCTCAGCTTGTCTCCTTCTGTGCTTCCTCGTAAACCTCTAAGTGACATTTCCTTATATCTCCGTACTTCTCTGTAAAAAAGTAAATTCATCAGAAGCATGTCAAAACATCCCACATCATTTTCTTAACTAGTCAGCAATAATATCCAAAGAATTCTTGTCATGAGGGTTAAAGCGACATACCAACAGGTGTATGTGAGTGAGTGAGCACAGCTGGGGAATTCACTGGTCATGCCTCAGCATGCAGGAATGTTTTATATAACCCTTTATGGCCCAGGTGTATGTAAATGAAGATGTGCCCGACTCTGCCTCTGTGGAGTGAATAGTGTGCAAAGGTCAGTGATATTAAGATAATCATGAATCACTGTCACTGATGTTTCTCTTTTTTAAACCAGTGTTTACATCTCGAAAGATTGACAATACATGAAAAAAACACCATTGATGGTACAGAATGGAAGTAAATTTTTTTTTTTTCTTGATGCAATAACATAGAAATGAACAAAAAAATGTGTTTTAATATTTGTTGTTGTACAAAATCAAGCCATACAGTCTTCCATTGCAACATTTTAATCGTCTTCGTAAAGTTGACATTTGTTTGTATGAATCTTTTGTCTGTAATGCCAAAAGCACTTTTCTTCGATGGTCAACATATTCATTATTTTCATCCTGCACTTTAAACCTTTTTTTCCCAGAAGGAAATATAATTTATAATTGATTGTATCAATTGTGAACAAAATGCCTACAATTAACATCTCAAGGGCTGAACAACCTCAGGCAGTAGGCACTACTTCTCTTGACCCTCTCAGCTTCCATTAGGGCAAGTGACAAAGATATTACACAGGGAAATGGCTGTGGCCTGTAGATGTAAAGATAGTCATACATACAGTAATTTGAATAATTGAAGAATTGGTGGAATTGAAAGCCATGCCATCATCTTAATATCTCTGACTAATACCCTGACAAAACAGGGAATCCCCTCAGAGGGATTTTGACAAACACAGTCACACTGCTCTATTCCATTGTCCAGATAAGCCATGACAGTGTGACAGTGAACCAGCATGGATAGTACCAGGACCCTGAAACTGAAGCAGCTAAATGGAATTCAGCCAGCATTCATTTTTATTATTATTATTTATCCGTTTCAAAATGTCCTTCTCTTCTTCTCAGCTCCAGAAGTCTCATTCACACAGGCACTTGAGCTGTAGGTCAACGTCACAGATCCATACAGGAGACGTCCTACAGTTGACTACTGCTCTCTAGTGTTTCTTTAAGGTACTGCAGCAGCTCTGGCGCACTAGGGGGGTTCAAGTTTCGTTCACTGGCAGGAGCCAATCAGCCAGCTCCGATCAGTTTGTTAAGCGGGAGACTGCGGAGGGACCGCTGCCACCGTCAAGCCGATGGTCATGTGACAGACGGAAATAGCCGAAGACTTCAGCAAACAACTTCAGCGACATTTGGCTGAGCAGCACACGCTTTAAACCCTCTATTGTGTGGAAATGTAATAACGAAACGCTGTCAAACTAAAAGTACTTTAATGACTTAATAGTCCAATTAAGAACTACTTTACTTGAGTATTTCACGCTAGTTTATACGTTTAGGCTACCTAATTCCAGTGTCAAATATTTGTACTCCACTAAATTACATTTTTCTGACAGCTATTGTAGATTACATAAATAACATGATACATATGATGCACTGTTCAAGATTAAACTACCAAAATAGGAGTATATCGGCCAGCTACAACATTAAAATACTCCTTACATGTCATGCAGCAATAATAATAACACATTACTTGTTTACACATTTGTTTAATTGTAGTATGGTTAATTTAACTTCAATAAAGAACCAGGAAATGTCTTCCAGCATTGATGATTGAGCAATGCTAGATAATGTGAGATGACACTGTGTAATACTGTGTCAAACACACTCAGACTCACTCCGCTGCAGCACACCAGCTCCACGGAGCTCGGCTGCCTCCGTCGACCACGTGACTGTGGTGTTGCGGGTCGTAGCGCTCCCTCGCTCCCTCGCGCAGGTTTAGGTTGGTCAAAACATTTGCGGAGCCCTGATTGGTCAGAAACGTGTTGGTCTCTTCTCTGATTGGTTGGATGGAACGGAGGGGGTCCGGTTCTTGCTCAGCGTTCTTCCGGCTTACATGTTGGAAAAAAGAAAAGACGAATGGAAAAATTGTAATCCACAAAACGACCATTGCCTTGTAACTCCGCGATACGGTAACCTTTGCACATATGTCGAAACGTGTCTGTTTTTGTAGCCCGACGAAGTTTACGCCGTTGTACTGTCGACAAAGTTCAGCATTTAGCGTTGAAAGCAGGCGGCACCAGGGTTAGCCACTCTAACGTTAGCACAATGCTAGCTACGATAGCTGGCTAACAAGGTAGCTTTTTAGTTTTAAGGTTACCGAACCAAAACCGGTGACCGCAGTGAGCATTGTTTGACCGGGCTGGGATCGCGTTGGCTCAAGTTGATGTAGGCAGTTTTTACCTGCAGGTTTTTGATATTTAATAAGCAACGATACCGTTGTTGTCGAGCAGTTTTTGTCATATGTTATTGCCCTTACAACGTTAAACAGAGGTCCACAAAAATGGTATTGTTTTGTTTTAATCTTAAAATGGATGTACGACGGTCTCCGCTTTTATAAACCGCAGTTGCCTGGAGTCAGTGTAGTCCAGCTGCTCCTTTGCTCGCTGGTAACCATGATATTCCGCAGCGCTACATTAGCCTGTTTATGTCCCCGCGCTGCCTGTTAAGGGTTAAACTGGTAGGCTTTTATTGTTGTAGCCTCCGTACAGCTTTAGTATTACAAATACAGTTTTAACTGACCTTAAGCCTTAACGATATCTTCCGTGCGCCTGGTACTGGAATTAATGTACAATTCTGACACTATTTTAGGTCATAAATAGTAAAATGAGCTCCCAGCAATTCCCCCGACACGGACTGCCTGTTTCCAGCGGGGGAGCACCTCAGATCTCTGCTGCTGGAAGCCTGGTGTCTATCAGTCAGCCGTCAAATGCATCAGGTAACTTATTGTCACTGAAATGACTCGCAGGATGCTTCATATATGGCGAGGAAGATGCCTGTAGGTAAATACTTCTGTTTTTCCATAGGTGATGCAGACAGCAGCCGAGATGCTGACCACGGGCAGCAGGATCATACACCGGGCGGGGGCGGGGGAACCTTGGCATTCAGAGATGACAAGCAGGAGACCATGGTGGTCAGACCTTACCCACAAGTACAGGCGCACGGCCAGCCCCAAGCTGCACCCCAAACCGTGCCCATCCAGCCCGGCACGCCTGTGACTTTACCTGCCCCCTCTGTCCACCTCCCGCAGGGCCAGCCTGCCGTCCTCACTGAGGGACAGATGAAGGTGATGATTTTGTCTCTACCTGTTAAAACCTTTAGAAGCTTCGTGTACATATTGATGGTAAAATGTGTAGTGTCTTTATCATCCTCAGTGTAAGGTTCACTCAGTTAAATCGTACATCATTAGGTTGGAAAAGATAGAAGTTCACCGTCACTGACTAAGGTTGATTCATTCATGCAAAGTGTTAAATTATCGCTGTGTCATGTAAGATAACCTCTCTGAGGTTGAAAACAAAGCTGGGCTGATTGTTGGGCTGAGTCAGGGCTAAAGAGGGGCTATTGGTTGAAGTTTGAGAGGATTCCAAATGTACAAATATCCCCTCCTCTTCCCATCCCATGCCCTCCAAACTGATTTGGACACGCTTTAAAGTGTGTTTAATATCACAAGCTTAGCCTGTTTGGGCTTGTTTACTATGAGCTTGGCCAACATTGAAATCCAAGATCAAACAAGGAAGGACAATGGAACAAGTACAAATTCTCAGTTCTGTTTTCAGTCTGAGCTGGTAAAGGTTTTCCACCTTAATGTAGTTCTTGTTAATTAGTTGCATTTGGCTGGCTGAATCCTGTGGCTGAGAAGATATCTTAACAAAAGATCTTCCAAAGCCACTGCTTTTGTGTGTTGAAATCACTTAAGTTGCAATACTCAACTTAAGTGAAGTGTTTTTAAAGATCTAATTTATGTATTCTTTCGTACCCACCTCCATCAAAATTTTAAATAGATCTGTACGCTGAGGCCTGGGAAGTGTGCAATGACTTGGTGTTCTGCTTGTTTTGTTGTTTTATTTGTTTTAATCTTTCATTGGATGTGTCATGAGTGTGTATGTAGCCTACGTGTATGTCTTTAGCTGCTATATGTATTTTATGTGTATTTATTGTCTGTAAGGGCAGCTGCACTACACACTTTAAGTCTATGACAAATTTGCCCTAGGGGACAATAAAGTATATTCTATTCTATTGGGCGCTTAGGTTTCTAATTTTATCCTTAGATAATCAAATAGGATAGCTTTTTTTCTTCTTTTGAGTCATGGAAACACCTTCTAGTCAGTCATCCGAAACAGATTGTTCCCAAGGTGCCAAAACTGGAAGGACTTGGATAGCTAATTATTTTTGCTTAACAACTGGCTCACCAAAATACTTTACTGTCAACTTAATTAGGATACTGACCATGTGCAAACTGACCTTACATTTACTTTATGAAAATTCACGTGTCCTGCTGTAACATCTTCTTTCATATTGTAATTTGTTGGTTCCAGTAGACCGTGTTTTCTTTTTAATATATATATCATTGCTCCTAACACCATTCATGGCTAAAAACCAGAAATGTGTTCTTGTTTTTTTTTTAAGGCTGTCCTGAAGTCACCAATGCCAAGTCGACTTATTGCCCCTGCACCAGCTTCCAACCAGGGTCATATCCCCATACCCCCCAAGGTGCCTGGTCACATCACTGTCACCATAGAGAACAGTACTACAACCCCATCTATTCCTGTGGCTACTATCAGTGGTCAGCAGGTGAGTACGCTTTATGTTGGCTGTTAGTGTATGTCATTCTCTCTTTCTTGCTCATTACTAAAGACCTGAGCTTCTTTTATTGTGTTTCAGGGTCACTCCAGCAACTTACATCACCTGATGCCAGCTAACATTCAGATCATTAGGGGCAGTGCCCCTGCACTGCAGATTGGGACCCCTACAGTCCCTCCCCAGACCTTCACATCCCACTTACCCCGAGGTATGCATTATGTATTAAGAACAGCACGCCAGGCTTAATGTTTGCTTGTCCTTGAAACAGTAGTTCATTTACTGCTCATTTGTAGCAGTGCTTTTCTCTAGATCAGTCTATTTTGTGCCCTGTAGGGGCTGCTGCTGCAGCAGTTATGTCCAGCTCCAAGACTGTCCTGCGGCCAGCCACCGGAGCAGGCGCCGGCCCCGGCCAGCCCACAGTGCAGCACATAATCCATCAAACTATTCAGGTGATCTAATGTTTTTTATTCCAAAGTGTTGTGAAGTGATATTGTGTTTAGAAACATTGTTTGTAACAGTGTCAATCCCTCTGCCCACAGTCCCGTCCTGCTGTAACAACGTCTACAGCCGTGCTTCCAACTGTGGTGGCTCCCATTTCAGCAACTAGAACTCAGTCCCCAGTCATCAGCCCAACAGTCACACACTCTGCAGAGGTGGCACATGGGTAAGTATCAGGCTACATTTATTGACTAGGAGCTCGTCCTTCTTTTTCCCTTTTGTTTTAGAAAATTCGTCGTGCTCTTTAGGGTGACGCGTCTTCAGGTGTTTCATTAAATTGCTTGTGTTAAAATTAGCAACACTCGTGCCAC
>NW_023339674.1:23105522-23109985 GCF_004916995.1 Morone saxatilis | reverse complement strand
AGAGCTTAACGGAGCTAACCAGTAAATAGATTACTAATTTAATAAATTACGTGGTATCGGATCGGTGCCTGGACTCCAGTACTCGCCGATACCGATGCCAGCATTTTCGGCAGTATCGGAGACATTTCCGATACTGGTATCGGAATCGGAACAACTCTAATAATAAGTCAGCTACTATTTAATTTGATGGCAAAGAGTTTTACAGCAAAGTAAAACAAAGCAGTTTGCTCTAATCAGACATGGGAACCACTCCTGATGTGACTACATCGAAAGCTATATTTTTTCTATTATCCTTTTACGTCCTTAACAGCCATTTATGTTCTTTAATGTAGTGCTATTTGTAGTCGGATTGTGGCCTAAGGACTTTATCCAGTGCAGTGCATAGTTGTTGAAAGAATTGTCACCCCACGTACAAAACCTTACTGTATCCTTTATGGTAACTCAATTGACCATCATGGATAAAACAAAGAGAACGATCATTAAAAACTGAGAACCATTCCCTCTGGCCTTTAATCCAAGTTTGCCTGTGCCTGATTTGATGCAGTAATATTTTCTTTCAGGCGTCCGGGGCTGACCATTCACTCCCCTCAACCCGTCAGTATTCAGAGGTCTCAAACATCCCGTGACACTGCCACACGGATCACTCTGCCATCTCACCCTGCAATTGGGGCTCAAAAGCCTCAGCCTCCACACACCATGACACAGGTTACTGCTTCTTCACTGCCTACAACAATTTTGTGTAGTCATTTGACACAGCGACTGAAATAATTGTTCTTATTTTTGTTCCCCAAAGAAGCCCATCTTTAGTCCTGTGACACCAGTAGCTGCAGCAACTGTGGCACCAATTGTTGCCACTAACACTGTGCCATCAACCACCACAATAGGTATTGACTTTTTGTATATTAATATCTACAAGCTAGACAAAGTGTTGTTTTAAAATGTAACTGGGTGGCTGTTCTTATACTAATATTGATAATCATTTCTTCTTAATGTTTAGGCACCGTGTCACACACCCAAATGGCCAGTAACACTATTGTAACCATGACAATGGCCTCACACTCCTCTCATGCTACAGCAGTGACCACCTCTACCATCCCTGTTGGTAAGTTGGTCATTTTCTCTCTTTGGTCAGGACATTGTTGTGTGCTTCATAAGCAGGCAGCGTCATTTTAATCTAAATCAATTCATAGTATGTTTTACAAAATATTTTTCTTAACCATTCCTGGTGTTGTTCACAGCTAAAGTGGTCCCTCAGCCCATCGCCCACTCTTCACCCCGTGTGCAGCCCGATTATCCTGGAGAGAGAACCAACCTCATCCCTATGCCGGGCCATCGGTCCTCTCCTAACCCTGTCACCATGGAAGCAAGAAGTGACAACAGGTGAGAAGTTCACAGCCATAGTGTCTGTAAGAAAATAACTGAGGAGAATCTGCCTTCTCAACTTACGTGAATATTCACAACAGCTATCTATTTTTGTTTGTTTTACCTACTACAAACACAAGAGAGTTATTTTCTCTTAGAGAAGAGAGTTAAAGCTCTGTCACACTGCCTACTTGTTGCTTTGACCAACAAATTGGGCCACTTTGGGCAAAACAGAAACAGCAAAGTTGTACATATTAAGCAGCTGTAGTTATCTAATCAGAGGTTGACATGTTGACCTGGAAATAATGACTAGGCATGTTAACTTGCTGATGTTTAGCGGTATATGTTTACAGGGTTCACTGTCTTAGTTTAGCGTGTTTGCATGAGTTCACAAATTAAAGTGTTGACCTGATGATGGCACTAGTTGAAAAATGAGGGGATCATCTAAAATCATTATAAATCATATTGAGGAAGTTTCATGGCAATCCACCCAGCAGTAGTTTGGACCAACCGACCCTAGAATTGAATAAAACAAGGGATGAGCCTTGAGATCCATGTCTTGTATTCACATTCAAGAAATAAAATGTTAATCTTACATGTCTTCTTTTTAAGGCCTTCTGTACCTGTGCAGTTCCAGTATTTCCTGCCAGCGTACTCCTCGTCGTACCCTCTGACACACACCTACACCCCTATCAGCAGCTCTGTATCTACCATCCGTCAGTATCCTGGTATGCACTGCGAATAAATGTTGTTTTATTGGCTGTTGCTACTAACTGCTGTAGTAGCGGCTGTGCACATCCCCTTTACTATTTTGCTATTTGACTGTGGCAGATTGACATGTAGACAAAACATGCTAAACTTTGTACTGTGATATGTGAAACTAAAGGGTTAAAGTGTTAACAGAATGAGGGTCTCATTTTAACTTTGTTTTTCCTCTCAATAAGTTACTCCTCAAGCTCCGAGTTCAGCCCTCCCCACCCAGGCGGGAGTAGGCGTGGCAACCACTGTCCATCTAAACCACATGCAGCTGATGGCAGTGGATCGGATCGGTCTCCCATCGGCACAAATCAGCACTCAAGGGATCCAGCCGGCGCCAATCACCGCGCAGGGCATTCAGCCTGCACCAATAGGGGTGCAGGGCCTGCACACGTCTGCACCAATCACCACACAAGGAATACAGCAGACACCCATAGTCACTCAGCAGCAACAGCAACAAGCACAGTCTGAAGCCAAACCTGGTAACTACTAGATCCATACTTCCTCAGTAAAAACAACATGGTGTTGCTGAGTGCTTCACTGAGTTGATGGCTAATGCATGTTTTTTTTTTATATAGGGGTTGTTTTGGCTGATGGCTTTGTAGCTAGCCCCATCAGCAGCACATTCAGCACCACCCAGCCAGTAGCCACCATGGTGCAGGCACACACCCAGGGAGGAGTAGGAGGAGCTCCCACCCTGGTCTCCTCCCCTAGACCCAGCATCCTCCGCAAGAAGCCCGCTACAGAAGGGTGAGTTTACCTGAGACCTCACGCAACAATAAACTCTCATAAGTTTTGCTTTTACGAGGCCTTTCAGTTGGATTCAGCAAACTCTCTTATCTACACAATCGCAGGGTTTAACGTTGGGTCAAATGTACTTGCTCAAAGGCAGTTTTTACTTGCTATACATTCTTACTATACAAATTGTTTT
The DNA here is from genome assembly GCF_004916995.1 of Morone saxatilis. Taxonomy (NCBI): domain Eukaryota; kingdom Metazoa; phylum Chordata; class Actinopteri; family Moronidae; genus Morone; species Morone saxatilis. The sequence goes on along the minus strand of NW_023339674.1, from coordinate 23,106,936 downwards.
AGTTATTAGCAGTTTTCAAATAACATTAACACGCTCTTAGCAGCCATGCAAGTAAGATGCTATTGGCGCCACTCCAGTGACGTTTTTCAGAGACTTGGTCTTCTTTTTTTAACACTTGCTTAAGGATGAGAAGAATGATCAAGCAAGCGACACTTGTAAAATTCAATTGGGTGGCTAATGTTTCCTTCTACCAACCCAACCTGCTCCTCTCTGTGTTTCAGTTGTGTTCGTAAGAACCTGATCCCTGCCCAGCCCAGTGAACCTGGTAGTGGTAGAATTGAGAGTGGCGTGAGAGGAGCAGGATCTCCCCGACCTGCAGGGTGAGCCTTTGTCAAATTGATCACATCACTTACACTCATGTTCACATCCGGTCATTATGTGTTATCAAACAAGTCTTTAACCTGACAATTCCAATTCCTCTCAGTGTGAAACCCAAAGCTGAGGTGCACATGGCAGTGGCCCCTCCTGTCATGGCCACAGTAGAAGCACTGCCCTCTCAGGGAGGAGATCAGCAGGCTGTGTCCTCAAACGCTCAGCACCTTGCCCAAGCCATCCCCACCATGCTCGCCACACCGGGGCCCGTACCTCCTTCCCAGCCCTCCACTGTCCTGTCCGCCCTGCCAGCAGCCATGGCTGTAACTCCCCCCGTTCCTGCTTCAATGGCCAACACTGTGGCCTCCCCCACTCAGCCGGCAGCCAGCAGTACTGCCGCCTGTGCTGCCAGCTCCGCCTGCCCAGATTTGAAAATTAAGCAGGAGGTGGAGACCATGGACACCTCTCAGCCAGGTGAGGAGCGATAATCAGTGAAATGAATGTAAAATGATAGGGAACTGATCAATGTAAGAAAACTGAAATATACACATAAGTAAACACTGTGGTTATCTCTTCCCTACAGACCCCAATGCAAACTTGTCATCAGCCCCCACCCTCACCACCCAGGCCTCCACCCTGAACACTCCTGCCACTGGGGATCTGATCCCAGGGGCTTCCCCGAGGAAGAAGCCCCGCAAACAGCAGCATGTTATTTCCACAGAGGAGAGTGAGATGGTGGAAACCAACAGCACAGATGAGGAGAAGGCCCCAGGCAGGCCCATCACCGGCAGGGCTGAGAGGCGCGAATCTCCACCAAGGGAATATGTTGGTATGTAATGTAATGCATCCATTGTTGCAGTGATAACCACAAACCTTATTGCATTTTGTAACTTAATTTCCACTGTTGTAGTTTAGCGGTTTTTAGTTGAGTTTTAGTTTAGTTTTTTGTGTTTTTGAGTCAGTTTATTTTCTGCTCATATTTGGACTCCCATGTCCTACTTGTAACAAACAAATTAGTGTATATAATTTGGAATTTGGTAGTTTTATTGCTTCTTAATATTTAATAATAGTTAGCTCAAATAATGTTTTGCTGGGATACCTT
>NW_023339674.1:23105233-23105497 GCF_004916995.1 Morone saxatilis | reverse complement strand
GTGCGTTGTAGGTAGGAGTTCTATCACTTGCTCAACACTCGTTTTTGTCTTGAAGATGAGGAAGGAGTGCGTTATGTACCGGTCAGGCCTCGACCCCCTGTCACTCTCCTGCGGCACTACCGAAACCCCTGGAAGGCTGCCTACCACCACTTCCAGAGGTACAGCGACATCCGGGTCAAAGGTCAGTAGCTCTCTGCTCACAGTAAAAAAAATACCTATACAGCTAATGAGAATGAATGACAGTGGCTTTTTCTTTCTAACAAT
>NW_023339674.1:23081771-23105192 GCF_004916995.1 Morone saxatilis | reverse complement strand
CTTTGCTGCTTTCAGAAGAGAAGAAGGGCAGCTTACAGGATATGGCCAACCAGAGAGGAGTGGCATGCAGAGCACAAGGATGGAAAATTCACCTGTGTGCTGCACAGCTCAGGCAGTTGGTGAGTGCTGGCCACAGACCTGCCAAAATACGTTAGAATTGAAATGTGACAACATGACCACATTTACAGACCCAAAAAAATGGTGACATTCAGCTACTTTTGTAACTGAGTGAACACTGTACTCTGTCCATTCATATTCACTGATGTCTTTTGTCTTCTAATTGGACTTCTGTAAACACAGTGTGTTTTTTTTACTTGATCTGTAGTCAAGTTTGGAGCATGATGTGTACAGCCGCCTCTCCACCCTTCAAGAGGGCCTGATTCCTAAGAAGAGAGCAGGAGCCGATGATGACCTTCACCGAATCAACGAGCTTATACAGGTAAGGTTGTTACTGGAGGCCGAGACCTTAAAATATGCATTTCCCTGCTCAGTTATTTGCAAGGTCATCTGTTGCCAGGAGTCGTCGACTTCCATACACCATTAATTGAAGGGACCTATACGTCTACTTTTTTTAAGTGTTACAACACACTTCTGCATGCCCCAACCAGCCACCACTGATACTACAGAGGGATATAGGATGGCCCAGATCAAAACCACAAAGGGGAGGCTGGACTGCTGACTAGGCGAATGGGCGCGCGAATCGTTACATACTATTCATTGATATCAGTACCTTTATCGATACTCCTTATCGATCCGAGTCTTTAGTAGATATTTTTCCTATTATTTGGTGGAAAGACTTACGAGAGACAATATGTTCTTTAACAGGAAGCTGGTATTGTTTCATTGCTTAACAAGTTGAGCATAACAAAAATTCTAGCCCTTCAATACAACAGACTAACTGTAGATAGGCCACTTCGAAATGACATAAAACTAACAATAGGAAAGCAAATATAGCATCAGCCAGCACCAAATGAAAAATATTATATAAAATATATGTTTACAGTGTAAACAAATGAGGAAGCAGTCATAAATACTCCCTGTGTGACCCCTTCAGAAAATGAGAGTAAAGAGATGCATAATCTTAGCTGAGGATACCTTTCACTACGCCAAAACTACAAAACCAATTACCAGACTGTAGAGGAGCCTGATCTTGGTGTTATTTTACAACGGGCAAATAAAGTTGATACGTTTTGTTGCAAGTTTTACTGTAATTTAAGTAATTTTTGTGGCTTTCATAAGGTGCCTGCTATTACATTGCCAAAGGTGCCCTGTCTCCCCAAATCTTTGTCCTTAGTTTGCTTTTATCAGCTCAAGTAATGAATGCGTTTGTCCTCAGGGTAACATGCAACGCTGTAAGCTGGTGATGGACCAGGTGACCGAGGCCAGAGACACCATGATGAAAGTGCTCGACCACAAGGAAAAAGTGCTGAAGCTGCTCAACAAGAACGGCGCCGTCAAGAAGTCCTCCAAACTGAAGCGCAAAGAGCGGGCATAAGCGGGGGGTGCCTTCTCCTCTGTCGACAGTCACCCCTCTCCTCTCCGCAGGGGTGAAGGAGCTGCTCAGAATTTGGTGCTATGATTTGCTGCATACAATCGCACGCACCCTCTCCCTTTCTGCCTGAGAGCGGACAGAGAGAAGTGACAGGACGGCTTCAAGAAGCAGAACAGCCTTTCAGGAATAGGTTCTCATTCAAGACCCAACGCACATACTGAGCGTGGAGCATTGTAGGTTGCATTAGAGTGGCTAACTGGATGGCCCTGTCACTGGCCCCTTCCTGCCCCCCCTTTTGTTTTTTTTTGTTCATTTTTGAAGAGACCATTTTTACTAACTTAACTTTTGCCTCTTCTTTTAAGACAGTGTTGGAATTGGCACATTGTGTATCTTTGATATTTGGCACTAAATGCAGGTGCAGTAAATCCATGTAAAGTGATGAAAGTGAACCACCAGAGAGTTATTGAATTAAATCAGAATCATATAAAAGGAGTCCTTTAGTGAGCTGTGTGCAGACTAATCTCAATCGTGCTCTTCTCATTAATCTGTGCCTTTATTTTGTCTGTACATAAATGGACAGGGACATGTGAACGCTGTTTCACATGCTGTCGAAATATTCTTAAAATATAATTCAGAGTAAAGTGTCACTTTCACTGCTTTCCCCTTTTTCTCCAAACATCCTGCACCTGTTTTTTTTATAGTTCAGCTAGTATGGGTACAGTTGCCTATTATCAGCCACAACTTCAGGTGTAATCTAAAAGATGATGGAATACTTATGTGGTTTGAGATTTAAAAACAAAAAACACTAGGAGAGAACCTAAATGTGGTGAATTGATTTAATGTACAAACAATGCTCTTAAAGGATAAATACTGTCCTTAGATGGTTATCTGAAAGTGAGGACATACTGCATATGCATAATGCCAAGTTAACTTTACAATTTAAACTGCTATGAATCATCTACTTAATCCAAAGTAAGTGGGCGTCATGGTGGTAAAAACGATATTTTCATTTGGTTTCAGAAAGTAGAGTGCTTGAAAGACAGAGCGCGAGTATCCTTGTGTGATTATACTGGTGGACTGAATTCATGTAAATCACTGTAAATGTGCTTTTGGTTTTCCATTGACCTATTTCTTTTCAAGTTTTGTACTCTATGAAACATTTTGTGCTGTGTGCCGCTTCATTTTGCAGAGTGTATCGATAATGACATTATGAGATGAAGTGAGCCTGAAAAATCCAGCTATTGTACATTGTTTTTGTCTGTGTAATTATAGTAAAGATACTTAAACAATACCAGAAACACTGTTAAGTATGTATGTTGCTGTGTTTATTACGGTGTGTTTGACTTTAATGAAAAAGTAATTGAAAAGTCTTACTTTTTTCACTTAAATTTCTCAGTCTAACATCTGTTTTTGAAATTGTATATTGTTAAAAAAAAATGAAACCACGTTCTGGCGGCAAGCAAACTGGAATAACAGACCACACCTGAGGACAGATTGTTAGACTGTAGGGTTATTGCTACAGTATCATGGATCCGCATTGATCGTCACATGATTATTTTTCACTGTCATTAGAAAAGAAAAACCTACAGTACAACCCTGTTTTTATCCTCTCATAGATTACTTTGACAGAATTATTATTATTATTATTCTACTCTTAGATTTAATCCTTTTGTAAGGTTATACTTCTGGAAGTCCGTGTATCTTTATGGCTCAGTCTAATCTGTTGTCGACCAGCTAGCGTGGATGGTATGAGCTGTTGTATCCAGTAATCACACTCACGTCTCCAGAGTAAGCCCAGTCAATCCTCTCTACTATCTGCTGTTTACAACCTAATTGCCTTGAAGTACGGCACAACGCGTTGGCAGTACCTGACCTGTGACGACTGTTACTGGTATTCGGGTCGTCCACTTTCCCATTTCAGCGTGATATCTGACACCAGCTGACAGATTCTGTTGCCAAAGAGTACAGTTTTGTCTGGCGTTTGTCATTATTCAATATTTCACCGAAGAAAATTGACAAAGAAGATGTTTCCATTTATGTTGTAAAAAGATATTTTTAAAAGTGGTATTGTATTTATGTAATTGACAGTAGAGCAGGGCTACCAGCCTAATCTTCAACCGCTGTGAAGCCCAGCATGACCTTTCAGTAGCCAGACTTACACTAACTTAAATGGAAAGATTAGCATCAGATATTTAACAGCAAATTACAGTTACTGTGATATAAACAATGGGAATTGATGGTCTGTTATGATATTACGTGTAGGCCTTGACTCTGGTGGTTAGTGACACTGGGTGGCTCTACCTTCGCAGGAGCAAAGTCAACGGGTCATAAAGGGGTGTTTGCTGGGAAAACTCCCTGCTTCCTGCTTCAGAGACATTTCAGGCAAAGTTCCCTCAGCAGCAGCAGCAGGGGCTTCTGTCACAGAAACAAGTGTTCTCAGGTAAGAGTCGACACCATAGATACATATCAGTTGCTTCAAATCTGTGATTTAATCTTACTGTTTCCAAAGAGGTAGCTTGATTATGTATATATTTTTTTCAGTATGACTTTTCCATTGTGATTCAATACAAAACGTAAGTGTCTTGAAAGAGAAAGTCATTGATATCGCAGTAAGACTATGATTTTTTTATTATGCACTTTATTGTTTAAAGGCACAAGCTTGTGTACATACGACTGCATTAAGGGCTTCTGTAACATTAAAATGTTTTCCTTTCAAGATCCTCATCTGATTTACAGTATGTTGCTGTAAATATAAGGTTGGGGCATGGTTGACTATAAAAGCCAACTGAGGTTTACTGAGTAGACCTAACTGATCGTAATATTGGTTTGGTAGCAAGTATTGGTAATTCGAGTTACTGTGACTGAGCTGAATCTGAGTTAAGGTCATTTTTTGTCGTTTTGTCGACAGACTTAATCCGCGTTGCTGCTATGCTGCATTTGAGTAAGGTAAGAATGAGTATCACTGTAACATGTACACATAATTCTAAAATTCATGAGATAGTTATCTTGAGGACTGCTGTTTCGTCATGGCATTCTGGCACATTACAACTTCTGGTTTCCTCAACCAGGGGGATTTTGTGTGGGTGGACAGTGATGGGGTGCCAATCGGGGCAGAGGTCAAGGTTACAGACACCGGGCAGCTAGAGCTGATCGACGATGAAGGAAAGGTACGAAACCCCACAAAAGCTTGCTTCTCTCCCGCATAGGACAACGAGTGTAAGCCTTCTATATAACGCCAGCTCTTTCCTAACATACACACAGACGCACAAGATCAACAAGAAGACGGAGGGCACCATCCGGCCCATGCACCCCACCTCTGTGCAGGGTGTGGATGACATGATAAGGCTCGGTGATCTCAATGAGGCAGGGCTCCTCAGGAACCTCCTGGTCCGACACAAAGAAGGCATCATCTATGTAGGTTTCTATTCACTCTGAACCACCTAGTTTTATGATGTCTATAACCTGCTGTGGAAACGCTTACTCGTCTGTGTCTTCCCCGGATGTGAATGGCTTTCTATCCTAGACTTTGCCCTGTAGTTTATCACAGTGCTGTTTGTCTCCATAGAGACGAATGAGCCTCTGTTGAAAAAGAACGTCCCAGTGTTTCTATGTCACCGCATCAAAGCTCAACAACATTGTTTGTTCAATTATGAATGAGGCCATTTTGTTTTATATGAATACTACTGCTAAGTGCTGGGGGCAAAATATTCCCATTTGATATTCATATTATAAACCACAGCGTTTAACACGACTTTTAATGAATATAACGCTCCCATGAAATGTTTTAATCTAATGAATCAGAACATCTCACACATTGCAGCCATGAGCAAACAGGGGATCATTGGGGTCACTGGCTTCACAATGTGCTTACACCATAACAACTTGTTTATTCTCATGTACACACACACAATCATGAACTGTGCTACTGTGTGATAGTTAACATCCCTCTCTGTTTTAAGACATACACAGGCTCCATTCTGGTTGCAGTCAACCCTTACCAGCTGCTGCCCCTCTACACCACTGAGTATGTGCACATGTACACAGATCGACGGCTGGGTGAACTGCCACCGCACGTCTTTGCCATCGCCGACAGCTGTTTTTTCAACATGCGCCGCAACCAAAAGAACCAGTGCTGTGTCATCAGGTCTGCTTTTGTATAAGTATAAGGGACTGAGACTGATTCCATTAATTGAACCCTTTATTTATACAGGGGAAACTCAATGAGAGTGCCCTGTTTACAGTGATATACAAGTAATAAGTGTAACAAGTGATAGTACAAAGAGAACATTATTATGCTGAAAGTCAATTGACAGAAAATTAATCTACTAACTTACAACTATTTTGATAAGCAATTATTTGCATAAATCACTTTTTTAAAGAATGACACAAAATATGTATTTTGTTATTAACTCAAAATGCATTTTCTCGATACATGTTTATTTCTTTGTTTTCTCCATCAGTGGAGAGTCAGGAGCAGGGAAAACTGAGAGCACCAAGCTCATGCTGCAGTTCTTGGCTGCAGTGAGTGGCCAGCACTCCTGGATTGAGCAGCAAATTCTTGAAGCAAACCCCATCTTGGAGGGTACAAGCAAAACACCAACATCAAGTTATATAAGACACGCAAGTCTTCTCAATCTTCTCAATTCTTTTTTTTACTTGATCTGCTTTGATAAAATATACTTTTCTTCTCAGCCTTTGGTAATGCCAAAACGGTTCGAAATGATAACTCCAGTCGTTTTGGGAAGTACATCGACATCAACTTCACCAAGGGTGGGGCCATTGAAGGGGCTCGCGTTGAGCAGTACCTGCTGGAGAAGTCCAGAGTTTGTCGTCAGGTGGGAACATTGATCGGCTGAATATTTGCGAGAGTAGTAACATGGTACAAGTCAAATGTTCTTGTGGTAAAGAATGTGCTTTCATGTGCAGGCGCCTGAGGAAAGAAACTACCACATCTTTTACTACATGCTGATGGGCATGACAGCTGAGCAGAAAAAGATTCTTTCCCTTGGGAGCGCTGCTGAGTACAACTATCTGACCATGGTACTGAAGTCATTTGACAAGTTGTGAAATTTGAATAAAACACTGTCTTTATTGATGGATTTTAAGATAAATGCACAAGTATGAATCACAGATAACCAAATAAGAGTTCACATTTAGTATGTGATTATCACCAGGGTAACTGCACCAGCTGTGAAGGACGTGATGATGTGAAGGAATACGCCCACTTCCGTTCAGCTCTGAAGATCCTCATGTTCACAGAGAATGACTCCTGGGAAATCTCCAAACTGCTCGCTGCTATCCTTCACCTGGGCAATGTGGACTTTGAGAGTAAGGAGAGCACCATGCAATTGGATGTGTGTATAAAACAGTTGCATCTTTTGAGCTTCTGAACATATTTTTCTTGCGTAATTCCAGGCACCATAGTAAATAACCTAGAGGCCTGCAACATCCACACATCATCCCATTTCAACATGGCCTGCCAACTTTTGGAGGTATGTATAGTTTCTTTTTTTCATATAAAAGGAGCTGAGATGTCCTTGTCTGACTGCGTGTGTCCTGTTACCTCAGGTGGCTCCCAAAGCGCTGGAGAAGAGTCTGACTAAGCGTTCCTTCATGACAGCCAGAGAGAGTGTGACCAAAGGTCTGACCTCTGTCCAGGCCGTGGATGGCAGGGACGCCTTTGTCAAGGTAACATCAGTCACACTTTGAGGTTTTTTTAAGGTAAAAATGTATATCAGACATTAATGCAGCTCATTTTATAGCAGCACTGCTAGATGCCACTAAATCCTACACACAGCACCTTTAACATGCTAAGGATACATGCTAATATTAGCATATAGTTGTGATGATGTATTTTAGCATTAAGCTCAAAGAGAAATGGAGGTTCTGTTTCTGACATATTAAAATAAACCGAAGTGTTGAGAACAAGAGGAAATTTTGACGTGTCCTCTGTATTTTTTGTCCAGGCTATCTATGGAAGACTTTTCCTTTGGGTCGTGGACAAAATCAACGCTGCCGTTTACAAACAATCTGAGGACCCCACAGAGGTCCGACAGTCAATAGGCTTGCTGGACATCTTTGGCTTTGAGAACTTCAGCAAAAACAGGTTGGCGTTCACAACAACTCTCATGACATTAGAGGTTCATTGCAGCTGTTTTTAGACAAAGAGCAAGTTGTAAAGTTGACTAAAATCCAGCCGTCTGTTTTTCCTCTCGTGCTGTTGGGTTTGTTGAACTGTTGCAGCTTTGAGCAGCTGTGCATCAACTTTGCCAACGAGCAGTTGCAGCAGTTTTTCGTCAGGCATGTTTTCAAGCTGGAGCAGGATGAGTATGCCCGTGAAAACATTGTTTGGAAGCACATTGACTACGAAGACAACCAACACACTCTGGATGTATTGGCCAACAAATCTCTGAACTTGCTGGCGCTTATTGATGAGGAGAGCAACTTCCCCAAGGTCTATATCCGCCTTGTACCTCATCAGATTTAGTTGTAACAAAGCAAAGCAGGTTTAAACTCGCTTCTTTTGTTTATTTTCAGGGCACAGACACCACCATGCTCCAAAAAATGAATCAAGTCCATGGGAAAGGGACCATCTATATTCCCCCCAAGAACAACTATGAGACACAGTTTGGAATCAAGCATTTTGCTGGAGTGGTCCACTATGATTCACAAGGTACTTTTAACACGTTTAAAAGCAACAAAACCAGTGTTATGAAAGTCTTCTGTGGTTTTCTTATTGTGTCTGTCTTGTTTTGAGGTTTCCTTGAGAAAAACCGTGACACCCTCAGCTCAGATCTGATCCAGCTGGTGGAGACCTCCACCAATAAACTCCTCAAACAGGCGTTTCATAATGACCTGTCTTGTACAATCAACATCAAGAATGTCAACCCCAAGCTGAACATCACCGCGGCCACCAGCAGCCTCCGGGTCAGTGCAGGCTTTATCTTCAGCATTAGACACAATCGTTATGAAAATAAAAATATCATAATTGCATGCAATTACTTATTACATTATTGGTTTGTGTCTGACAGCAAGCGTCTGATGGCAAGAAGCGTGTGCCAACTCTGACCTGGCAGTTCCGCCAGTCTCTGGATTCCCTGATGAAGACACTGACCGCGTGCCAGCCCTATTTCATACGCTGCATTAAACCCAATGACTTCAAGAAGCCCATGGTGAGGAAAGACGCTTTATTCACTCAACCAAAATAAAGGTTATTTACATCTGTACCAAAAATGAATGGAACAATTTGGTGTAAGTAAATCACATTACATCCTTCCGTGTCTCAGCTGTTAGACAGAGAGCTGTGCATGCGTCAGCTCCGGTACTCTGGTATGATGGAGACCATCAGGATTCGGAAAGCTGGATATCCTGTACGCTACACATTCGAAGAGTTCTTAGGTCGCTACCGCGTCCTTCTGAAAACTTCCCTCTGTGATCCCAAAAGAGTAAGTTGGAGGTTTCAACGGGATGATTTCGATCATGATGTCCTCACACCTTTTCTCATCTTCTCCTGCTGTTTGCATGATGATTATTTTGCTCTAACAGGAAAGTAAACAGAAATGCTGTGAAAGCATTTGTGAAACAGTGCTTACTGAAGAGGCCGACTGGAAGACCGGCAAGACAAAGATATTCCTCAAGGTGCTGCCTTACATTTGACTGTACAGTCTGGTGTTAGCTATGGATGTGTGTGGAAGCATACAATAGCCCAAAAATGTTTATCTTATAAGCAAATGAATACCAATATAATATAATATTGTGAAATTGAACCACTGCTAAATACCCAATGTTGAAATTCCTGTTAATAATTCACTTTGAAAATCATCTGTTTGAATATGTGAGTTTCTCTCTTAGAAATTTCCAGTAAGTAAATTAATTTAAAGGTAATTTTTATTCAAATTTAATTTGAGCAACTTAACTGTAGCCATGCAGTGCCACTTGAAAGCTCACTGTTTGGTTAATTTTCCCAGTTAGGTGTTCAGTGGTTCATAATATATCAATTGGAAGTGAGTATTTCCACTAAAACAAACAAACAAAAAAGAACTTGCTACTGTTGTACTTCTCTCAGGACTGCCATGACACCATGCTGGAAGTGGAGCGAATGAAAGAACTAAATGTGAAAGCACTTACAATCCAGAAAGTCCTGAGAGGCTACAAATACAGGTATGAGACAATAGCTGTAAAATTATTATTATTATTATTATTATTTTGCACATGTGACTTGCAACTTCATGTCTATATGATTCATGCCCTCTAAAGGAGACAATTCCTGAGGAAAAAGGGAGCCGCTATTGTTATTCAGAAAAACTGGAGAGGACACAAAGGCAGGAAGCTGTACAGAGTGGTCAGTCACTATATATACCATATATCAGTGTTTCTTCCAATGTGAAAATACAGGCCTGACATGAAATAAACCCCTTTAATTGTGTTCTAATTGCAGGTCCAGCATGGCTTTGCCAGGCTGCAGGCACAGGCTCGTTCTCGGCAGCTCCACTTCCAGTATAAGAAGAAGAGGGAGGCGACCATCGTCCTGCAGGCCCAAGTCAGAGGATACCTGGCCAGGAAGGAATGGAAGCGAAAGAGAGATGCTGTGATCCTCCTGCAGGCACAGACCAGGGGTGTGCTGGCAAGAAAAGCTCTCAAAAGGATGAAAAGAGATGTAAGTTCAACTAAAAGAGCTCTGAGGGACCCTGTCTGGGTGATAATTGTAAAAGAAGTCCCTGCTGGTTTTATCTTTACACCCCCATGTCATATCAGATCATGTTTATACGTTTAGCCAGTTGAAATAACTGTTACTTTCAACAGTATTTCAACCATTTACCAGTGACTTATTCAGTACAAATTATTACATCTCTCTATGAATTACTTTTAGCTAACTATTTCAAATATGATGATCTTCTTCGTGTTGTGTTCTCTCAGATGTACCTCTCGGCTAAGCAAAAAGAAGAAGAACAGCGGGCCATTTTGGAGAGGCAGAAACACTTGGAGGAAGTGCTGAGGCAGAAGAAAGAAATGGAGGCCAAAGCTAAGACAGAATCCATCACAGACCAGGAGATGGTGGACAGCATCTTCGACTTCCTGCCCATTGTGGTTGGAGGGCAGGAGGGGCAAGCACCTGTGGGATTTGAGGTTCGGTAACCAAATGTTTTGCACATTTTATAATCCTTTTAGAGCCAGTGACTCCATGTCTGTATCTGTCTTCAGAATATCGAGGAGAAAAGGACAGTTATTGAGGAGATAGACATCGACGAATTCCCCATCGAGGAAGATCTTGACAAAGAAGACCACGATGACCTGGATGAGTACTCCTTCTCCAAATTTGCCTCCATGTACTTCCAGGGTGCAGCTACCCCCACCTACATCCGCCAGAGGCTTCCGCAGCCCCTCCTCTACCATGATGATGAAGGAGATGTTCTGGTGCTTCTCTTGGACCACTTTAATACATCCTTTCATTTGTCTTTACATGAGGAATCTTTGCTAATTTCATTAACATACGATGTTGTTCCTGTTATGTTATCATCAGGCCTCTCTGACAGTGTGGTGGATCATCCTGAGGTTCATGGGAGACCTCCCTGAGCCAAAGAAGCAGGTCCAGGCCCAGGTCCAAGGAACCTCCGCACAGGATCGCTTTCTGCCACAGGACCTGATATCCAGAAAGGACAGACGTCTCAGCCACATGGTTGGCCTGGATCAGGTAAATATCCTCACAAAGCAAGGACTTAATGAATTGGGCCTAATTTTGTAGACCAACATGAATTCATCATAGATTTTAAAATATAATTTCTGACTGTTTCAGAGGGTGCTAAGGAATAAAAAAGAAAGGAAGCCTTCCACAGTACCCGATGAGCCAACACCAAACAAAAGGGGCTCCATTTTCACAGACCTTATGACAAGAAACAGGAAGGCTTCGGCTATGCCCAGTGAGACCGCTCAAAACCCTAAGGTATTCACTGTGCCAGAAGGGACCCCTCGGGCAAGGAAGGGATCCACGTTCACTGACCTGCTGAGCAGAAACAGAAAAGCATCCACTATTCAGGAAAATGGAATCCCAAAATCCACTTCAAGCTTCAGGAAACCTTCGATCATCATGGAGGAGGTGAGGTGTAAAATATGTTGACTTAGTGTTGCTGTGAAAACCTTTTATTTTTTTTACTATTAATGGGAATTTCATGTTTTTTCTTCCAGTCGGATGATATGACTGAAGTTTCCAAGCCTCCAACCCTGCAGACTGTGACGGAGGACAGTGACGTTATGACTGGAGAAGGACCCACCCTGGACCGGCCGCTGACGTCTCTCGAAAAACTCCATATCATTGTGGGATATGCCATTGTCAGACGTGACCTTCGGTAACAAAAGCTTGGTTTAAAAATCACACACATCTAAGTATCTTCTTTTATTCTCTGCTAATACAGTGTTTGTCTGTTGTCTGTGAAGGGATGAGATTTACTGTCAGATCTGCAAGCAGCTTCAGGAAAACAACAGTCGCAACAGCTACTTCCGCGGTTGGATCCTGTTGTCCCTTTGTCTGGGCATTTTCCCTCCCAGTGAGCGCTTCAGAAGGGTGAGTACAACAGGTGTATTGGCTGCTTCAGTCTGCCAAATACTGTGATGTTTTTTCTCATCTTTTTGTATCTCTTGCCTTGGCAGTACCTGCAAAGTTTCATCCGTTTCGCACCAGGAGGCTACCCTTCCTACTGTGCTGAGAGGCTGCGACGCACAGCAGTGAACGGAGTGCGAGGGGAGCCTCCAGCCTGGCTGGAGCTGCAGGTACTGACACTGATAAAAGATGCTCCTGCAAATTTTTCAAACTGATTCAGGTGCATTGTCACTTTAGAAATAAATAGATAGTTCACATTCAACAGTCAGCAGTATTCATAGTGACTATAATCTAGTTCCATTGAAAACTGTTGACAGTAAGGCTTGTGAATTATGCAGAATATAGTGTATTTGTTTCTTTGCTGTAACCACCACAAACCAAATTCTACTGACCTTAATTGTATTAAAATGGCAGCAGAAAACTCAGAGACACATATTTCAAAACGTGTACACATTAAACCCACACTTTCTGTATGGCAACTGTGAACCTGTATGAATGTACATGCACAGTGGTCCTCAATACTGTTTAATCAACATGGTCTTTTTTTTTCTGTGACAGGCAACCAAGACAAAAAAGCCAATGATTGTGTCTGTGATGATGTTGGATGGACGCTCCATTAACCTGCCTGTTGACTCAGCAACTACCTCCAAAGAGATCTGCCAACTCATCTCTAACAAAGTCAAACTCAAAGACACCTTCGGCTTTTCTGTCTATGTCGCCTTGTATGAAAAGGTACGCAGTCACATCCGCTCAGTGTATATGCTCCTATACTACTGTAGCAGGGGACTAGATCTGCTTTTAACTGGTTATGAAAGAGTATAAACTTAATACTGATGCCTCTATATGACCTACATAAGCAAACAAGACTTTGAATGAGTATGATTATGAGGAGGTGTTCAGGTTTGCCTAACTATACCCGCTAAAACCAATAAATAAATTATAAAAAGATTGCTGTTGCAGTAAGTGGATTATTATTTAAATCTTCGAACACCGTGATTCAACAGAAAGTATGTTTCTGAGCTTTTTCTGCACTCTAGTGAGGTGTTCTAAAAGATTCCCAGTTTATACCCAACTTTTGTTTGTTTTGGCATAAGGACTATAAAAGGATTTTCCATTAGTTCCATTTGCTAAAAAAGTACTGACATTATGGACACAAAATTATTATTATTATTATCATTAATGAGGCTTTTCAAATGCGCCGAGAATGAGCAGAATTACAGTTTAAATGCATTTTCACACAGGGAAAACTGCACAGTCACACCTTTTTAGGACTTTATATTAAGAAACAATCTGTTGTCGTATCTTCAGAAGTGGTCTAATGATTGTTTTAGTTACTCTTCAGATATCCACAACTTGAAATGTTGGCCTGTCTTGTAGGTGTGGGCTCTGGGCAGCGGCCGGGAGCATGTGATGGATGCCATCTCCCAGTGTGAGCAGGAGGTAAAGAGGAGGGGAGGGCAGGAACAGCATGCTCCCTGGCGTCTCTTCTTCCGCAAGGAGATCTTCTCCCCCTGGCACAACTGCAAAGAGGACAATATCAGCACAGACCTGATCTACAAACAGGTCATCCACGGTCTGAAGTTTGGAGAGTACCAGAGTGAAAAGGTGGGCTTTTATTTCGAGGATTATCTTACAAAGCTCCTGCCTTATTCTCAGATACAAATATGACTTATTTTCCCCCCACATTTCACTTTCACAGGAGGATGATTATGTTCAGCTTGCTGCTAAACATCTTTACATCCAGCACGGCTCAGACAGCAGTCCAGAACATGTGAAGGAAACTGTTCAGGACTGCATCAGCATCTCTCAGCTGGAGGCCAAGTCAGAGGCCAAATGGGTGCAGATGATCAGCACTGCTCATGCTCAGGTCGGTCACACCCACAAATCAGAAGGTGCAGCGTAACAGGACTGGACAGAAAAAAAGGCTCTACAGCGGCCTTGAGTAGATCTCATGTTTGTCTGTTTTTCTTCAACCACACCAGGGTCCGTATTTGAGTTCAAAACAAAAGGCAGATTCAGTGAAGGCAGAGATGGTCGACTACGCCAGAGAGAAGTGGCCCATGTTCTTCTCTAGGTTCTTTGAAGTTGTGAAAGCGTCAGGTAGGCAAACAATGTGTCTAGCCTCACTGTTTTTATGTATTTAAATCCTTTATTGACAAATCATCATGATTGCATTAATTTAGATGTGTTAAGCAACTTTAATTACAGTGTTATGATAATCTATAAGGCTGTTAACACTCATAGACAGCTCTTTTGCTGATTATCATATCAGAATTAGAAACCTTTAAAACAACTTGTGAGGGCATCATGCACTCCACTATTATAAATAGTTTCTTGGCCTGACAGGAATGTATTACTTTTGATTGAATGGAAGAGGCCCACAGTGTCTTGCAGTATGAGCTATATCTGGATATATATAACTTGGATTCTGTGTCTCCGTTATAGAAACACACGTACAGTATTAGTACAGTATCAGTACAGTATCATACTTACTGTTCGAGACTTGCATCCAAGGTGCATATTTTTCTTTCTCAAATGTTGAAAATCAGAAGTTTACAGCAACAAACAGACAAACATAAAGCTGTTTTTATTTGTGATAGATGACCAAAAAAGTTCTAAAGTGATTAAAAAACAATTCAAGATCTGTCAGAAGAAATGCCACATAGATTTTTTTATTTTTTTTTATTCATTTTTATCTTTAGGTTATCACGGCAGAACACAAAACATGAATAAAACAAACATTTCTACACTTTTCTCAGGAATATCGAGACACACACTTTAATAATTGGCTGTGAAGCAGTTTTTTAACTAGCCCCTTATACAAGCAATTAGCTGTTTCTGCTTGTTGTATCTATGTCAGATTAGAATATACAATGCTATTTATAGATACACTTTACCACTGGGGTTAAGATGTGAGCAGTTGATTAAGAGTGAATAACTGGGCCAGGAACAACAGTTCTTCTTGACTTGGATTTCAGATTTTGGCTTGTGAACAACCAATGTGCAGTAAGGATGAGCTCTGACTCACTGGGCATTATCCTAAACAGATCCAATTTCTTTTGTTACGTTGTGTAACAGCATTGACAACATGCTGGTAGATAAAAGTAATTATACAGGCTTCCACAACACGATTCCTCAATACAACAACTCTAACGGAGTCTCCCGGTGAGCAGTTTATAGCTGTTCATGCTTCATTTCAACCAAATAAAAGTCAGAATTTTTGGACAAGCCATCAAATCAGATTATATTTCCTCTTCCATAAACGTCAGTGCACATTCCTCAACTAACGTGCCACGTGGCCTTTCTTATCTTATCTTACTCCCCATTTTATAAAGGGACATGGTGCTGAAATCTCCAACTGTGATAATAAATTAATTGTTTGTTATTTATTAACAAAAATCCATGCGTCATACTTCTCAAATGTGAGGACAAAATGAGACATTTGAGGACATCACTTTGGTGTCTGGCAGCTTATAATGGGCTTTTTCTGAAATTGTATAGACTAATTGATAAATCAAAAAAACAACTGATGATTTAATTATGAAAGTCATAAAAATACACTCTACATATACACGCTTTTTCCTCCAGGGTGGCTGAAATGATTCACATACAAAGTGCAAGCTGGACATCTCATAATTCTCCTCTTATCTCCCATGAGTCATGATTTGTTGGCCTTGTTCCTTCCATGTTTTCTTTCTTCTTAGGTCCTCCACTGCCAAAGAGCAAGTTCATTGTGGCCATAAACTGGACTGGTATCACCTTCCTGGATGAGAGAGAGAAGAGGCTGCTGGAACTCTCCTTCCCTGAAGTCACTGGAGTCAACAACACAAGGTAGGGACAGAATCAGAGGCGGAGGAAGCAGCGTAGTGAAGCACTAAAACAGTGCGGTGTTATATGTGTTACGGTTCTGCTTTGATGTCCATTCAGGGAGGGTAAAGGGTCCGGCCAGGTGGTGAGCCTGCTGACACTGAAAGGAGACTTCACTCTGAGTGGAGGCACAGCTGAGGACATGGCAGAGCTGATCACAATGTTCCTCAGCGGACTGACGGAGAGATCTCAGTATGCTGTGACCCTGAAGGAAGCCGACATGCAAGGTCAGATGACTGATTTTTCTTTCTAATAGTGTCACACTGGAAGCTTTAAGAGTGATTTCTGCTAATTGCTAACTGAAAATCTGAGTTGTTTTCCATCCCTCTTCAGATGACCCCACATTACTCAGCTTCAAGAAAGGAGAGCTCATTATAATAATCAAAGATGATGAGTTTTCTCAGCAACGTGGCTGGATAAAGGGAGAAAATGAGCGCACAAAACAAATAGGAGCCGTCCCAATAGATGCCATAGTAATCCTGCCAACGCTCAGCAAACCCACCAATGCGGTCATGGTACAGAGATTTCAATGAATCCTTCTTAGATGAGTTATCTACCCAGATTGTATGGAGCGGTAATGGCATTGCATGTTTTTTCATTTCAGAGCCTCCTCAACTTGTCTCCAAACCAGAGGAAGAACATCATACAGGCAAACCAGAAAGAAACAGGAACAGTGGAGAGATTAGTTCCTACCACTCTGAAAGAATTCTCCCTCGAGTATTTCAGGTATCTAGAAATGTCCTCTATTTGACTACTTCTATATGTTTCTTCACATGAACAGTAGTGACAGCAGGAACACCCATCCCGTTTCCTTGATCCTACAGGCAGCCCACTAAGGATGTGAACCGCCAGGTGATGTCCAGGAACGCTGCCCCTGAGAGGCTGTGGGCTAACTCCAGAGAGCCAATCAGACAGCCCCTCCTCAAGAAACTGGTGGGCAACGCAGACCTCAGCCACAAAGCCTGTCTGGCCTTCACTGATATCCTTTACACATCAGTTATATCAAAAAGTAGCAGATTTTCCTGTACCTTGTACCAGTGCACCTCTTAGTACAGGTCGAATATGCCAGAAGTTAGGAGAACATTTCTATGGAAGCCTAGTGATAATGTTTGTTTTTACCTGCGGTGGGTATCAGGCTGTTATGTCATACATCTGCTGGACTCACAGGTAACACCATTTTCTCCATACAAAGTATATTATATATTAGTTGGTTCTACTCAAAAATCCCCTGGTATAGAAACCTTTTTCATGTTGCTTGCCCCTAATGCAGTGCCTAAATTCGACCAAAAAAACTTTGGTGTTAAGTTAGCTATGGATTTACATAGAGATGCAATTATGCTGGTGTTATTTTGTTTTCCCACATATATCCTGCTAAAACCTTCTTTGCCTCTGATTGGCTTTGACCCTGAAATTTTTTTCTAACCCCTAACTATCTTACTCTTAATGCCTAAACCTAACCAACCAAACCAATGAAGCCAACAAACACTAGCCAATGGGAGGCCGAGCAGGGCGGGTCTTTGCACAATCCCAAGTTATGCATGTGTTTAAGGGTGTGTACCTAGACTCACCAGTAGGTGGTGGTACTCGATAAGAAGTAAGGGTGCTTAAAAAATCAGATGTGCCAATATTGGTGAATACTGGCCCATTTCAGTGTACAGTGTACTAGTACAGGTGTCTACAGGGTCATCAGGTGGATCAGTAAATGGTGTCTTGTAGAGTTTGGCTCACAGCACAGAGAAGGCTCAACTGTGTGTTCCAGCGTCCTAGAACAACCTGCCAACACTCAATACACACACAGCAAGCTAGCACTATTTGGCTAACACCAGTCTTTGAGACATATCCTGTCCTAGCAAAAGGCTTGTCCATGGACAATGTAGCCAACGTCACCAAACACGTTAGCCAGTGACTAAATTTACATGGCCATGAACCCGTCAAAGACACAGTCAAGCTTTTCTTTTTCAAACTTTATGAAACCAGGATGGTTATTCCTCCTTGACTGTTGTGTACCGATCCTGAAATATATGGGAGATTACCCCACCAAGCAGATGCAGAGTGCCCTCGAGCTCACAGACCAGATCTTCGGCCCCGCCACTAAAAATGAGGCGGTCAGGGATGAGATCTATTGCCAGATCATGAAGCAGATGACCAGCAATAACAACCGGTACGCTTATGTTATTTCACTATCTCAGGTTCTCAGATTTAAAGCTGTTTACAGACTTTTTCCAGTGGAAAGGAAAGGTTGAAAATTTGTGTACGAAATTTGCATATATGAGTCTAAAAATCCCTTTGATAGAGTCTTTGTCAATCGCTGCTGTTACTCATGATATAAGTAAATACAGCTCCCTTTTCTCTATTGGTTTATTCATTTCTATTAATGAGGAATTAAAATGATAATAAGGAAGTTAATCAAAAGTAACCATCTAATTCTGTTACTATACTGATACATTGTTTTGTTGTTGTAGATAATAAAGCACTGCAACAATTAGTTGATCAATTATTGGCATCGTATCTTAAATAATGTCAATATTCTTTGGTTCCAGCTTCTCCAATAAGGAGATTTTGGGCTTTTCTCTGTTTTATATCATAGTAAACTGAACATCTTTAGGTTTTGGACTGTTTGTAAGACCAAAGAGAACTTCTTTTGTATCATATTATTTATTATTTATCATATTTTATATGTCAGATGGTTTGTTTGGCTCTAGTAGTTGCAGCCATAGCCAATTATAAATAGATGAAACCAAGATTTTAAATTACATCAAAACCTGATTGGTGAATTGAAGTGGCTAGAACTGTTATTGCCTTATGTGTTTTTCTTTATTTAGACAGCAGAACAGATTTGAATACAGACTCCTTTTCATCATACGCTTCATGGCGTCTTACATATATTTTTTTGTTGTTGCCCTGTCCACCACCCAGGTTCAGCATCGAGCAAGGCTGGCAGCTGATGTGGCTCTGCTGCGGCCTGTTTCCTCCCAGCCAGTCCCTTCTGAAGCACACTCAGAGATTTCTGGAGTCGCGCCGCAGAGAGCCCCTCGCCTCCGACTGTCTGCAGCGGTTGCAGAGCTCACTGAGGTTAGCCCAGCATGCTGTATTTTACGTCACCAGCACACAGCACTGTGTTTCCCTGTGTTTCTAAAGACGGGTGTGTCTGACAAAGAGTGTGTGATGGCAACTCCTGCTCCTCCCTGATTTCGCGATAACATTTAGAGTGTGTGCAAACAGTGACAGTGATCATTTGTAGAGCAGCTAACGTTGCTTGTAGAAAAGTGCAGGGCAGTTGCAACACTGCACCTCATCCACCCCCTCATGACATGACACCACGACTAGTGTAGTGAGAAAAGGAAATGTCAAGCCTGTGCTGCCTTTGGGTTTTAAATCTCTCAAGCTGTCTAAAAGGAAACTAATAAAACTGAGGTGTATGGACTTCTTATTCTAGATTTGTTGAGGGCAGGTTGTGCTGTTTGAGGTAGACATTGCTTGCAGCAATACTTACACTGAACTCTCTGAAAAAATGTGTTGCATCATCTTCACAGTGACTTGACCACACTCTGCATTTGTAAGGCGTCCTCTATAAATAAATTTACATGCAGTATAATTAAAACAGCCTTAAGAGACTTATTTTTGATCTGCACAATTGGTACATGGTGTAGCTTTCTGGTTTAAACTTGTAGTGATAGAGTGTACGCTGTTTTCTTTATCTCGAGTGAATCTGTGGCTTAGTGTCAAAATGATAAAGAAAATGCTGTTAAAAAAAAAAATAATAATAATAAAAAACATGACTAAGATTTTACTGTCTTTGTGTAGGATGGAGCCCAGGAAGCTCCCTCCACACCAGGTTGAGGTAGACGCCATCCAACAGAACAGCACCCAGATCTTCCATAAAATCCACTTCCCCAACGACACAGACGAGGTACGAACACTGACCTCTTGTATGTTTAAAGTTTAAATGTTTAAAAAAAAGCCAGGTGAAATATTCCTGCAATAATGCAAGTGATCCAGCGATTCCTCTCTCATCCCTCTTCAGATATTTGAGATCGCGACGAGCACCAGGATCAAAGATCTCATCCAGAACATTACCAACAAGCTCAGTCTAGCTTCAGCAGACGGCTTCAGCATTTTTGTCAAAACACATGACAAGGTTTGTTTGACCATTCTCAGCCTTGAACATTATAGTGTGACTTAGAATTTTACTCTCTCATGAACTTCCACTCCACTGGTTGTAAAAGAAATTCTGCGTTTATTTCAGGTTCTCAGTTTGAACGACACAGACTACTTCTTTGACAGTCTGAGACAAATCACCGACTGGTCAAAGAAAGCCAAGAGGATCAAAGACGGTAACAAAAAAAACATTATCTGACTGGACTGCCACTGCAATTGGACTTTTGATGTGTTTTTGTATTTACTCTTGTGTGTGTGTGTGTGTGTGCTGCAGGTGGCCCAGTTAACATGCCCTACCTTGTGTTCTTCATGAGGAAGTTGTGGTTCAATGTGGTCCCTGGCAGAGACACAGAGGCCGATCTTATCTTTCATTTCCCTCAGGTACATTTGAATGATGCAACTCAGCCACCATCTCATTTTCCATGCTGATTAGTTGTTCCGCATGGTGTAAAAGCCGCACCTTTCCACATCTTTGTTAACATAATCCTACTGGACATATAGATGAGATAGAATACAAACCACTTCCAAGACTCCTTCTAATTAAATTATGACCAGAAAGAATGTTACAGATTAAGCTGTCTCCTAATAAACAATGTGGTCAGAAAGCCTAATGACTTTATAAAATATCTTTCTGTCCTCCAGGAACTACCGAAGTACCTGAGAGGCTATCATGTTTCCACCAAAGAGGAAATGATCAACATTGCGGGTCTGCTCTTCAGGGTAAAGGTCAACAATGACAAGAGTCAGTTGGTCATGATTCCCAAGATGCTGAAGGAGCTGGTTCCCGCGGACCAAATGAAAGCCATGTCTGAAAATGACTGGAAGAAGGTATGAGGCTTAACTTTGTTTTCCTTATTATCAACACATCTCACGAAAGACCAAAACCAACAATACAACCTGTCTACCAGCTGGGCTCTGTAGTTCTTAGTAAACATTACTCAAACTAGAGTAGATAGTGCATTTACTGGGGACTATTTTTAGAGGATTGCTAGTGCACCGTTATAGCAGGTATTTACTGCACCAGAATGGTGTATGTGGGATTGATTCAAAATGATCTACAGTTTTGTTCATTAAAAAGAGACTTAACTCAGTGCAACAGTGACTGTGTTTGATGGACAACAGTGGAGCTCTATGGCTCAGAGGAATAAGATATATCAAGCATTGGACACAGTTATGTGTTAGTTGGATCCATTTATTGTTTTTTTTTTGGTCTTTTTACAGGCTTTGTTAAAAATAAGAAAAGTATAGAGTAAAACCAGCCTTATCCCTTAAATTGCCCATATGAACAATATCACCATTATGCCAGTCCGTTGATCCCTATCTCAGTTCTCTGAGAATGTTGCCTGAGGGCCGTGGGGGCGTTTGAAAATCATTAACCTCATTAAAATGCTTTGAAATGCTTCTACAAAAGAAGATTGTTGTATCATACTGTGATATATGTTTTTATTTCAGAGTATTTCTGCCTCTTATAACAAACAAGCTGGTATGACTGTTGAAGAAGCTAAGGTGGCCTTTCTGAAGGTGGTGTGTCGCTGGCCGACATTCGGCTGTGCATTCTTTGAAGTGAAGGTATGGTTTGCAGTGAATGCAGCACAAACAATACTTTATCTTCTATCTATAGTCCATTTGGTTGGGTGGGCGGGTGGCTTGTTTATCTGATGCTCTCGCTCTGTGTCTCAGTACCTCACACCCTCTGTCACCATGGTACACAACTGCACGTCTGCAGAAAGCAAATAGTTATGACTACAGTGAAGAAAGGTTTTTCTCATTTGCCTTTATAACTTTCTTTTCAGCAAACATCAGAACAAGATTTCCCAGATATTGTGCGAATTGCTATCAGCAAGCAAGGACTCACCATCATCCACCCTAAAACCAAGGTGAAGAACACATCATAATTTACAGTATCACCTTAAGATCTATTTTTTTTATCATTAACAATTTATTTTCTATTATAAAGGATGTGCTGGCAAATCACCCATTCAACCGCATCGCTAACTGGTGCAGTGGAAGCACCTACTTTCACATGACTATCGGCAACTTAGTCAAGGGAAGCAAATTCCTGTGTGAAACTTCACTGGTAAGATCTGTCATTAGACACGTGAGCTTTAAGTGTTAAAAGGTCGGTAAAAGTTTATAAAAGTTTATCACTTTACCTCTGTGCCTTCTTTTAAAAGGGTTACAAGATGGATGATCTTATAACCTCCTATGTCAACCTGTACCTCAGAGAGAGGAAGACAGGGCAGACCAGGAACCAGCGCTTCAACATCTGAGACTCATCAGCACAAGCATGACACAGTAGTTCATACACACACAAAGAAGCAGAGCAGGAATAGTTTAGTTTGAATTTTTTTTAAAGTGTAATCAACTTCATATGTGCTCTGTGACTAAAAACACATTGATTTATTGCAAAGAAAGTTGTTGTAGATTTCTCACATTTTATTTAAAGCGAATATTTCTTTGGCATGTGTACAAGAAATCCTAAGAGAACAACTGGTGTTGTAGGTTAAACTAACACGGCACACATCATTTTAGAGCCCTTAATTTACCAAGAAAAAATAGTGTAATAATACAAACGTGTATGACGTGTACGTCTAAATGCTTCTTCCTGTCAACCATCCAAGATTAATAAAATGCAACACAAATTTAGATACAACCCAACTTTAATATATGCCACTATTAAATTTTTTTAATCTAATAACATTTGCTTTTGAAATACTTCCTTTCTGTATAAATGTCTAAAAATAGTGACCTGTCCAGCCTTTCAGTGCATCCATTAGGAATATCCATTTGGGAAAAGGCTCCAAAAGTATTCCATCTGCATCTGGTGAACAAAATTACACAAATTCGTTTAGACATGTATAATACACAGTAAGCATTGTTTTACAGATTCATTAAAGTTTGCTTTTATTTGTTTGCAGATATAAAAATTCACAAATCGTTATACACATTAGTAAACCTTGTTTTTTTGTTGTTTATTATAAATTTGTCACTACTATTGACACTATACTCTCCATTTTATTCTCTTTGTGTAAAAACATTAAAGGTTCCCTGTGGAGTTTGCAGTGCACTCTCCTTGTTAGATGCATGTTCTTCCTCATAATGCACTTGAAAAAGCTAATTTGTTGACATTCAATTCTTTTTTAATTGTTTGTATTTGCAAGCTTTGTGGCGCATTTTTACCACCAACTGTCGATGACTGGAATAGAGTGAAACTGAAGACAAAATGTGAATTGCACAACAAAACGGTTATCCACTTGTCAAAACATTGCTCCATAGCACTATTGTCCAAAAAGTCCACAGGGTGCCTTTA
>NW_023339674.1:23081128-23081695 GCF_004916995.1 Morone saxatilis | reverse complement strand
TTTTTTTTTCTGCTTAAATTGTCAAATAAATAATTCTCCCAGTGGAAGTGTGTTGGTGAGTGTAACTGTTCAAAATGTTGAGAGCATCTTATCTTCTATCAAAAACTCTGTCAGCAGCCGGGAGCTGCTCCTTCACAGCAGTGAAAAGAATGATATATTTATGATAGTGAGCACTTACACAAGGCAATGTTTTTGCCTCAGGAACAAAAGCGGGGGGCGTCCCAATTAGCAGTTGGCAGTAGATTAACAGGGTAGTGATGTCAAAGCTTCTCCACAGTCGTGCACAGATAGTGGCTTCATTCAAGTCTACAGAATGCCATTTGCATATCGATGAAACAGAGAAGAGAAAGGGCCGATGTGTCTGACACACAGCTGTGATCTGCTTGTATGAAAGAAATATTATCTCCCCTCAGCCAGTGGGACCTCTCTCCACATCTGTCCGATGGCTATGTGACTGATTATTTTGGGCATTCCAATTCAGGATGCCCCCAGGAGGCAAGAGACCGACAAGGGCCTCTGTTTTCTTCAAGCGTCCCCCCCCCCTCCTCCCTCCCTGCTCTTGTTTTT
>NW_023339674.1:23067346-23081028 GCF_004916995.1 Morone saxatilis | reverse complement strand
CCGACAAGGGCCTCTGTTTTCTTCAAGCGCCCCCCCCCCCTCCTCCCTCCCTGCTCTTGTTTTTCACTTGCCCTCCTATAGGGAATGGGGGCCCTCTGTAGAACTTAACAGGCCATTTACAAAAGATCATCTCAGAGACTTTAGTCATAAACTTCTCAATTAACAGCACTGTCCATCTTCTATCTATCAGTGGGAGGGTGGGAGTCCATGGTAAAGGCACTCGGCGCAGCACTAGGCCTGGTTTCCATGGAGTCATACCCAACGACTCTGCGACTGAGGCATGCCATTCTTCTCCCCGCTGCTAAAATGCGCTGCTTATTCTGACTCAGGCTATTGTGGAGCGCACAAGTGGCTCTCTGAGGAGAAGGGGATGGAGAAAGAAAGGGTGGGGTCAAGGTTCAAACGAAAGGCTCCCATTGGGACTCCCTTTCTGTTATCAAATTTGTTGAGACACAAAAAGAGCAACAGTCTCATTCCCAAGAACATCTTGAGGGAGAGAAAAAGGGGTTATAGGACAGCATTCTTTGTCAGCTCGTCCACAGTTCGGCAGTCAAACTCCCAGTCTTCACTTTGCTCCACTCTGCTCCTGCACTGATTAAAGTGCACTCTCTGTCAGCTGAATTGTTCCTCCAGCAGCCAACCAACCCTGAAAGGCTCTAAAGCTCAGGTAAGTCTCTTTATTTTACCTCGGATTTTGATAAAGCAATAGAGCTGTTGTTGTTTTTAATAGCTTTATTAAAGGTCTCCACAAGAGAGATTCCTTCTATGTTTGTTTTTATTGTAAACACTGTATTTAAGTGGCACAAATAGTCGCAGTACATCCCTGATATTAGAACTACCAAGTTCACTGTACATACATACACTGCACTTACATAGTAGTAAGTATTTATTCTGTAAATGTGTCGCTTTTGTCATGTAAATCCCCAAACAGTTCAGCCTGATGACAATCTGTCACCTGCTTTTAAGATTGAAAGGATGAATATCTGTAAATGCACACGCTTTTAATCCAATAACCAAATTTTACATTTACTTTATCCCACTGTGACGAGTTTTAACAATGGAAAACTGTAGACATTACAGCCGTCACAGTTTTGTCACAACAAATTGTTACTGACTAATCTCTGAAAAGGACCAATGCCAGCAAGCTCAGTTCCCTCTCTGCCAACACTCTTCACATGTGAACGCCTGCACAGATCTGCTTACCCAGATCATTGTGATGAAGGCATATTTCAGGATTGCCTCTCGTTAGGATTATCCCTCTGGGATCCGTATTTATGGAAGCTTTTCCATTCAGCTGTAGTGCACCCTGGTTTGTTATGCCTGCTGGGACTGCAACCCTTTTTCTTTGGGCGACTTGTGCTCCTGAATGCGCTGAGTCTGAGCCTTGGCTGAGAAATGCCCTTCGTTGTGGGTCTCACAGCTCCAGTCAGTGCAGCAGCAGAGCACACACACAGAAAAGAGCCACACTGCTACATCTGGCTGGTTCCTAATGGGCCAAAAGTCAGCACGGTGAGCTGGTGAAATGGAGATTTAGCGATTAGAGATTTAGAGACAATCCCTTTCTCTTTTTGTTAAGGAGCTCTGCGATGGTGCAGCCTTATTTGATCACGTTTCACTGTTTGGTGGTGAGCTTTTTGCTCATTATATCTGGGAACCATCAGCTACAGAAACATCTGTGGGATGACAAGCTCATCCCTGCAGCACACTTTGAAATTGTTCTTGGACCCTCCATAAATTTCAAAGGGAACATTCTGAGATGCATTATTGCTGTTCACACCCCACTGATGTTTGTGTAGATGTTATGCTGCGGCAGAAAAGGAGGAGATAAAAACAAAATGAGAGGAGTGGACAGTTGGAGCTTGCCAGAGTTGCTGGAGGAATTAAGGAGTGGGTAATATTTTTGAGGTGTGTCTAAATAGTTCTCTAAGATTGGAAAAACAACTGTGCAATTCTCTGAGGAATGTTGGGAATTATATCGGTCAATTTAATACTCAAAGCTTAAACTTTAAACTTCACAGAGGAGGTCAGACTTGACTGTACAGGCACCAGTAACTTGCAGGTAAAGTTTTTTTTTATTCTAACTTGAGTGGCAGTCTGTGTAACCGCTACCCTCATTTTCAAATACAGGCATGGGAGTTTATGCTATTTTTTTTCTAACCCTAGTGTTTTTCTATTTTGACGTAATGGTTCGGACCTGTGACTGACACTCCCCCCACACGTACTGAAGAGTTAGCCTCTCTGAGCCGTTAGCTTAGCTACAACACAGCTGCTAGCTTAGCTACGACCAAGGTTCCGAACTTTCACAGATGGCCGTGAATGTGCTTCTGTAAAAGCTCCACGGGACTCAATGCGTTTCCAGTGCGGACACGGAGAGTCTTACAGAAGCCGTCTGGGGCTGGATAGCTCCATGGTTAGCTTGGTTAGCTCTGATGACTACCAGCTCACTGAGGCCACGCCCCCAACCGTCTCTGATCAGTTGTTTTTAGTTTGTTGGGAAGCAGAGAGCTAGCAGAATTGAGGGGTGCAGCTACACTTTAATTAGCTTTAAAGGTGCTTTTAGGCAGATTTTTCCTGGCTAAGCTGACCAGTTGCTGGCTCTAGTTTGATATTTAGTGTACAAGAAATTGAATAAACATATTTCCCCAAAATGTCAGACCTGTTCCTTTAAAGCAATATTGAGACATTTTTTCAGTATGCTATGGTAGCATTACAAAGTAGTTTTGAAACTAATGTCAGTTTATATGTAATTCTGTTACATTTCACATAAAACATTTTGCACTCTAATGTTACATATAAAGTAGCAAACAAAAACAAAATTACCACACAGTATTTATAGTTATCTTCCACAGACATGTTTACCATAGTAAGTAAGTAAGTAAGTAAAGCTTTATTTATTAGGTAATACTTCTTAAATGCGCCTGAGAGTTTGCCATTCAGTCTATGAAAGAAGGAAGGAGAGAGTGCGCAGAGGAAGTCTAAAACTTGTCGTGGTCAGAATGAAGTAATCATATGCTCTGAGGGCATTAGCCAGGGACACTGACATCTGTTGTTACCTTGTGAGACTGGCACTGTGACAAAAACTCTCCCTGCCTATTGTCAGTATGTGTTTGTGTGTGAAGAGAGTAGTGTGGACAGGGGTTGGAGCTGGTGTGGTTTCCTGTCTCTGGGGTAGTTTGCTGTCTGAATACTAACAATAAACTATGTCAGAAATCACTTGCACTTGTTTAGAAAAGTCATGACTCATAGTCAGAGATGTGAAAATCAGACCTGAACTGTAACCAGCAAAGAAAATACAATGTTTTATCCATCCTGAAAACATACATACATTACTTTATTAAGATAAAAATCATTCCAAAGATGAGAAATGTTTCTATTTATACCTGAAAATTAATTTCTCTCCTCAGCCACCAAAATGGAGTCTGCTACAGCGGCGCTGCCCTCCCTGCTATCCAATCAGTCGTCAGAGAGCTGTGCAGTAGTGGACACAACAGTTGAAAACACACTGTTTGGATGCTTCTACATCCTGGTTTTCTTCCTGGCGCTGAACGGTAACAGCCTGGCTCTTTGGATCTTCGCTCACCAGCGTGGCTCTTCCTCTCCAGCGAACATATTTTTGATTCACCTGGCTGTGGCAGACTTATCGTACGTGATCATCCTCCCACTGAGGGCCACCTACCACCTCACTGGAGGCCACTGGCCCTTCGGCGAGGTGCCCTGCAGGGTGGCAGGCTTTTTGTTTTATGTCAACATGTATGCTAGCTTGTACTTCCTGGCCTGTGTAGCAGGGGATCGGTACCTGGCTGTGGTTCACGCTGTGAGGTCACTGAAGGTTCGCCGAGCTCGCTACGCTCACATAATCAGCTTCTCTCTGTGGGCCCTGGTCACTGTCTCCATGGCACCGCTGCTGATCACCCACCAGACTGCAGAGGTGGAAGGCATGACAGTGTGCTTGCAGCTCTACAGAGAGAAGGCCTCACGCAATGCACTGATCTCACTGGCTGTGGCCTTCACTCCACCTTTCCTCGCCACCCTGTCCTGTTACCTGCTCATCATTTACAGCCTGCATCGGGGCTCCAGATTAGAGCCGGCCCTCAAGCTAAAGGCCCTGCGTACCATCGGCCTGGTCATGCTCATCTACGTAGTCTGTTTCCTGCCTTATCATGTAAGCAGGGCCACTTTCATCCTGGGCTACAGCCATCCCGATGTCTCCTGCCAGACACGCAGAGGCTTGAGCTTGGCCAACCGCCTGACCTCCTCCCTCACCTGCCTGAACGGTGCTATGGACCCGCTGATCTACCTGTTTGGGGCGGAGAAGTTCCGTGGCACTCTAATGCGACTGTTTTGCAAAGATAAGGCCGGGGTGTCAGGAGCCACCAGCGGAGAGTTAAAGGGAACACACGAGAGCTCTTTGAGTGCCAAGTCTGAGTTTTGAAAAAGAGAAATTTGAACTTGATCTGGAGCATTATTTGATATAGATGCCTTTAAAACAAAAATTGACTGTTATTTGCTTGATATTCCACTGCAGCCCCCTTTCCTTGAATTTAAGGCCCAGTTCCAGTGTCCACCCTATGCCCAATTCACTGAACCCTCACACAGTAACTGAC
Organism: Morone saxatilis; assembly: GCF_004916995.1. Taxonomy (NCBI): domain Eukaryota; kingdom Metazoa; phylum Chordata; class Actinopteri; family Moronidae; genus Morone; species Morone saxatilis. Next base: position 23,076,424 of record NW_023339674.1, on the reverse strand, counting down.
AAGTAAAGTTTACAGTAAAGTGTGAGACTCATATTCGATATTTAATGTAATGGATTGGAATTAATGTTTATTGCTAAGTGGTAATTTTGGAACAGTTTTACATACATAGAGGTCACTATCATGCCACCTTAAGACAAACAAGTAATCCCGTAAGTCACTCCTTCACCTCCTTCCATGTTTTGCTTGCGTTTCCTTTTTTGTGCTTCTGAAATGTCATTGCCATTAGTTTTGCAGACAATGTGGGTTATTCCCATGAGCAGTCTGTAGAGTTGCTGACTTAATAAAGTGTGCATAAAGAATTCACTAAGTCAGCCAGAGAACCCTCAAACACTAGCCATCAAAGCCATCAAACTCATTGACACTAGCTGGTTTTTAGTGTATTGCATTAGAAAAGGTTGATGTAAACAGCAACAACATTTAGCAAAAAAAAAACTTAGCACACACTTGAGGTGGTTTTTGCCTTTTATGAAAAAAGTGTTGTGCTTCATGGGAGATGGAATATGGATGGAAATATCTGACATAATGAACATTTAATTTACAGCTTATATTGTTTCCGCTCCGTCTCCTCATGGCTCCCATGGCTCTATACATCGATAATCGCTCCACACAGCTCTGATGTAACCTTCCTTGCATTGTTAGATGAAACTAATAGAAATGTCTAATTTCCATCCTGTTTTCTGCATTGTTTTTCATCGTTTGAGGTTCAACTCTTGAGGCACTCTGTTAATTATGTCATCTTGTTGTACCCTCTTCTTCTGCCATCTCCTATCTTGATGAACCAACTCTCTCCTAATCACATAACAGTTAGATGGATATTTGTTTGCATCTTCTTTTGTCGATTAACTAAAATTTTGGTAAAGATTTGCAATACATTTGGATACATAGCTATGATGATGTCTTTAAGTCATAAGGGTGGATGTTGGAACTGGGCTTAAATGTTTTTTCTACTGGTTCTGCCAACTGCTGCCATCAACAGTCTTCCTCCGCAGAAAACATTTGTCGAAAAAGGCCCAGAACATTTGTCCTAGACATGAGAGAGAAAGGCTCCAGCAGCGTGTGACCTCGACAGAATTAAGTTGTTCAGTCCACAAGCTTCCTGCTGATGTTGGAAAGTGAGTTGTGTGTTAAACACCAAATGATCAAATATGTGCATAGTCAGCTTTTAATGTATATTTCCTGTTACTGATTTGTATCATATGCCAAATGTAATAAATAGTTAGCTTTTAATATCTTTTTTATTTTTATTTTTTTAAATCTAAGGTGTTTTTAGCTATGCTAACGGTCCTGGCTCTGCAAATTGCAATGTCAATAGATCAAATTGTATGTTGTGTTTAGTGTTAATTAGTAACTGTTTGCATGCTAATGCACTAAACTATGATGGTGTGCATGGTAGATAACTGTGACATGCTCTGAAGTATAGGCACATCCCGTTGCTGTAATGGTACATTGTTTGTAGCCACACTAGCAGCAATGCTCTCAGGGATGGTCTGTCGTTGGGCCACCACTGGGTCAAGACTGAAATATCTCTTAGTAGCAACATTCATGTTCCCCTCAAAATGTTATTGTACTTTTATGACCATGTACCTGCAGAACCAATCAGGCTCGCCTGGGCTTTGTTTTTAGTGGTAATCAGCAAATGTTTACATGCCTGAGCTAAGATGATGAACATGGTAAACATTATACCTGCTCAACATAGCTCACAATGACATGTTAGCATGTTAATGTTAGCATTTAGCTCAAAGCACCACTGTGCCAAATAAAACCTTGCAGAGCTGCAAGCATAACTGTAGACTCTCTTGTTTTAATATGAGGTATATTTTTAAAGGACCAGTATGTAGGATTTAATGGCATCTAGCAGTGAAGTTGCAGATTGCAACCAGTTGAAACTGCTCGCATCAACCAAGTGCGTAGGAGAAACTATGGTGGCCACGAAACTCTCGAAAAGGCCCTATTTAGAGCCTGTGTTTGGTTTGTCTGTTCTGAACGAAAACACAATGATTCTTATTTTCATTTGATTATACACTAATGAAAATATACCTGTGAATATTATATATCATTTCTGCCAATAGATCCTCCTAAATGTTACACACTGGTCCTTTAAAACCACTTAGAAATGAATTTTCTGTTACTTTTTTTAAATAGCTGGACAACACCAGTACCATGTTTACTTTGCTTGTGCTAGACAAATCTTCATTGTACATATATTCATCATTATCCAGTTCCCTAAATCCTTCTATGCTATGCATCTATTGTTGTGTCCACATTTAGTACATTAGTATTGCACTACTGCATATGAGTCAGATTGTCTAAATGTCATCTACAAAAAAAGTGATATTTTAGATGGAAAGACATTATTCACACAGATGTGAGTAAGATGTGTTATAAATGTTCCTTGTGACTTCATGTTTTTAACAATAAACTTGTTATTATAATTGCAAAGTCACTCTGCTGAGGAAAACTCTCATAAAAACTCACCAGCATATTATGTTAACAACTAACTCACAATTCTTTCTTTATTTCTCTTTTGTATCAAAATATAATTGCTGTCATATAAAAAGTCTGTGTTAACTTAACATTTCAATTGTTGTCACTTGAAAGCAAAAGTATGATTTCATGTCCTCTGCATGAGATGATGTGTCTGTCTAACTGTCAGGTCTGAGAATTTGACATCCTCTCTGTGAAAGTGGGAAACCTATATCAAGTGCAGGGCAGAAACCTCCGAGGCTGCAGTGACTTGTCACTGTGTAGTTCTCTTTTTATGTCATGTGACACGTCATGTTGTGGTTTGTGAGCGAGTTTTTTTCCTCCTCTTATTTCTGCAAGACTTCCTGTCCATCACATGACATGAACATGGCAAGCCATTCTAAACTTATATTTCCTGTCAGAACACACCTAGCTCTCCTGATTCAAATTAGACAATTAAACAGTTAGTAGTCAGACTCAGGTTGGGTCTTCTGGGTAAATATGAGTGATTGTTGTATTCTTGATCAAAGGACAGAGATGATTGTAGCATTAACAAATTAATCTGGGAACCTAAATTAGGCTTCTCATATATATACTATATATGTTTATTCACAAGCAAATTTACCAGTAATCATATTTGTCTTTTTTGTTACTTCCCTTTTTTACTTCTTTCAACTGAAGTTTTTACAAATGGCTTCACTCTTCTCTGGACAGTTCACATTAACAAGTGGGTATATGAAAACTTAAAAAGGAATTCTTGTTAATCATTAAAGTAATGTGAAAAAGATTTGTACTCAGCAAGCGAAAGTCTGTATTTCTATTTACAGCACTGTGGACCTGTCATAAAGCAGGCAGAGCAGAGGCACCAGGGCCCTCCTCTTTTAACTTAACTCAAATGAGGAAGTTCAGAGCCGTGGTTATAGCAGCTTCCTTTTACAGCTTTCAGAGGCAGAGAATGAACAAGTAAAAGAAAGGACTTAAAAGTACGCACCATGAAAAGATGAAAATGGCGAGAAATAAAAACTGAGTCTACTTTAGTTTGCTGGAATATAGTTTGAGAGCAGATGCGCAACTCTTGAGTCTCAGACTCTTGTGTGAGAAACAGGATGCCAAGTTATCAACCTTGGTGCCATGGTAATATAACTCGATCCAAAGCTGAGGATCTACTCTCCAAAGCAGCAAGAGATGGAAGCTTCCTTATCCGGGCCAGTGAGTCCATACAGGGAGCGTATGCCCTCTGTGTTTTGTAAGTACACATTACTTGTTTGTAACTATTGCATTGATGTAGAGTGGACAATGATTCTTGTTCCTTGTTCAAAAAGCCTTAATAACATGCAATATGCGCTGTGTATGATCCAAATTAATGGAGGAAAAACTGACATGCTATGGCTGTTATTCTGAATGTTTATGGCATCAGGTCTAAGAAAAAGCATCATCATTTGGGCATATTTAATGTAATGTAATTCAAAGTTCAAATGTGTATTTTTTTTCACACACGCATAGCAATGCAAGACTAGTTCCCCTTTATTTGCATACTGTGCTGCTACACAGCAACACCCTTTGCCCTCTGCAGCTCATATGAGCTTTCATGGAGCAATTTGCAAAATGCTACCTAGTGTGTTCTGATTGCATCCTGAACATACTGATTACATCAGGTAGCATGTTCCGTTACCCTACCTTCATGTCATATTCCAGTGACAGACATTTGCATTTATTTATTTTAACCACAGGTTCCAGAACTGTGTGTACACATACAGAATCCTGCCAAATGAGGATAAGAAGCTCTCTGTACAGGTGGGTTGACAGTTTCACACAAGCCACCATTTTGGTATGATGTCAGATGAATTATTATGGTAGTAGAATTGTTAATGTTAATTATTTACAGCATATGGGAAGTTTATTTATGTTTTAACCATAGTGGCATGGCTCCAGTGAGAGCAATGTCTGTTGGTTGCCTGTTGTTTGGACGTTCATTGAGTCAAACATGTTGGTAATTATAATTATAACAATAACTATAAATATATCCGTTAAAATCTTTCTAACTCACTCATGACAACTATAACGACAACAACAGTAGAAAACGATTTTGTTGGGATCACTTTCAGGGCTATTTGATGAACGATACTGTGGTATACAACTTTGTATAACAATTTTAGGCTGCAAAATACACATAAAAAACATAATTTTACCTGAGACATACTACCCATATCCTCCGGGCTTTCTGTTTGTTTCTTTGTGCTACATTCAACATTAATCAATATACATTTTACTATTAAACTGTCGACACAGCTGCAGTGTGCAGTGTTTTAGGGCCACTGTTTACACAATGTTATCGTTCATCAGTGTGAATGCTCACATCACTATTGTTATAGTTACTGTTTTTAATGTGGCCGGCCCTTTAGTCTTATTGTTGAATCAGTCACATTTTATCAAAACAGGAGCTTTTAAATCAAATTCAACATTGAAATCTTGTGTTCATAGTATTATCTTATTATATGGATTTAGTAAATAACACTGGTGGCCATTGCAATAAAGCTCTTTTGCAAACCTCTATCCCAACCCACTTTCAAATGGCAAGACCTCTCAAGTCACATCCCTCCATTAGACCCAAACTCGACTTCTGTGACTTATGGACATTTAAAGTTATATAAAATACTGTAGGTAGCTGCCATGCCATTGTTCTTACAGCCCCTTTTTTCAAAACCGTGATAGTAATAAAAAAGCCCATGTCTGCAATAGCCCGTTATCCCGAAAACAAAAATCCATAAAACTCTTCCTGCAGTTACACTGTGTCAATATCTCGTTTTTCCTTGCCTAGGCATGAAAAGTACACAATGGACCAGTGTGTGTATTACACAACAACCATGATCTTTTCCCTAACCAGGAAGTTTTGGTGCCTAAACCTAAACAAACTGCGATGTCACCTGAAATGTTTCTCATTAATCTTTATTTTGAAAGTCTAACTGACCGTTGCATATTTATTATTGCTAACTTGACGAAATTTGAGGATAGTGTGTCAGTGTCAGGCTTTGCCTCCACAGAATAGGCTTTCAGAACATATATTGTGGCTTTACTGCAAAATAAAAGCTAAAAGCTTTACTCATGTTTTGCAGTCAGTCTAGACTGATGGATGGCCATTGCAGCTGCAGTGATAGTTATGTTGTAAAACATAAAAAAAAAAAGAATTACATCCACCTAGAGGAAGTGAAAGGAGCTTGCGCTTGTGAGTCAGTATAGCCAGATACAGTTATCATCAGCATAGAATTAATTAAAGAAAAAAAGTGAAATAATATGGTAATATGCACATTTATTATTTGAGACATTTTTACGTTTTTTATGAAAACCATGCTTATATAATACAGCAACTGCACTTGTGGTTCCAAAATGGTAAATTGTGCTGAGCCAGTGCTTGAATTGGACGAGTATTCACAGGGATGGAGTACCAGTGTGTTAGATTTCTCTCCGACGTGATAATAAATCAGTACTGTCAGTTTCTAATTCATGTAAGCACTCGTGGTGTACTTATTAGAAGGGACAAAATAGACCTGTTTCCTGCCCAAACAAGCTATAAGTAAAGGCAAGAATGTGCAGCTGTGTATGTATATGTATAATATGTGGTCTAGTTTGTTTAGAAAGCTGCTGGTTCCTGTTTGTACCTGTGAAATCTACTGTCTATAAATGGTCTAAACACAGGGTATTACATAATAAAATAGGTTAAACATTTGTGTGTTTGAAACTAAGGATCAATGCGATATTGTAAGATAAATACAAACAAAATAAAGGCACTAAAATGTCCAACACAACTTAAATATTCTGTGTGACAAGTACAGGATTTAATACCAGAGGCAATCAGGTTCAGCAGCTGAATTTTCATGACCTGTAGGTACATTCAGTCTCTCGCACTGGGTTAGATTTGTGGTTTTATGTTCTTAATGTTTGGGTGTAAAATAGCAGCAATTCTTTAAATGTAACCATTTTAGTTCATGACAAAAAATCAAGGGAACGTATGGGGAATTATATATTCTTTTGAATAAGATGCACATAAGAAACTCTTAAGACTGCTCTATACAACTGTTTGAGGAACTTAGCTGATAACATGAACGCAGCTGTTGTCTGCTGGAAGAAGCCACAGACGGTGCAAGTAGACATATCTGACATCACATGGGAAGTAATTGTGTCACCAGACAAGGCAATAGGGCTGCATGATATTTTAGTTCTGCTGTGGTCTGAGAAGAATGATGTGTCTGATGTGATCTGCTCTTCAGGCATCTGAAGGAGTTCCCATCAGGTTCTTCTCTATGCTGCCTGAGCTGGTGGAGGCATATTACAGTCCCAACATGGGGCTGGTCACACACTTGCAGTACCCTGTCCAAAGAGAGGAGGAGGTAGACGAGGAGCCAGGTCAAACAACTTCATCTGAGCAGTGGCTATAATGTTAAAAAAGAATACGTGTCGGTCAAAAATAAAACAATTCCTGAAAATATTGTCTTTGTCCTACAGAATCCAATATTCTTCCACCGCAGCTTCCACCCAGGAATTTTGATGTGAAAGACAGTGAACAGCCCTGCAAGAACTTATCAGACACCTTCCTGATGAGACTGCAGAATATGGACTTGTCCACGTATGGTCCTCAGCCACATATTTCATCATGCAATGTCTCTGATAATAATACGCTGGCAGGATACACTGTGTACAATGCAATAATGCCTACAATTAGGGGCAGTGATTCGACACATTGGTGTGCTTGGATGAAGCTGATGTGTGAAATGTGTGTTTAAAGTGCTCCTGTGTTTATTTCCAGAATACCTGAGGAGCATCAAATGGCTATCCAGGACTACTTCAGGAACTTAGTCTGCTCGGACGCTGAACATCTACAGAATGGTTATCCTTACCTCCCCGGGCTAAAGAAGCTAACACAGGCAATCTGCAAAAATCTCAACAGGTATAGCTACCAGTCAACAGAATATATCATATAGACTACAATGTATAGCTCTGTTTTAACCGTGCTCTGATCTTTTTTTGTGAGACAGTGAAATTTCCCGCATCTTGCCAGCCCTGGAGGTCTTTCACAGAGTGCTGGACCAACAGCTCTCCCCAGGGATTGGACAATTTACAAAACAAGTGGGTGGCACCCTTGATTCTTTGCAGCATTATCAACTCACACAAAAAAAGTTTATCGTGAATTATTATCTTTATTTTCAGATGTCTACAGATGCTAGTCAATCTTTTTCCTCAAGGCTTGAGCACCTGACAAAACTGCTCTACTCAATAGAAGATAAGGTAAAGTACCGTGGCTCATTTTAGACCATGAACAATCTTGGTTATTGACATGACAACAGATGATGTCAGTCATGGATGACAAAGCACTTCTCCATTTCTTTTTTCAGGCTAGAAGTTCTATGTTTGAGTCTGTTGGATTTGAAGGCGGCCACAGGAATTCTCTCATACCTGTTGTTACGTTCGAGGTGCATTACTGCATAACAATACAGGAAAATTAAATGTTTGAAATTATATAAAACATCTGGGGGTTATTTGATTAGTGTCTTCTTTAACTTGCAGGTCAAGCAAGATTCTCTGGGTATTTCCACCAAGATGTTCCTGAAAGTGGATGTTGAAAGTGGGAAGCTCTACTTCAAGAAGTCCAAAGATGGGCCTGAAGACAAATACTTTGTACACAACAAAAGTAAGAAATCACATCGCTCTGTTCCTTTGTATTTTTAGCTGTGGCCCTAGCAGTGGTCAGTTGCTCGGTCCACCACTTTGGTCCAGACTGAAATATCTCAACAATTATTGAATGAATTGCCATGATCCCATGATCACACTGCCTTTGGTGATCCCCTGACAGTTGCTTAAGGGCACCATGAAGCTGTCATTTTTGTTTTTTACTTAAATGTCTTGACAAGTATTGGATGGATTGCCATAACATTTGGTAGAGACATTCATTTCTCCCTCAAGATGAGTTATAATAATTGATGATTCATCTAGAATCATGATCAGGTCACAGTTTCTGTACTTTGTGTTTAGTGCTAATCAGCAACGGTTAGCTGCTAACACAACCAAGATGGTGAACATGATAAACATTATACTAGTCAAACATCAGCATTTATTGTCATTGTGAGCATGTTAGCACGCTGACATTAGCATGTAGTTTAAAGTACCACTGCTCCTAAGAATACCTTAACAGAGCCACTAGCAAGGCTGTAGACCCAATCTTTAATGTAAAGACTGTAAACCATCAACACTGCTCATTTTTATACCAAGTACTGTGTTTATCTCTTTTAGTCCTGCAGTTGGTGAAATCCCAGAAACTGCTCGGAAAACTTCACATCATGGTGGAGACAGAGAAAGAGAAGATTTTGCGAAAAGAGTTTGTGTTTGATAACACAAAGGTAACAAACATCTTTTGCTATATGTTGCTCATGATGTAGCTTAAAGCTGCACTTGGGAATTTTTATAAAAGTAACATTTTGTTATATTTGCTGAAACTTTCACTATATCCTGACAAATAAGTTTCTCTGGCTCCTCCTAGTGCTCCAAATATCATTTATACGAATCCACCGGGCCTGAACGAAAACAACCAATCAGAGCCGAGAAAATCTTATTTATCTGTAACAT
>NW_023339674.1:23065926-23067328 GCF_004916995.1 Morone saxatilis | reverse complement strand
TAAATGTTCATTAAATATGAATGAAAGTGACATGCCAACATTAGCATTTCACTAGCCATCAATAAACAATCAATCCACATTTGTCAAAAATGTTTGATTCAAATTGTTGCTTTATCCTGACTGAGGAGTATGTGACTTTTTACAGATTATGCCATCTACTTTTAACCAAAGAGAAGAGCAAACACAGGAATCTCATGTAAAATAAATCAAACTGTTCTAACCTTGGCAGAAAATAGTGGGTTTGTGTAGAATCCCATGTCTTATATAATAAGAAGCTGATTGAGAAAACATGTTTTCAGGGGCTTTAGGGTTTCAGTCAAATGAAATTCACAATGTTTAAATGTGTTCGTTGTACTCACTTTTTTGTCTAATGTCTAATCAGAAAAGAGAGGGATTTTGCCAACTACTTCAACAAATGAAAAACAAACACTCTGAAAAGCCTGAACCAGACATGATCACAGTGTTTGTTGGCACCTGGAACATGGGTAACAATGTTAACACCTTACATCATTTGAATCCATTTAAATTCATGACAATAATAATTTAACATAAAATGCTCCGCACAGGAAATGCCGGCCCTCCCCACAACTTCAACTCCTGGTTTCAGTGTAAGGGCCAAGGGAAGACACAAGATGACACCGCAGATCACATCCCGCATGATTTTTATGTCATCGGCACCCAGGAGGATCCTTTGGGCGAGAGGGAGTGGGCAGATACAGTGAAAGGTGTCCTGAGGAACATTACAAACATCAGCTTTAAACAGGTAAGTGACTGTGACAAAGAAAAAAAAGTTATAAATGACTGCAGCTGCAGAGCAGTAGTGCATCATGTCTTCTTCTAACACCCAGGTGGCGATCCACACTCTGTGGAACATTCGGATTGTGGTCCTGGCCAAACCGGAGCACGATAACAGGATCTCCCACATTTTTACAGACAGTGTGAAGACGGGGATCGCCAACACTCTGGGTAAGCAGTTCTGCTTCTGCTCAAGCCATTTAATGACAAGTTGATTGAACAATTACCTATCAGTGCTCACTAGGATGTTTGCTTTGTAGGAAACAAGGGAGCAGTGGGGGTGTCCTTCATGTTCAACGGTACATCTTTTGGCTTTGTCAACAGTCACCTGACCTCTGGAAGTGAGAAGAAGCTCAGGTGAGCAACAGTTTATACTTAAACAAAGCCAAGATTAAAATTATTAGTAAAATGCTATGTAGATATAACCAAGGGTGTAATTCCTGCTGGGAATTCACTTCTCAAACTCTTTTTTCTGCCCTATCACTGTTAAAGTTTCAATTTGATTAACTTCCTAAAATCTCTCCTCTGACTGTTTAGCTGCGAAATTTAGATGGAGATGGAGCTGATAAAAATGTTGATACACTTATTATAGGTATTTGTTAGTTAG
>NW_023339674.1:23063546-23065915 GCF_004916995.1 Morone saxatilis | reverse complement strand
CTCACAGGAATACGTTTTAGTAGCAGAAGGAGGTGTTTTGTGGACTTATGGTAGCAAAGGGGTGTTGGAGGAACAGGAAGGAAGCTCTGCAGATAATACTTCCCTAAAACTGACAATGTGTTAGTAAAAGGTTATCAAAAATGTTACCATATACATCAATAAGTAATATTTCTACATAATAAATTAAATAGATTTGAATAAAGAAAATAGCTCTACTTTTCCTTTAACTTGTAATCAGTTTGTAAAAAAAAAAGCCTTTTATTGTTTCTGTACCACTAATCAGCTGGTAAAATAAATTTAATTTATTTATTTTACATTTCTGCTTATTTTTCACTGGCTCGCTTTATTTTCAACTTTTCCTATGTTTTTGCACACTTGGCGCCACACTGGGGCCTTGTTCCTTTTGTTTTTTACAACATAACTGCACAACCTGTTTACAGTACAGTTCATACATTTTACTATTACTCATCTGAGCTCATCAGAGTGGGGAAACGTGTGGCTGGCAGGTGTAAGTTGACAGGCAGGAGGGCAGGAAGGGGTTAGCATACACAATGCACATATATGCACATCATTACATGACATGCGGAATTCACAAATAATCTGCCTTGAAACGTTTACTACTATTGAGGTTGAAACTACAATCTGGAAAAGACTGATTGGAGGTTAACAAACAAGTATAAAACTTTATATTGTTTTATTTTTACATTTTGATTGAATTTTTTATAAAACAAATTTAAATATCAGTCAAATTATCTACCAGTAAAGCTAAATGGGATTTTAAGTGGTGGCAGTACATTTGTAATACAGTAATCTACATAGACCTTTGCATTTTTGATCAGCTACCACTATTACAGAGCCAATTTCATCAATATGTGTTATTTGCTAGACTGATATAGCTGATAGTAGGAAATAGTGTTCACGTTTTATTTTGATTTAGATATTAAAATATATTTATCTGCTTTTTGTTGAAGAACCTCAGACTTGGTCTATGTGTTGCAAAACAGCAATACAAATACATAGATGTATAAAAACACACAAACAGTTCCTGAAATCATATTTCTGTCATTTTGTTTCTGTATTTGCAGACGCAATCAAAACTACACCAACATCCTGCGATTTCTGAACCTTACAGATAAGAAGCTCAATCCATTTGACATCACACATCAGTTCACACACCTCTTCTGGTTTGGTGATTTGAACTACCGTGTTGAATTGCCTTCTTCAGTAAGTCAGAATCAGACTCAGAATTGGGTTTATTGCTAAGTAGGTTTTCACATACTAGGAATTTACCAAGGTAAATTGGTGCATAACAATTCACATAGACAACTATAAGTAAAGATAAAAAGAGAGACAATAAAAGTAATTAGAAGTTGTGAAGAATGCAGCTTGCTGTATAGAAATGACACAAAAACAGATATATGATGTAACATACTGTATGTATTTGGCATCAAATGAATTACTGATTTAACATTTCACACAGCTTATAAAACTTCTTAATAACGACATGCAGATTCATGAGCTTTCTATATACATTTGATGAGATTTGTCTTGTCATTGCTGTAATTCAGTGAGCTGTGCATAAAAGAGCTGGTTGTCAAGTGTCTGAGCTCTCAGCTGCTAACACTTTAAAGCAGGAAAAGTCCCTCTACTTTGCACTGTTTCCCTTCACAGGATGCTGAGAACATTGTGACAAAGATCAAACAGCAGCAATACCAGGAACTCCTCGGTAAAGACCAGCTCTCTATGGAGAGGAATGATGGGAAGGTCTTTTTGCATTTCGGTGAGTACATGGAGAATATTGATCAATACAATACAGAATATGATGTATGTGATTATGTACACCAACTCTGTTCTGTCCATTGTCTGCTGCATTCATTAATTGTCAGCATAAATTAAAAAAAAATCTAATTAATTTTATTTTGATTGTAGATGAAGAGGAAATCACGTTTGCACCCACATATCGCTTTGAAAGAGACACGCGAGAGAAGTATGCCTACACAAAGGCCAAAGCCACAGGGGTAAGCTAATGTTTAGTCAGATGTCTTTTCCCTGTATGGCTCCTGTCAGTCACCACAGTGCACAAACCCTTAAAAGCAACAGTTTACACTAACAAAGCCAAGATTAAAATTATTAGTAAAATGTTATGTAGATATAACCAAGGGTGTAATTCCTGCTGGGAATTCACTTCTCAAACTCTTTTTTTTTTTCTGTCCCTATCACTGTTAAAGTTTCAATTTGATTAACTTCCTAAAATCTCTCCTCTGACTGTTTAGCTGCCAAAATCTAGATGGAGATGGAGCTGATAAAAATGTTGATACACTTATTATAGGTATTTGTTAGTTAGCGCTCACAGGAATACGTTTTAGTAG
>NW_023339674.1:23063212-23063465 GCF_004916995.1 Morone saxatilis | reverse complement strand
TTAGTAAAAGGTTATCAAAAATGTCTAAGTCAAAAAGTCCTTATGAAGATATGTTTGGCTCACAGAACATGTATGGTACAAGTCATCTACATGTACCAGGATCAACTGAACCAATTACTCTTCTAGACATATAGAACCTCATGGATTTAGATCTCTTTAATTGATACATACCAGCAACAATGTTTGATCATGTTTCCACCAGATGATACACAACCCCCCAGCGGCTTTTTAATGCTTAAAAGACCAGTGTGTA
>NW_023339674.1:23054672-23063112 GCF_004916995.1 Morone saxatilis | reverse complement strand
TTCAGGTGGTTTTCATTATGAAAACATGACTATGATATTATATTCTTATTTCTGCAATAGATCTTCCTAAATGTGTCACACTGGACTTTTAAAAACTGTTATAATCAGTATTTATGTATGTATGATGAATTTACTCTCCAGACAAAATACAACTTGCCCTCATGGTGTGATCGTGTCCTGCGGAAGTCATACCCTCTGGTTCATGTTGTCTGCCAAGCATATGGTGAGTAATTCCCCTCGAAAATGTAGATTTCCCAAGAAGGTTTCTACAAAGAACTGTGCAGAACCAAACAGGAACTAGGTAGCTGCTGAACATGCAAAAAGTATGGACCTTTGTCTACAGGCAAGCATACAATTCAACCAATATGCAAAGTTTCCAATAATAAATGTACTATAATAAATGTTTCCTTGGGTTTGAATGGAACTTTTCTTTCAAGGAAATCCATATTAGTAGTACCATGGAAAATAAATACTAACTAGTGTTTTCACATAATGTTTCTAAAGGGGCACTCCAGTTTTACACATCAAGTTCAGTTTGCTTGTCATGAAGAGCACAACTTAAGCTGTGAAAACATTTGTATCATAATATATAATAGCTTTCTTAAGTAAAATGTCACTAGGTTATCTCGAATTGGGCTCAAGACTTTTTAACAGACAGTGGAGGCTTGGGATGTGGAGTTTGAAAGGGACGGGCCTTTACCAGACAGGGAGGTCTAACAAAAGACTGTCTCTTGGGAGTCCCCAAACTTGCAATGCAAAATTACTAGAGCGCCCCTTTAATGATATTTTATGAGACCGATTCATTCAAACTGTCCAACTTGCAGGGTGCACTAATGACATCATGACAAGTGACCACTCACCGGTATTTGCCTCGTTTGAAGTGGGAGTAGCCTCACAGTTTGTCTCCAAGCAAGGTATGATCACCATCTACGGCTCTTTATGTTATCCACTCCGAAATTATAGTTTGATATTGTATGTCACTGTTTACAAACTATTTCAGATCCAAACAGTGCACCTCAAGGCGGGATACAGATAATGAACTGTGTGGCTACCTTGTTGACAAAATCAAAGACCAAGTTCTTCATCGAATACCATTCCAGCTGCTTGGAGAGTAAGTTTCATTTGTATTATTGACTGTATCACATTGGATTCTATTGGATTCTGCTTTAAAATGTGCTGAGATGGTCGATACAAATATTTCTCTAAATGTCTACAGAAACAGTCAAGACTTCAGAGGGAGAGAACATAGAGCACCCAGAGGGGTCAATAAAAGTTCGGTTCAGCAACCAAGTTAAGGTAAAGTGAGGAAGAAGCTTTCAGTGTAGAACTTGACTTGTTGGGCAGGCAATCATCATTTGTTGTCTTTTCTGTCTTCTCCAGCTCATCCCTATCATCTCTGACCCTGAGTACCTTTTGGACCAGCACATCCTCATCTGCGTGAAGTCGACAGACTGCGACGAATCATACGGTAATGAGCTTGCATGTCGTTTGTAATTCAGATGCATTGAGCTGAGCAGTACTTACAGTTTGCTGGTGTCTTACTACCAAAGGAGAGGGTTGTGTTGCGCTGCGAGCTGCCCAGTTCTGCCACACGGAGTTTCATATCACACTGACTCACCACGGAGAGAAGACAGGCACCCTGACGGGCGGCATCCAGCTAGACACCTCAGAGGGCAAGCCCACTGAGAAGTTATATGGTGAGTTTGGAAATCAGTTCAGGACTTACTTATTAAAAGCTTTCTACTTCAGTTCTTTTAGCATCACTTCCTGTTTTACTCTGTTTTCAGATTTCATCAAAATTGAAAGAGATGACACTGTCACAACAAAAGGCAAAGGCGCTGACCTAAACAAGTAAGATATTTTTTCACTTGTAGTTACTTAAAAACATCTCAAACGTCACTTCTCTGGTGTGATATTTTGCTGTGTTCTGGTTAACAGGTTTTCCATCACCCAAGCTCATGATATCTCCAACCCCAATTACATGGGAGTGTCCTTCCAAAGGGGCAATGTGATAGATAAAGGTTGGAGTTACAGCATGCCACCAAAAAATATTCCAACTGCTGGGCAAGGGAGTAAAGAATCCAAGAAAGGTGGTTATGATGTGGGAACACGCAGTCCCACAGGAAAATCTTCAAATCCTATGTAAGTGCCTGCTTCTGGTGCAATGTGACTCTATACGTATCATTGAAACTGTTCAAACTCAGTAAATAACATAACTTTAACAGCTTATATGATTCAGCAGAAAGTGAAAAAGAAGCTTTACAGACTGATCCCTTCTTTCCTAGGGGTGAGGGCGAAAAGGTGTCAGAGATGTTTGACAATCCGTTATACGGTTCAATGGGAAAAACACATGGTTGGGGCAAGGACCAAGACCATCAGCAAAAGGACCACCCTCCACCACAGGGTGCGTACAAAGTCTCGTAAAATTTGTTTGTAAAATGCTTAATTCGAACCGTTATGTGTGCAATTTGAATATTCTCCTTTAAAAATGCCTCAACCTAATCTGGTGGTTCATCAACACAATCTCTCATGTAGACCTAGTCTTTTTATATTTGAAATGAAACAATCTCGTATTCATATTTGTTTGTCATCTCCTGGCGTGTTCACTTGATTGATAGCTAGAAAAATCCTCTGTTGATCTCTCACTCTGTAAATTAGCAGGGATTAAATAATGATAATCAAGTTCCTATGAACCGAGACCAATGCGATACACATTTTGATGCATTGCCAACAATCCCATACATTAAAGATACATATGAAGCAACTACCAATGCCATATGATACGATTCATGCAGTGCAATTAGACACGATTTGATTCAACGCGAAATGATGTGATGCGAAGGAATATGATGCTAAGCAGTTCAGTATGGTGCAGATAGTTTGATTTTATTCCTTTGGGTCCTCTTAAGCAGCATGTGAAACAGTTCAGAGAGGAGGAATCAATCTAAATATAAAATTATTAGTCACATTTCTAATTAATAAGGCACAGGGCCTCCACTAATAAAGATGTTAGAAAGGATGCCTTCGCAGTTCATCCCAAATTGTATCCGATGCACACTTTTCTAATTGGGGCAATTGCATCTTGAGCTCTTATGTCGATGCACCAATGTGACAGTTAGGTAACAATTCAGCTGTGATGATAAAGGCTTCCAGTTTGGAATTTTTTGGTTTAGATACCTTGAAAAGTGCTTGAATCGTACTCTGTATGAACCCTGACACCAGTTACTATCTTTACAACCTTCAAAGCAGCAGACGGAGACGCTGATCGCCCCCCATTGCCCACTCCACGCAACCGCTCCTACACCTGCTCCGAGACCAAACCTCAGCCTCCTACCCCCATCGCCATGTATCCCTCAACGCACAAGAAACCAGTGGTACCCTCGCGCTCGGAAGGCGGGGTGGCCCTTAACCGACCTCCTTTACCTTCCAAGTCGCGGCCGGGTGTGCCAGAGCCCCAGACCACCAAACCCAGAGACTACAGAGACAGCTCTGAACTCCCCAGCAAACAGAGACCGCCAGCAAGACCTGGCCAGCCTCTGCCTCACAAAGACAGTAAGGAAAAGTCCTGCTCCTCTCATGGCAAGACTTATTAAATTATTATACATATGATAATGCAAACTCTGTCTTTTTTCAGTGGGCCGTTCTGTGAAGTGAGACCAGGCTGCAATGATGGTCAGCACTGACTGTACAGCTTCCTGCTCTGCATTTTTGGAAAGATAATAGAAAGAAATTCCTTCAGCCAGTCACTTGTCTGTGTGCTTTACCACGCTACAGCCAGTTATCATAGCTTAGCAGAAAGACTGGGAAAGAGCTAAGCTAACTGTTTCCTGCCTGTAGCTACATATAATCTTCATCATCTAATTCTCTGCAAGCAAGCAAAAAAGTGTATTTTACAAAATGTCAAACTTTTCATAACTTCAGACTTCTGCTAAGCTTGCATTACAAAGTAGGTTTGAAATTAAACTCTTATAAATAATTATGTTATATTCTGTTTTACACTATACATTAGCTGATGAATGTTTTCACCGCACAGTATTATCTTGCACGGATATTGTCATGTTTATCTTGAAGGTGTACAATAAATGCTCAAATAAATTTAAATATCAGCTTGATTAGACTTTGTTATTTCAGATTATTGTGACAATCATTACCTGTGAAACTGTAAATAAAAAGTCTGCAGTAGAGACCTAGTACTCCAATCATTTGCTTCCATCTGCTGTTGCCTAAAAGAACTGCATACAGGGTGAGATACAGTATATATATATTATAATATTTTAACTATATATATATATATATATATATATATAGTTATAATATTTAAATCATAGAGGACATTCTACTTGATGGTATTGGAAAATTATATAGTCATCAAACTCACATTTTCTTGTTAATTTTCAGATGTAAGTAAAGCTGAGCGGCACTTTGCTTTCATAGATTACATAATGGTTCCTTCTCCCTTTAAACTGAATGAAATTACTATGACTTTTTTTTTTACTATGTGTTATTCCCTTATCATTGGTAGTCCTGTCAAGCCCTGTCAGGGGGACTAAGGAGGTCTCTCTGTTCCCAGACAGATATCGTCTAGTACAGTGGTTCCCAACCTGGGGGTCAGGACCCTTCAAGGGGTAAAAAGGTAATCGACAAAATGTAGTAAATCTTTTTCAGACATCCCTCCAAACTCTACCTTATGAATTACTGAATCATTTTACCTCTTTAATCTATTAGCAGAAATAGAATATAGTGTTCATATGTTTTCATTAGTATTCAGTGTGTAATCACCTAAAAATAAGAATCTTGTTTTTGTTACTACAAAGGGAATGGGTCCATGGTGGTCCATGTTAAACTGTCATGTTCCTACAGTAGCCCAGAACGGACAAACCAAACAAAGACCTTTGGCTTTTTTAATGACCACATGACTGGAAGGCTGAGCTGTACAATGATAGAAAGATGCCACTAAATCCTACACTCTGGTCCTTTAAGGTCTATAAAAATGACTTAAACATATGTAAACATTGACGATGGGTCGCAAGTAGGCATATACATTGCCTCATTTTAAGGGGTCTTTCAGGGGTGACAGAAATATATGCTGATTCAATTGCAAACCATCACATATATCGATATTTGCTTGGAAAAGCCACTAAATAAAGATTATTGTAACATATTACCATTACTTACCCCCTTGTATAAATTCTAAACTGTAAATTATAGATATTTTATAAAGTTGTTTTATTTATTTGGTATGTATGTATTCTCTTTTTTGTTTGTCTTTTCATTTCTTAGTGTTCTATTAGTGTACTATTAAGATTTTGTCTGTTATTCACCTTATTGTCTCCCTTTTTCTAAAAGACAATAAAGTAATGTTAAAAAAATTACATTTCTCTGGCACATTATTAAGTTTCATTAAACTTAAGCCTATAAACAAGTCTATACCAGATAATTAAATTATATGTGTTAATATCAATTTTAATGCCTTTTTTTATTATTCTAAATTAATGTGTTAAATTTGACAGACTTTTACATCAAACATGGCCTTTTTCAGGCAGCTTTGCACATTGTTCATCAGTCTGCCAACCCAGAAACTTGCTGACGAGCCCAGCAGGTCTGAAAAACACTTTAGAACAAAGTTTATCGCACAAGACCAACAGATAAACAGCTGGAGTCATCCCGCGGACTCTGTGAGACACTATATCAGAGGCTTTACCTCCCAGTGATGCTGCAATGCTTTATGGTCACACCGTTCACTTAACGAGCTACAATAAACCTTCCTCAGGTACTAAGTTCAACGTGGAGACACTGAGCGCGCCGCTGGCTCCCCCGTGTGGAGCTGCTCGGTAATTGCACCCTGGTCCGTCGCAGCGATATCACGCGGTGTGATACATCATCAACACCAGACGCGCTACCACAAGAAACCAGCAGCAATAATGGTAAGAAATCAATGTGAATGTGTGAATTCAGCCAGCAGGTAACGCCACAGTGACTCAGGTGGAGACTCAGCGAGGTGTTGAACGGCTCGCTGTGTCGCTGTGTGTGCTTTAGCTCGCTCGCTATCTGCAGTAATGCTCCACATGTAGCATGCTGCTAACGTTAGCGTTACCATGTCGTTGTGTCTTTCAGCTTTTCTACTCGTTTTTCAAGTCTCTGGTGGGGAAGGATGTGGTGGTGGAGCTCAAAAACGACTTGAGGTTGGTTTTTGTCTTTTTTTCGGTTAAGCTGAATAAATGGGTAATGTGATGTTTAATTTAGCCTCCATTGTTTAGTAATGCTAGTCAGTAGAGTGCTGTGTGTAGTGAATGATAGCGGCCACTGAAGCTCTAATGCTCCAGCTGCAGCTCTGGATCAATGTTGTATGAGGCAAGGGAAAGTCACAAAGCTGTAAACACGCGTTTAGTCATGTAGAAACAGCTTATAATTAAATTAAATGCAATATAATAGAAGGGCGACATTATATAAATGAATGATGAACTCCTCTCTGTTGTAGACTCAAATAACTGAACATTATAAGCTTCATTTAATGCAGTGGTGTTGTTGTGGATTGTAATATAGAGCAAGGTGTTATTGTACTACCTGTGTGTCCAGGTGACCTAATGGTGGGATGACCATAACTGCCTGTAATCATTTTTAACATGTCTCTTTTCAGCATCTGTGGAACTCTTCATTCTGTCGACCAGGTTGGAAAGAGTCGTTTATTTTCCTTATTTAGAAACAAAGTCATTCAGCTTTTACATTTTCTTTCTAATGGTTTGACGTGACGTGTGTCTGTGTGTGTTTCAGTACCTGAACATTAAGCTCACAGACATCAGTGTCACTGATCCAGAGAAGTATCCACACATGGTAGGTTGAGCTGTCTCCGGCACCTTCTCTCTCAGTGCTGTCACCAGGTTCAGCTCTTATGACACGTCTAATGTTGTGTTTGAGGTTGAGGACCTCCCCCAAGCTCTTTTTAACATTGTTTAAATTTGAATATAAGTTGCCTTGATAGTGCTTATGATTCTGTAGTGATGACGTTAAAGAAGTGTGCTGCAGGCTGCTGTTTGGGCTCTCTGAGAGCCCAGTTTTACACACAACACAGTTAAAGACGATGGGTTTTGTGTATACACTCACATAAGTTCCCAGAGGGGCATTTAGGGGTCCATGGGAAACTTAAGACTCTCAGATCCCTCCTTCATGTTTGGAATATATAATCTGTAAAAAAGAAATATTTCACAATATACAAAAGGAATACACATTTGCTTTAAGCGTAGAAAAATATTGGACATACAAAACAATACATAAGACAATATTTCCTTATTTGGTTATTTCTATATGTTGCAACTTCATCAAATTTGTGAGCATTATGGGTTATAATAACATTATTATTATTATTATTATACCCCAGAAGAAAGTAAAGCCAATGTCACCAAAATACCCATGAAATTTGTATTAATTAATTTACGAAAATACAAACTCCATTGATAAGATATTATGGGACAGATTTTGTATCGCTTCAATCTCCAGCACTTTGATGATTGCCTTCAAACCCCGCAATGTCTTGTTTTAATTTGCTCCAGCTGTCTGTGAAAAACTGTTTCATCCGTGGATCTGTGGTCCGGTATGTTCAGCTACCTGCAGATGAAGTGGACACTCAGCTCCTGCAGGACGCTGCACGAAAAGAAGCAATGCAGCAGAAGCAGTGATTGACCTGCAGGATGGGGTTTAGTCTGGGGGAGGGGCGGGATTTTTGTGCCGGTGCATAATGAGTAGTTTAAGTTCTGAGTTAAGTTCATTTAAAGATTCAGTCTGTGCAGCTCTTGTAAAGAAGCAGTATTGGTCACTTTCCTGTACTTTGACAGAGAATTTAACTGCATTCCTGACTGAGTGATCAATACAACAGTAATTATTGGAAATGGTCTTCACCTCTTAGGCTGTGTAGGAGGCTTCATTTGATACTGTCTTTTGTTTTGTTTAAAAAAATAATAAAATAAAAATAGAACTACATGCAATTTTGAGCCCAGTAGAGGTAAAGATCTGTTGTAGTGTTTCTGTTGCATAATACAAGCACTGTTGCTTATCTTTCAAAATTTTGACTTTTGGATTTTTTTTATGCCACTTCAAAATAAAACTATTTTATTTATATTTTGATCATGTTATTGTCATTTGTAGGGATTTTTGCATAGTTTTTCTGTTAAGTCTTTCACCTGTTTTATATAAAACTGATTTTAGTTCTTTAGTCAAAATGAAGAAGCCCTGAGCCCTGAGCTGTGATCATGGAGGAAAGATATTTGTAAATGACTGTGTTTATGGGAAATAAAACAAAAAATCCCATGGCCTCATTATGTTAGAATACTGGACCAGTGAGTAGGATTCAGTAGCATCTAGCGACCAGATTGCAAGCAACTGAAGCCCCCTGACTCAACTAAGCACGAAGGAGAAACTGCGTTGGCTGCCAAAAAACGTGAAAGGT
>NW_023339674.1:22991574-23054638 GCF_004916995.1 Morone saxatilis | reverse complement strand
GGCTACTGTAGAAATATGGCAGACTCCATAGAAGAAGACCCGCTCCCTCTGTAGATAAGAACAGCTCATTCTAAGGTAACGAAACAGAACCATTCCTATATTGAGGTGATTATACACTAATGAAAACATACCTATGAATATTATATTAATTTCTGCCAATAGATCCTGAATGTTACACACTGGACCTTTAAAATACATGAGGTAATGTAAAGACATGGCAGCGTAATGTAAGAGATGCACTGAAGTGTCTTCTGGATGTGTTCTAGAAGTTTAATACATGTTGCCTAAAGAACCACCAGTTCAGCCATGCAAGTCATTTAAATATAAACATAGTTCGTCATAATCTCAACCTTCTGTAACCGTGGTTTCCCCACAGGTTAATTTACAGCAAGACTTTGTAGCTTTTAAAAGATGAAATAACACATTGTTACAGTTTCAGTTCAACACACCCAGGTGTTCAGCTGCTACAGCCTTACTTGGTCTGGTATGACCAGTAGCTAATGTCACCAAACTTTAGACAGTTCTTGCTGTGTGTCTGACATCCCTGAGTCAGTTCTCTGACTCTGAGTCTTCTCTGCTTGTACTACTGTTGCATTACCCTTTGCCATTTACTGTTATCCTTTAATTGCTACCACAGGCCATCACATGAGCAGTGTGCCCAGAGCGCTCGCTCTTCTGCTCCTGCCCCCAACTTGAGGGACGAATTAGTGAACTGAATTGAATTGTCACTCGTGGCCACAGTGGATGTTATTGAGCCAAAGTTACATAGGCTTGCTATAGTTTTGATCCTGCAAAGGACTGAAGGTGTGGTGGATGGTTTGTTAGTGAGCGGGAGCCTTTTTAAGAGCTTTTGTGGTTTGTTAGTACAGTTAATAAGATTATGAGCAGAAACTGTGAATGTTTTCTCACAGTGTAGGCAGTAGAGTTTGGAAATGAATGAGGCTTTCTTCCCGTCAATGCACGATTTCAAGCACTTTTAGAGCAAAGACAGAGTATGTGACAGATTTGGATTTTGAAAGTTGGCAGGATGCAGTGCTTGAGTTTCAGTTTTTTGTTGTTATATACAATAAAAGTAAAGTAAACCTTATTTTGTGGATAGTTATTATTATTACAGTTAATTTCATGTTAAAATTATGATCCACTGATCTTTAAAGGTTGAGGGCTATATTTATTATTCAGAATTATATATATAGTGCTATGTTTGATGGACAGGTTGCATCCTCTAGGTTTTATTGTTGTCAAGCAATATTTCTGGAACAATGGTATAACTGTACAAGTGTAACTGTATATCTGGCGTCATTTCTCACTTTAATATGACAAACTCAGTCAGATGTTAATACATAGAAATCCAATACGTTTATTTTACATTCATACATCTATAACATTGTACAATAATTTTAATGCAGTTTAAAAAAGCCCAATCCAAAAACAAGTCCTGAAGATTTACAATGATAGATTTGCATGTTTTAGGGTTGGTGACAAGCATTTAAAAATATATACATACACTCACACACACACACACACTCACACCCAACGATCTAGGACAAGTGGTGTCCTTGAGTTGTACCTTAATACAGCTGGGCTGAATGGAGAAGAATTCAGTCACCATATAGAGAAAGGCACATTGAATACACAGTGTATGTACAAACAAAAACCTTGACACTTACACACAACTTTACTCTAGGATCTAGAACAATGACCAAAACTGTAAACCTTCACTTATGGAAAACAAATGAACAAAAACAAAAATCACATCTATACAAATACGTTTGACGCAAAATATTTTCTTGGTCATAACAAAGCAGTACCTTGAAATGCATTTCAACACTTAGATTGGCTCTGCCAGCAGAGAGCAATCGCACAGATATAATTACACAATATGTCACAATATTTATGCAGTTGCCCACTTCATGTGCGCGCTGACAACTGGCAACGGTAAGAGAGTACCTCATGCATATCTTCATCAGACAGCAGCAGTCATCTGATATGTTTAGACTAAAACCAATTACAATGTCATTTTTTCCCCCCTCTTCACATGAATATGGCAACTTGACATGGTGCAACATGTACGTACATCTACATAAAAATGTATAGACAACTCTATACAGCCGCAAATCTCATTATCTTAAAATATATGTACCACCCGTCAATCAAAATTTTCAATACTTTCAGAAAAGTAAGTTCTCTGATATAAAATACTGTATTTTCAAAAAAACAGATTGTTTACATTCCATCCTTCTCAACAAAATAAAGCTTTATATTCGTACCTTCAAAGCTTAGAAACACTTCCAACATACATATATATATTTATATCTATATAGAAACAATAAAGTGACTAAGATGCCATAAGTGGCTCTACGTTCACATGTAGTGGAAACCCGTTTAGAATGGCGTACACAGCCAATTTATTTGTCTAATAAACACAGTGTGGCACTACAATTTTGGATGATTGTACAAGTTGGGGTCTTTAAATGCCAAGGTCAAGATTGCCTCCTTTAAAACTGTTCCCTCCTTCCAGCTCAACATGCCTTTGTCAAGTCAGTAGGCATGTCTGCTGTTGACATACGGTATTGGATCTTTGTGTTAGTGATGGCTCCGTGCTTCTGTCGAAGATGCAACCGTAGCTGACTCTTGTGGCGGAAGTGCAAGTTGCATTTCTCACACTGAAAAGGAAAGTGGCAAAACATTAGTTGAAGGCATTTTTACAGTCTTTTACAGTGATGTCTTAAATGTGTTTTCGAAAGAGGTTATGTTATTGTATGTTGTTATACGGTATGTCAACCTACATGGTAGGGCTTTTCTCCTGTGTGTATACGCAGGTGGCTCTTCAACGTCTGCAGGTGACGGAAGCGTGTTCCACAGATCTCACATGGATATGGCTTCTCACCCGTGTGGATCAACACATGGGCACGGAGATGAGCAACCTGAAACGTGGACAAAAAACATTAATATAATCAGCTTGAATTAAACTGACATCCCCTAGGGATGTTCTTCCCTGTAATTATGGGCAAAAAAAATAACTATACCCACCCATAGTTAGAGTTGAGTACTAGCGTTATTAGCTCATACACAATAGAGAGGGAAAATGTTTAATATAAGTGCAGGTTTAGATTTTTATGGAAGGGTGTTATTACCTGTACAAAACGAGCTCCACACGTCTCACATTTGTATGGCTTCTCTCCTGAGTGGATGCGAGTGTGAGTCTTGAGGTTAGCTGGTCTGTTAAACTGAGCACCACAGATATTACAGCGATACGGCTTCTCTCCTGAAAACAGCGAATCAGAGAAAAAATACCTGTTAGCATTGAGAAGCAGAGGAGCGTAGACTGGACGGACAATAACAGAATCTGTGAGACGTACCTGTGTGGACAGTCTTGTGGCTGGCAAGGTTGCCCTTGTAGCGGAAAGCGGCCTGGCAGCGGTCACACTTGTATGGCTTGTCGCTGTGTACTTGAAGCATGTGTTGCTTCAGCGCTTCATCTTCAGCAAACTTGGAGTCACATTCATTACATAAGAATGTACCGTTTTCTGTTAGGAAGAAATCACAGTAAGAGTTAACCCCTAGTCCTGAATAATGCATTATCATTTTTGATTTGCTTTAGTCACTGACGTTTAATATCCGTCATAAACTCACCACAACTGGAGTCTGAGTATTCTGAGTGCAGTTCTGCCATGTCCTCTGCTAGACGGGACCTGGAGGTGTTGGGACAGACTTCTGAGTGCTGTGGGGACGGGGTGCCGCAGGATGAGCAGTTCAAGCGGCTCAAGTAGTGTGGAGGATGGCTGTCACCGTTCCTCAGTGACCCCTCAAGTGCACTACAGACAAAAAACAAAAACTCAAGTCAGACCTAAACAAACACGTTAAACATGAATGAGTAAATCAAATTAATTCCAAAATAAATGTCCTTAAATATCTGTATTGGTGAATGTCCAAAATCCAGAGCATTTTAATTTGACTCTGGTTTGTTTTAAGGAATAATGTATTGTTTTTGAGGAACACTTTATAACTGGATTATATCAAATAAAAATGTACAAAACCTAAAAGAGCCTCTGCTCATGATACCTTCCTACTGCAAAATCCTCCCAGGACGTCAATTTGAATTATATGCCAGATGTATATTTTTTTGGCGTTCATAAGAAAAGTATGTAGCTTTGTGTTTAAAAAAACCTTACCTGTTAATGATGTTGTTGAGACGACTAGCCTGGGGCACAGGCAGGTCCTCACTGTGATCGTTGTTCTTAATTGTGGTTTGTGGGTCGAGGTTTTCAGAGTCGCTGGGGTGGAGGTAGGGTTGCAGGCCAAGGCGCTGAGGGGAACGAAGCCCGGGATCCCGCAGCCCCACCTCCTCTTCCTTGGCGCTCTGATTCAGTACGATGAACTTGTACTTCTTCCAGTTGCGAGCTTTGGGGTCCTGCGTACCTTGCGGGGCTTGCACTCCGACGGCTTGGGAGAGGCCGGCGTTCTTGCTGCTGCTGGACTCTGTTGGGGAGTTGGGCTGGCAGTCTGATTTGAGAGGGCTCTGCGGGCTGCTCATGAGGCTCTTGCGTCCAGCGGAGGAGATTCCGAGGGGGTAGTGCTGATGGATCAGGTCTTCCTCTGCCTGAGGAGCGTGATCTTTGCCTGAGTCCTTGTGGTGCTCGAGGGTCAACACAGGAAATGCACGCTTCCTTGTGCCGAGAGCAGTAGACTGGCTGACCCCCTCGTGGCTTTCCTTCCTCATCTCATCGTCTCTCCCTAACTCTCTGGAAGCGTAGGTGGTGGAGTGAATAATGCTGGAGGAGCTGGTGCCCACTGCCCTGGTGTACTCTGCCCTGATGATGTTGGCGCTGTCATGCGGAGAACAGTGCTTGTGGTGGATGCCACCCTTAGAGAGGTCAGCAAAAGCGTTTTTGGCATCAGTCAGCTTGCAGAGAGGGAAGGGGAATCCTGGCATGGGAAACTGCCCGTAGAGATGGTAGTTGCTGGGGGTGCTGACCCCACTGAACATGTTTGAGCCATAGGGCCTCCCATCCCTGAACGGAGCTACGCGGCTGTGCAAACTGTCAACAACATCATGGGGCCGGTAAGCATGGACATCCTGAGGTAAAACCAAGGGACTGACCAAAAACTCGTCTCTTGGCAGCTTGGCGGACGGATCACTGTGAAAAGAATGACAAGGTAAAGAACACTGCAGGTGCGGATAATGATGAACAGGACGGATTTGTAATGGAACTTTGTTCTACCAACCTGGATTTGATGAATCTGTGGCAGGTGTCCACAACATGGTCCATCTGCAGGTAGATGGCTGTGTTCATGATCGCCATAATCAGACTCTCCTTTAGTGTCAGACGGGAGGTGTACATAAACTCTAGCAGGATGGCAAAGCCCTCTGGGTCCACCTTTGGGTCCAGACTGATAGCATTAAGGTTGCACTTGTGGGAGTCAGTAAAGATGGTGTAAAACAGCCCACTGACACCAGGGAAAAGAAAAAGAAATACAGACAGAGCGTACCAAAGATTAGTCACATCATCTCCAAACCGTGGCATAGAAATTGGCTCATGTAACTAACACACACCTGCAAGCCATGAGAACGGTCTTGTGTGCCCGAAACTGCTGTCTGTTAACCAAGATAGTGACATCTGTGAGAATATCTCTGCTACGCAGCCGGTTCAGGTTGAGCAGGACATCACTTGCATGGCGTGTGAATTGTATGCAGCTGTCTGCTGCGCAAGCCATTTTGTCAAGTTCTGCGAATAGAAAAAACCCACAGGATTATTTCACAAAAATAGTGGAATGGTGAGTTTATTTCAGTGGTATGCAACAGCTCAGTGCTGTGTTGCGTGAAGTACAGGTCATCTTTAAAGTAAACTAATTGGGCTGAAATCATTTATGATCCTCACAAGGTCTTCATCAATGTGGCAGACTGAGAAACAGATGCAGCCCTTCCTCCAGAAGGCGGCGCCATTTATTAAATAAACACTGTCTAGACATTTAAATTTCTACCCTTGGATTCATTTCTCTCCCCCTCACTGTCTCTGTCTGTGAACCACTGGTTGACAACTTAATGTAAGAAATGAAAGAAAACGTGTGGCACATATAAACCAGCAGACCAAAGTATCCATGAGAGAATTCTGTAATATCGGCTTCATTTTATGTATTTCATTTTCGGAAATACAAACAGAGACTCCACTGAACACTGACTGAGTCATTACAAATAGCACATATTTAAGTAGTAAACACCACTAAATGTCCTGAGCATTATTTTTAAATCGCTTGTCGGTTTTATCATGAAGATGAGCCCGGCTCGCTCTAAGTCTAACGGAGAAAAGTTGAGTGTGTGTGTCTGTGCCTTCAGACCGGCGGGCTCGGAGTTTCATGCTCTTCACTGTCAACATGCTGATCAAATAAGGGAAATGGTTTGGTATTTTACACTTAGAAACACTTATTTTTTTGTCATACAAATTTAAATCCAAACTATGAATTTTAATTTCAACTGCAGGGAGTGGCTCTCCTAACCGACCCGGTGCAGCAGTAACAGTTTGCCTGGTTCTGCTGTAATAAAGCCTGTGACAGCGTGTGGTTGTTGTGGGACCCAGCAGCGCTCGGTTTTCCCTTTACTTTAAGTGCATTTGTAGGTCAATAACTTAACGTGAATGAACACCAGTATTTAATTAACCCACGGCAGGATTGGCTTTATAACCCGCATGCAGATTTATGACAGAATCTTAAAGTCAATATCAAGACTGAAGTCTGTAACTGGACCCGTCCGAAAATAGAAGCAGTTGAGAATGCAGCCTAAATATCAGGACCGACGAGCAACCAGTAATGTAAACACAATTCAGAACATTTAATTACTACAACTATATAACTTCCGCCAATCTGCTTTATAGTGTGTTAATAAAATTGACAGCGCACAGATTTTTGTCAGCCCAAAAAGTAGGTCCTCAATATATCTCTGATTTTATTTTCATTTTATTGAATAGGCCTAAACGTGGTCATTAATTGTAACTGTTCCGGAGCATAAACACTGTAACCGAAACTCTCAGTGCGTGACAGAAATGAGGCAACACTGAAGCCAACTCTGCGCATCTCGGCCAAACCTTCCAACTTGGTGTAGTTAGACAGGCTAGCTATCACACAGCGCGGTGTCACAGTGGAAACATAAGACACAACTTGGTGCGACGACGTGTCTTGTAGCCTCTACCGTGGAAAGAAAACACACACACACACACACACACACACTAATGTTTCCGCCACAATGTTACGGTAACAGACGGGCTTGTTCGGCGCAGCCTTTTGCGCTCCATTAGAGCAAATTACCGCCGGAGCGACCGCGGAGTAAAAATACCCTGAACCTGAGGCTGCCATGCTGCCAGCAAAGTTGCTCTGACAGCGCGCGCGAGCGAGCGAGCGAGCCGCCGCGCGCAGTTGACAGTTGAACGTACAAAGTGTCGTTAAATCAGAGCTCATTAAAGCTCCGCTCACCCTCTTAACACCGACAACTACCTCCACCCGACACACACATACAACAACCCGGGCTCTGGCTGCCTTTTACACCCCTCAAAAACGCTCATTTCCCTCGGCGTGGTTCGCTGACCCGAGCGTTATTACAGCGTTACAACATGACACAGTGTCAGTGCGCTATGGTCGGCTACAGCGGAGACAGGCTGCCGTCTGCCTCCGCTGGTTCAAGGCGACCAGCGACCGCAGCGCAGCGCAGCGCAGCGCAGCGCTGAGGCTGCCGTCTGTCAGAGAGCGGCGCACTGCCTGTCACTACACGAGCCACTTCAGAGTTTCGACTCTGCACTGTCCAAGCTGCCAGGAGACACAGTCACACACAGCCCCGGCTTCACAAACACTTAAACGGCACAAATGGACAAATAGCTATGTCTAAAACATCAGCAATACACAGTACATAACAACTTCGCGCCAAATTAGAGCAAAAAAGGAATTTAAAAAATCACCTGGTAGCGCTTTCCTAGAAACTTCTTGCATCACCACTTCTAAGAACCCCAGTTCTAAGAATCAGACGAGCTCAATTCTCGGAATTTGAGCCCGAGACCGTACCACTTTCCCGGGGCAGGGGAGAGACGTTTTTTTCCCTTGTGGTAAAAACAACTTACTTTCAAATCGGTTATTCTAACACGTATTGCACATGGCGGTTCTTACATTAAGCACGGCACAATTCCAGCGTCTGAATGAGTGAAAAAATAAATATTATTTCTTAAAATAACGCAGAAATTAGTTTCACAGTGATCCAAACCCCCCCGCATTTGGTAGAGTCCACAGTCACAGGACGTCGAGCCGGCGACGTCACCAGTTCCTTAAACCCAGCCCCCGAAATTCTCAGAACTAATTTATATTCTATGATTTAAGCAATGTATCGTTTCTCTGCCTTTCGTCGCATTTAACACACAGACCCAACACACAGCACACAGAGCGACACCTTAATTAGGCCCATGCGGACAGGTCGGTGTGGCAGGCTCATTTTTTAGCCAGATTTCCTGCAGGTATGCTGACTTCATAGATGGAGAATGCTTCGAGTCACCGTCGGGGGTTTGTTGAAAAAGGAAAGCCTTAATAGATTTATTTTTCACAAGTGTACAGGCAGTCAGTTGAGCGTGTCATGCTGTGGATGTGACTGTTAAGCGGTTTGTTTTGCATGGTGGATTTGGCACTTGTCGGGTTTATACACTCATTTGCGCCTATACCGGTGTAATACATTGGCTTTAGAACTGTTACTGTGCCACTGATTTGCCAGGCGGTGAATCAAACTGAGATTTAGGCTAATTACTGATGGGATCTACTGTGAATTAACTCATATATAGTTTCATAGAAAACTTGTTGCATGGAAGGGAGGGATCATCAATCTATAAAATCATAACCTGTGAATGCAGTCAGTCTAGGTTGTAATTTAAAATCAGGCATTTGGGGTTTATGTGTATTAAAGTATTAAAGTTAAAAACGCTATGTGACCTATTGCACACGTTGTGAAATTGAATGTCAAGGTCAAGTCTCTGTGGTTGTGCTGCTGAATGATGATATTGTATGCCTGTATTGTAACTACATTTAGACTCCAGCCTCTTGTTATGGGGTGGCTGTCTTTTCTTTGAAAGTGTTTAGTCCTTCCTGAGAATTATGGGTTTGATTGGGAAATGTATTAATTGGAAGCAGAGGGTGCTTGTGAAATTGTCCATGTCAGGTGATGATGTGAAGACTTAAACAAAAACATTGCTCATTGAAATGCAAAGTGAAAGATTCCTGGAAAATTAATTGAATGCATTGCTGTGTGTTTTTTTTTCTCCCTACCATTTAATTTAAGGCATGTGTACTCCTTGTTGCATCATTTCTCAGAGTTGGGCAAGAATAAACAGAGACTTTTTTACTTTTCAGCTTACTCGTGTTGTGTTTTAGTTCATGCTCTTTTAGTTTGAAGACTTTTGTTTCAATCGATGGCATCGAAGAGAAGTTGTGTGAAACCACGTCGTCCCTGCGTGAGAACTGGTGTAAATTTACATACCGTTTACCAGTTCATAGGCGGTTATGGTGCTTGGTTAGGGGATGTGTGTGACAGGATCTGTATTAATTTCATGAGTGGTGGGCAAGCTTTTACTGTCCGTGACTCACCTTGGAAACTTTGTTTGTGGTGATTCCAAACCATGGATTCCCCGTCCTTTCTCATCCCGTTCACTCCTTGGCACAGAAGGAGCATTTGCTGAGCTGATAATACATGACAGAGACAAGTGTATAGCATTAATTAGAAGATATATTAGTTCACATGACAGCAGTCCTTTCAAAATATATCATTTATCTCCAGTAGTTTTAATATTAGCTCATAACACACAGGATCCTTAGATTTAAATGCTCTATATCGATTCAATATTTGAATGATAAAGTTAAAAGAAGATCGGTGGGCAAACAGAGACTGAATAATGAGCTCCATTTAATGTTATTAATGTTAATAAACACAGTACATTCTATGTTCTGTTATACAGGCTTATCATCTGTATTATATTTGTGTTTTATTTTGTTATTTGCTATCCACGGTGTCCTTACACCTACTGATCATTATATATTTTATAGTCTTTGAAGAATATCTTGTACATTTCTCATAGTACTTTTCTTTTGATGAAGACAAACGGAGGAGTGAGACTACTTTTTAAGATTCTCTTGATTTTAATGTGAATTTATTTTCCTCTTCACTAACATGAGAATGTTTTTGTAATTTTCCACGAGACACAATCATGCTTATGCTTATGAGGTTAAACTGACATCAGTTATCTTTGTCATTCAGTGTACAACAGACTGTGTTACGCACATCCATATGAATCAGATGCAGCGCTTTTCTTTTCTTTTTTTGTTTAACCCTTCATGTGACGACACACTCCACTGTAATGTAACCGACATTTCCCTGTGGATTGCCCGTGCATCCGCCCATCTGGATTCGGCATCCCACTAAAAACACTCCAGGTGTTCACAAACCATTAGGGAAAAAAAGTCTCCAAAATAATTAAGACGCACGCTTTTACAGCAATCTCCGATTCAGCACTGCCAAATAAAGACTATCTTGAGCTCCAAACAAAGAGCAGCGTCAACTTTATTTCAATCCACTTGGGGGATGTTTAAGGCGCTCCAGCACAGTTATGCATAATGCACGGCCATAAACCATCCAGGAGTTAGGAGGGAGATGTGTAATTTACCAAGGCCCCATGCTGTGCCCAGCTATAGAAGGATGAGATAATTACTGCAAATCCTTGGCAAACTTTTACTCAACCAATTCCTAGCAAAAATAAATGACCCACTTACACAGGACAGAGAGAGTGCAGGGTAGCTGATCAATATCCCCCCGTCTGAACTGATAGGAATGACACACAGGGCACGTTGTCACAGTATGAACAGTTTATCGGTTAATACTTGATCTCCATTCAGGGTGTATAATTAAACAACGGGTCATGGTGTTAGGGTCTCGGTCTCTTTGTCTAGGCGGCACGCTGCTCAGAAACAATCAAGAGCCAAAGAAGGTTGTGACAGTGATTCAAGTCTGCTCGGCCAGTAACAGCTGCACATTTAAAAAAAAAAAAAAAAAAAATCTTGTACACTTCTGACACAGTGTGAAACATCTCGAAGCTGTATCATTGCCTACACTTGGTGCATGATAGGTCATTGAATAGAAATGCCCACTGACAAAAGCCTGAGGCCCGGAGGTTGCCTCACTTTTTTTTTTCATAAACTGCACACTTTTGTCTCGTTTCACAGCAAATTTCTGCCAACTTCAGTGTTCATTGTCAGCAAAGATGTGAGTGTGGAGTTTTGTTCTGAGAGGCATGATGCAACCAAGCTGTAACACCAAACAGATAATGCTGTTAGCTACAGAGGTCTTTTTAGTTCCTTTCTTTAAAAGAATTTCTTTTTATATTGTTAAGTTTCACTTTTTTAACTCCATGCATCCCAGAAGCATTTCTCCTTCTTTTGTCCACAACAAAGTCGCCCTTTGTCAAACACCAAATCCGACTGCAGGTCTGAATTGTGGCACGGCTGCAGTGCGTCTATAAAAAGATTTGTTCTTCTAGTCTTATTGTATGTATTTATACGTTTTCCTTGATCGTCTATTTGAGCAGATCATTGAACACACATGACATGCATAATTTATCACGTCAGTTAAAGAGCACAGCGTGTAATGAATAGACGCAGTGAAATATTCACTGATAGCACTTCAAAAGGTTTTCTGTGCAGGTAATGATGAGCACTCTTTACTTGGAAGCTCGCCTCTTGCTTTTTTAATTAACAGACAAACAGGGAAGTCATCTTCTGACACAAAATCATGTCAGTTTGCAGCAGTGCGGCTGCCGGTCTTTGCACTCACACACTCCATGTTTAAAGTTGGATTTCATTGCACTTGACAAGGTTAAACACACAGGAAGATTACCAGCAGTACAGAATAATAGAGATAAGGAGTTTACAGAGGATCACAGTTATCTAAAAGGAGTCCCTTGATTATGTGTACTGCTGTTGATATAATTGTGAATGTGTATTTTGGCAATGCCCTTTATTTAGATTGTTTTAAAGTCTTTCTCATCCTCAGTACTTTCATAGTGTGAAGTTATGCATGTATTGTAAAGCAGCAACAACAAAAAGTGTTTCAGCTGTAGTGGTCAATAATGAGACTCCCTGGCCGTGTAAAAGCTTTGTTAAAGTTGTTTTATTCTGCTTTATCAGGTTTTTCAAAAGAAAAATACACACACGAATACCAAAAAAACAACTTTGGAGTAAGTTTCTGCAGTGTGTCTGTGTGGATAACCTTGAGTTCACCAGCTTGCCTGTGCAAGCTACATGCTAAGGTTATAGTCAGAGCAGAGGCGTGTTAGTGGGCTAGAATTCCAATTTAGTCAAATCAAAGCATGTAGATTCAGGACTTTCTCAAGGCCAGCTGAGAGGAGCCAGGAATGCAGCCTGCAGAGTCGAACTTGCTGGAATTTTCCACGCATACCAGAAACAGTCCCTTGCCAGTGTGCCATCTGCTGGATGATGGGTCAGTAACTTCCACAAAATATGAGGATATAGTACAAGTAATAGCTACCATCCTTACAAATCTTCACAATCTAAGCGTTTGCTCTAACTTCCTCTTTTCTCTCACATGCCCAGGGCTGCAGAATGCAGGAGTTCCAAGAGCACATGAGGAGGAGTTGTTAAATTTGGGACAACTTCTGCACAGATTAGTTTCAAAGCCTTGGTATGTGTCTCTACATGGATTCAGTTTGGTATTTAAATCCAGAGTATCCACTCTCAGTGATAGGGAGCTTTGGTGCAGAGATTCAAATGGTAAACAAGTGGGTCTTATTTCTTTGCACCACCCTTAGTAATGATCCAATAAGAATCATCTGCCTGAATCAACCCCCTTTCCTGCACTGCTGTCACAATACCTATTAGTTAGTATCAAGCTGTAGATCTGTGTGGGTTTCTTCCTCACCTCACAGCACTTTCTGTTTAGTCTTTGACTTTAGGCTTAGAAATGCATCCGTCCTGTACACCGAAGATTCCCCACCAAGGGTACTTCCTTAGCAAATTAACAGAGAGGTCAAAAGTTAGAAATCGTGGATAAAGGATTTCCAGTGGATGGCACGGTGGGGCAGTGGTTAGCACCATCGCCTCACGGCAAGAAGGTTCTGGGGCCTTTCTGTGTAATTTCCATGTTCTCCCTGTGGCTGTGTGTGTTTTCTCACTATATTGAATCCGGTTTTCCTCCCACAGTCCAAAAACAGTGGGTCAAATGGCAACTCTAAAAATTGCCTGTAGGAGTGAATGTGAAGATGAATGGTTGGCTGTTTGTCTCTGTCAGCTCTGTGATTGACTGGTGACTTAGCCCAGTGTCAGCTGAGACTGACTCCAGACCCACATTGACCCTTGAAAAGGTTAGTGGGGTATAGCTAATGGATAGATCGATGGTTTAAATAATTAGCTAAGCGATAATTAGCCAAAAGTAATGGATAAATGGTTGAAATGTTTAGCTAAAAGTAATGCCCCCCAAAAATAATATAGATGTCTAAAAGTCATAGATAGAAATTACATGGTTACAACGGTTATTGTTTTTTAGCATTTTCATTTATCATTGTTGTAGACTTACTGTCATTCTTAGATTCTCCAATTGTAAAACTGTGTAACCTGAAATATACATCATACCTAAGGTGGCGCCTTTCCTCTATATAGTGCTTAACCTCAATAGTGGTGGCTATATTCTCGAGTGTCCCTTGCTTGATTCTAAATCCAAAAACATTTAATAGAACGTAATAGATTAGTTTGCTTTCAACACCCACACTGCTGGCTTACCGGTATGCTTGATCTGCATTTTGGAAAATGAAGAGTGGTGTTGGTGAAGGGGGTCATTTAATGTCATCTCTGATATAAAGGGTTGGGAACTTCGGATCTACAGGTCAAGTTGTATCTATATAAAATGCCCGCACAGATTCTCAAAGGGTGTTTCAGCATATTCATTTCACACCGTGACTGAACATAATTGGGAAATTATCCAGCACTTGGTGACAAAGCACACTTTCTCAACAACTAGCATTTAGAGATTTTAAGAGTCTTAGATTACCTCTGACACGCTGCAGGAGTGACAAATATAAACAGAAAAACACAGCTCACATTGAAGATTTGATTTCAAGCTTGCCATTTGCACTGTTGAGGCAATAGAGATAACATTTCCAGTGTATTTCCACTGTACCGGTGGAATCTTACCAACGTCAACAAGGCCCAAAGTTGTTAAACCAGTTTGAATGCTTTGTTATTGTGTAGTGTTTTTGTTGCTCACAACTGCTGCATATTGAATGTGGAGCATTAATGTTCACATCCTCAGAGGTTGTAGAAAGACAGAGTCAGTCAGAGACAGGCAGCCAGTGTTTTGTCATGTCATTCCCTCAGTAAACTGTTGCAGCTCTCTACTTGCCCCCCGCACTCCGTCATGCTGTGGCTCAATTCAACTATATCAAATCCTCCTATGTAACATTGTTCCCACTGCCAGGTCAAAGGAGCTGCCTGCATCTAATGCCAATGACTGATACTGGTCTATAGGGCTGGTTAAACAGGAACTACACACACCTAGCTCCTGGCCACGGTTCAAAAAAAGTTTAGCACATCCACCGCCTCAGCCCTGTGTCTGTGTCAGAAAAATACCACACTACAAGGTTATTCTGGGTTAAAGCATTGTTTAAATTCTCATGAAACAGATATATTTTCTTAATTTCCTTATATCCAAACATGAGAGGTCAAGTCCACTGCAGTTACACAGTGAAACTGTTTTCAGAAATGCTAAAATGAGCTGTAGATGAGCTTTCATAATTTCCTTTCATGAGAAATCTGGCATCCCATCTGCATTAACCGTCCACAGCCTCCATTAGTATAGGTGTATTTTCATGTCAGCTTTCTTTTTCTTTTTCTTTTTTTTTTTTTGGTTTCCTCCAGCCAAAGCAGTAAATGGATTTAAATCCAACATGGAAACATGGGATTGGCGAGGATGAAAGCAATCCCACCAAGCCCCAGAAGTCAACTGCTTTACCAAAAAAAAAAAGCCCTCAAACTCTGACATGGATCAGAAGAGATATTCCAGCATTTCTATCAAATATCAAGGAAAATATATGCATAATACATTTAATTCACATGTACATTTAAATTGTTAATTTTCAAAGGAAACTTAGAAACACCCTCTTTTTTATTTTATTTCCTTTTTTTATTCAATTTCTGAACAATAATATAATATTAAATAAAGTTGGATTTGCTTAAAATGTATCTTTTTTTTCTTTCTTATGAAACTGACTTTGTCTTGTCAGTACCTACACTATTATTTCAGTTAATATTTTAAGCCTGACAGTGCTTGCTTCTTCTAAATTCTGGAAAACCTCGCACTCTTTATGTTTGCTAGAAACAAATCCAACCATCCGGCCTCATTAATATGCATTTATGCACATTTGAAATGAAGAAATGAACATATTTTTGATTACAATTTATTCCTAATAATGTATCATATTTAACAGCTAGTGCATCCTTTAGTGCTCTCATTAGAGTTATCTCTGAAGCCCAGGAAATGCCAGGTGGAAGTGCTGATGCAAGAAAGCAGAGTGACGCCTCCCGTACTCAACATGTTCACATCATTGTTATCTGTTCTACATCACACAGACAGACGCTCTTGATATCTGCTGCACTTTGAAATACTTGCATGCACGGGACTGCAAGCATTTCTTGATTGTATCACATGAATTTAGCAGAAAATCAAGCAATTTCACAAATTGTGATATATGGATTCCATTGAGCTTTAATGATCTGAAAACTGTCAATTCAAACATTTTAAAAAAGCTCCAGTGAGCTTGTAGGCTGCTGCTCAAAACTTAATATAAGTTTATATATTTAATATAAGTCGTAAGTTTTAAGATGTTTTTAAGTCCTTTTTGACACAGAAACCACCAACCTTTGTTCTGTGTCTTGTGTGCAGATGTGGAAAGATTCTCGAAGGGTATAAATGAAAATCAAAAAGAGTGAATCAAAAAGGTCTCTCAAATCACTCAGATCCTATCTTAAAGTTAAATGTCTCTTTTACATGTTTTTACATACAGTAGATAAACCTGTGAGGACATTATTTATTGCATTTGGCACTTCCATTTTCTTATCAGATGTCAGTTGTTTTATCACGATCCATGTCTACTGTATGTCCTTTGACGTTAGTTTGCATGCTCGCTTTTGTTAATGTTGTGCAGGAGTGAGTAATGCAGCAGTATATTGATTTGATCTCTGACATTAGCCGACCATGATATAAGTATGGAAATATATAGATTTATCATTAATGCAGGAGTGTTCCTGCCCTGTGTGTTGCTGTCATCCATCCTGTGGAGATGTGTAGTACTGATGTTCCTACAGTGTTTGGTTGAATCCAGAGTGATTTTAATAAAAAGGGAAGTGTATTTATTTATTTATCTTATTTCAGAAGTGATGTAGATCTCATGTAAAGACAAACGATTGTGAGCAATTACATGACCAATCTCACTGTTAATAACAAAATATAATGTTGTGTTAGATCTACCTAAAATATATGTTTCTAGGAAATAATCAAACTTGATATTTGTGCACAATATTTAATATAATGTCTTAATACAGTTTATTACCTGACAAAGTCTTATACCCTTATGACACGCATTGGTAATAGAGCAATCCAAAATCACATCTAGTCAAGTTTCTCAAATGTTTATATTCATTTAAACTTTAAATTCAAGGAAGGTTTGCCAAGAATAAATTCTCTTTTGCAGCAACGCCGTGCTCCACATTCATTTATCTTGCTGGGATTGAAACAGCGGCGCAGGTGTTAAGAAACAGAAGAAAGAAGTCTCACCTTTTTTCTGCTGGAAGGAGTGAGGCATGATGGGATCTGTAGTGGGAATCAGGAGGCAGTGCTGAGCCTTGAATTCAAAGCTGTGAGCCCAGTTCAGGAAGCGAAGGGGCCTCTTCTGCAAGTTCCAAAAGTCTTTTCAGTGGTGCCAGTCACTGAGATCAGTCAACTTTTCCTACCTGACTATGGTAAGATCCAGAGCACAGCAAAACACAACCCGTCTTACTGTTTTCACCAGAGTTTTATTTTTCTGGCAAGTAGCTAGATGATCCAGGATGCAGAGTCTGACTGGTGCCCTAGCCTTCCTTTGAGTGGCAGCTAAAGCTGGAGGGATGAAGCTGTCTTCAGTGCAAAAGGGCACAGGATCTGTATCTCGCGGTGGCAGAGCAGCTCTGGTGAAGCCTCGTGTCTGTCATTGTTCAGCAGGATGGGAATGCTTCTGGAAAGGCGGGCGCGGCAGCGAGGCTGAAGTGAGTCAACTCGACTGAGCACGCTCCATGTTAGTGTAACGGTCCACAGGGCATCTCTGGCTCTCTGAGCTGATAGGCCGCCTGCACTCTAGCGTTCATTGATTGTAGCACTCGTTCGCTCCACTTTTCCACGAATGCTAAAACTCTGGGGCAGGCTCAGTTTTTGGCACAAAAAAAAGAAGAGATTAAACAGCCTGTAAAATAATCCCAGTTTTTCTATATATAATTCATTTGAATGAAGAGTCTAAAATCCCATTAAGCCTCAGGAGCACAAACCATAGACTAGCAGTGCCTTTAACATGGAGGAACTCTTGGAGCTCAGGCCATCTGCCGGATCAGAGTTTCTCGTATACGGCAATGACACATTGTTTTATAAACAGTGCTTTTATACAACAAACATTTCAGTGTCCTAGAGCATTAATCTACCTAAGCTTATCTCAATCCATGGAACTAGATATTGCTCTTTATAACTTGTCTAGTGGAGGGGGTGTTATTACATCACACCAGCTGTCACTTCAACCTGGCACAGCCAATAGGAAGGTCAGTAATGTGGCTGCTGGAGAGAAAATTAGGGAGGAAAATCCGGAAAACAGTAAAGCAATATTTGGGGAAAATGTTAATATCAGTTTTACATTATTATTTAATTTTTCTTCTCACTAAAAATGGTGGCAATATCTAATATAATAAGAGTATATCTGCATGTAATCAAAATGTAATCATTTTTATTTTTTAGCTGCAAAAGCAAAACACTTATACCAGGGATAAAGCACCTTCCTGCACACAAATCCATAGTGTTAATGTAAGAGTATCAGTGAGCATGAGTATCGGTGTGTAATCGTTCTTGACACCTGATGTTGAACTCAGATTAAATGAATACACATGCTGTCTGTGCAGATAAGCTCACCTCAGCGGGTAAGAACTCCCAAAGCTCTTGCTATTAACAGCGTTACATGCTGCACAGCTTTACTGTGTCAGCATCAGGCACTGTGTTGCTTATGATGGTGCTGTCATCATTACAGAGAAATGAGAGATGAATGCATCAGAATGTGCACTTATACAAGAAGAACCAAACACTGGAGGAAAATGATATATATATATATATATATATATAGGGTTTTTGACAGATCTGTACAGTATGTTCATCGCAGCCATGGGATAATCCATTGGATGAGTGGACTAATATTCAGCCAATCCTACTAAAGCCAAATTAGTCCAACACATTTCCATCATATTTCAGAATAAAGCAGACCCAACAATCTGAGCTCTTGGGATAGCGACGGCAAATGACCGGTGAGCCCTCAGATCCCTGTGATCCAGGGATAAACTCCTCATGAAGAAGCTTAAACCTCTGAAATGACACACAAATGAAAGCCAACAACAGGTCACGCTGCCTCAGAGGAAAACTTTGATTACTGTATTATTGTCCTCTTACTGTCACCGGCAGCCACAGTGAGGCAGAAAAGAACCTGGGCAGGGCTGAAGTGAAATAACAATAAAGACTGGACACTAACTGGAGTCCAAAACATCGACCCCCCACTCCCACTCTGGGGCTTATAAGAGGATGGCTTCTGTAGAGCAGTGTATGAGTGACCTTAATCATCAGAGGGATATTTGGGTTTTATTCGGCAGCGATGCAATGCATGCGGTCATCACTGTGTTTGACTGGCAGGCATAAAAAATGAGAGGGGGGCAAGGTCGGTTTGCAAAGTGTAGGCTAATCCATATCATCCCGTTACAGAGGCTGCGCTGCCGTCGGCCCCCGGGCCAAACATTTTGATGTTGATAATGATGTCGGATTATGCTGTCATCTGATGTAATTTCGGCCTGCATCAAATTAACAAAAGAGGGATCAACCAAATTCTTTAAAAAAAAAGACAATTTTTTTGTTGCAACCTTCTAGATGCAAACTTGATTTGATTTCATGAAGTGTTTATTTTCGGGTTTTAGAGTCCAGGCAGACTTCGTATTTCTGGCTTGGCCTTTCCCATGGACACATAAGATCAGCGATTCACAGCATCCTCGCTCTCTACAGCATGCCTTGCAGACAGTAATTCATATCAGCAGGGTCTGAAAAAAAAAAAATAGTCTGGAAGTTGAAGAGAGTGACCCTGCTCTGTCTGCACAAGTAACACCTACTTTCTATTCCAAGAAAACATTTAATCAAAATGAAACCTCTGGGAAAGCGTGAGCCTGAATTTATAGATTATTAACCAATCAGTCTATCAAGTGTGTCTTTGTTACTTGAATTCTTTTTAACACTTATGGATTTGAAATCACAGACCTCAGACAACCTGCTTTATTGCGTAGATGCAGTTTCCTGGAGCGACTCCAGGCCGTTTGCATGTATGATAACCTTTGTGAGGCAGTAGACTGCAGGTAATTATCACATCAGTGAAGGATAATGCTTGCTTGTTATTTTCACTTACCTGCTATCACGTAGATCTGTAATCTAGTTCCACTACTAGCCTTTGTTGTGCCAACATGGGGCTCCCTGGTGGCTCCTATCAGCTTTAATAAAGGTCATAAGTGCCTAATATTGTGCTTTGAATTAGATAGTATTTATAGAGTGAAGAGAAAATATACTTCTGAGAGAGACATGGGCTACATATAACAGATGATTCTAAGTGACAGCTTTGTCATAGATGTTCTAGGTTTGCCTTTCCTTAGCAAAAACGCTATAAAAAATGAGTATACACAAAGTGTTATTTTCAGCATCAGGAATAAAATGTGTTTGAGGCATTCAGGTATGATTTTTTTATTGTGTCAGTAATCTATTAAAAGAACAAATACTCAAACAAAGATCAAATTCAGCGTTCATGTTTCAAAAGGCAAGTATGTTTTAGTCTTCCTATTTTATGAAATTATCCAAACAATATTAATGCAGACAGCTACATAAAGAAGACCGTAAAGGAAAGTTTGGTCACTCATGTTTCACAAATGTTTTATTTTTTTGTCAAATAGATAGTTGTAATTGTATTTCATTTTCAGCCATACTCTGTGAAAAACACACTTTTGCTTAAAACTAGTTTGTAAGTGTCTTCTTGGAGCTGAAAGGTAGCGGAATTCTGCGGCTGCTCCTCAGCTGTGACATAATAGCCTGGGACATAAGACTTTGTAAGCAGTGTTAGCACTTGTGTGCCAAGTATGAAACGCGGAAACTAATCCATTCTTTCCATGGATAATGTAATGTTGTCAGCTAATACCAACATATTATAATTCAAAATGGCCATAAGTACCTAATGACTCCATCATTGTCTAAGCTAACCAACAAGCTAAAATTAGCTTTGCACAATTTGATGATATCTCTTGCCCTTTCTTTGACATATATGGACTCATGGATTCAAATGTAATATGAGATCTCATTTGTATCACATTTACACAGACTGAAGAGAGATTATGTGCATTTTCTCAACATGGTTCAGTCTACCAGTGCTCAATGTGTAAGTTGTCTAAATTTTCTTACAGGTGTCTCATTTCTTGAATTTCAACTAAAAGAAAAATTATGCCAACAATTGGATGCACTACCTCAATTATGCCTCAGTTTATCACTTCCAGAATCTAGCTTACGTTAATTCAACAACATAACATTAGCAGCAGTGAGGGTTAATGGATAATTCCCTCATTTAAAACTTTAGACATAGCTTACACATGTAACCGGTTGAACCTTCAGGAAGCCGGAGAACATGCAAACTCCTTACAGAAAGGACCCAGAACCTTCTTGCTTTGAGGTGACATGCAGCGCTAAGCCCTGCACCACCGTGCCATCCGATCTATAAAATAATGTATTGTTTATCCAGCTTCAGTCTCTCACAGAATGATCATCTACACTTACAGCCTTTTAAAACCTTACACTTTGCTTTTGATTTAGCATAGTCTCTGCCTTATCAATTATTTGCAAATGACTTGATTTTGTATTTGCTTTGCCATTCTTTTACTGTAGACAAACAGTGTATGAATAATTAACGACGTTTGTTGCTGGGAGGAAACTATCAAATTTAGCAGGCTTTCCAACTAAACATGATAAACAAACCGTGGCATCATGTTAGAATACTTGGCTAAATTAACATCTGTTTGTCCTTTTAAGGTAAGTGATGACAGTCTTTTGGTGAGACTGAACTTTCACATTATTTTTTATTCATTGGTACAAGCTGTAGCGCAGGAATTCATCGTTTGTGTGTTTGCGGGTTGGGTGCAGTCTGACAGCTCTCAGATTTTAGGAATGTCTCCCTTGTATGTTTGTAGTCTCTCAGCACAGGAATGTCAGCATGGTTTACAGTCCGAAGATGCTGGTCCACTCATACTTCACCTCATACGGGAACAGAGAAGAAAACAATTAGGATCTCTGCATCCTGAGCAGGAAAACAAACCTTCAGGAACTGATACACTGAACTCAAAGCCTTGGTTTGGTGTGGAGAAGATGAATCTGCTGGAAGTTGTTGCTTTGAACATGTCGAACATCTTGTCCAGGCTGTACTCTCTCTCTTTTTTTCTGCATGCATTTTGGTATATGTTATGAACAAAGGATACCTCTATATCTGAAGAAGAGCCAGTTGGGATCTTAGAACATACTTTTTCTAATGTAATA
Organism: Morone saxatilis; assembly: GCF_004916995.1. Taxonomy (NCBI): domain Eukaryota; kingdom Metazoa; phylum Chordata; class Actinopteri; family Moronidae; genus Morone; species Morone saxatilis. Next base: position 23,032,734 of record NW_023339674.1, on the reverse strand, counting down.
AGAATAGAATCTTTTAGGGAGCAGTCAACAGTGTTGCATCCTTGGAAGGCAGATATCCTAAATACTAAATACTGTGCAATTATTCATATTATGTTCTTTTCTAATCACTGTAAGGTAAAATATACTTTAGACCAAGTCACTTATAAAAGTAACAATAACAACATTTCAAATAAAAAGTTTAATTCATAAGCAATAAAAGCCCCCTTTGTTCAATTTAATACACACTTTGCTGCTACAGTCTTCTTTGGCCTGGTATGAAACACAAAACAGCATGGAATTAGCATAAAGTGTATGATATAATCTGTTTTCATTCCCATATCTTGAGCTAAAAGGTCAAAGGTCAAAGGATGCCTTTAAAAATGGCAATGCCAGTTTTTAGATTGCAAAAACTTAACCTAACTTTGGAGCGTTATTTAGTCCCCTTCCTGACATGCAAGTATGACATGGTTGGTACCAATGGATGTGTTAGGTCATCTAGCCCACTACAGCCTCTGAAAGACAGTGTGGAGTGTCAGAGGTAAGGATAATGGGGTGGGACTTGGGGTGGCCATATTTCCAGTGCTACCCCGGGCCCCCCCACCAGACACACCCCTGATTACTGAGACTGCTGACTTAATTACTGATACTGCTCTGTGCTACTGGTACACTACATTTTCCCATTATCCTGAAATTGTCACTGTGGTCACAGCAGCCACTGTTCAGCAGTACAAAAGTTATAGCAAAAGGCTAGCTTTTAATCTCCCAATGTCTTACACTACATAGTTAAAACAGATTAAACACCACTGCAATGGTAATTGATTTTTATTTCAAGAAACACTAGACCTCCCCTGCATCCAACACTTGAAATTATTGTGCCTGTCCAGCCCGCAGGCCTCTGCTTCCTACAGTAAATACTTTTTTGCTGGGCTTTTGGTTCAGAATGGATCAACTATATAGATCATCATTCATTTTTAAGATGTGTTTTATATCATTACTGAAACCATGCCGTCTGGATGGCTGCATGTGTCGTCCAGGTTTTTGGTTGATAATATCAACCAGACAAAGAGCTCAGCTACTCTGTGGTTGCTGAGGAACAGAGCCAGCTGAATCTATCTTCCTCAGAGGTAAGAAAGTTGATAATGTTCATTGAAAAAAAATAAATGCCATGTTAAATGGCAAACCCCCAAAAAACTGATTTGAGGATACAGCAACAAAATCCTGCTGCTTTAAAAACGCTTCAAAGGTACAGCATGAAGCTCACAAGTACGGATCATTTATGCTAAAACCTTTGCTGTAGGCAGGGATTGTCTCCGTCTCCCATTTTAATACATATTTACATGCTAAAACATAAGAATTAGAATTCATTAGTGTAATCTGAGGTCTACATCTAGATTGGGAGTTGTTTGATTAGTAGCTTTGGGACATTGTTTTTGTAGTGAGTCTGCCTGTCTCCTACTTTTGTTTTTCCTTATTTGGCATGACTCTCTGTAATATGGTTGTGCTTGAAGACTAATCTCTGCTATCTCAGCTCTAATTAACAGAGCGTACATAGTTCCCAGTCACATTCGTTGTTTTTGTTTTTTCGGCAAAGATCCCCGTGTTGTTTTTGTGCAAAGCACCTGGACTTGCCTGCCTACTGACAGTCATCATAGTGAGATACCAAATGGCATTACCTACAAATTAACAAAAACATAAGTTGCACTCATCTTGGTTTCACATGACGTGATGTATACTGCATGATGTCAGCATTGTCACTGTCAGCCATCTATTCCTGAAAACTGGGCTGTGTTTGAAACTAAGAGAGCTGCATTTAGAAGACAATTGGTTTCTTGTTTTCTTTTTCAGCATGTAGGTGAAAAACACATGCTTTCACTCACACTTTTATGAGGAAGTACACATCAACTATGCAGCTGCCGTGTATAGTGTTTGAGGTTTACCTACTTCAGCGGAAGTGGTGTGGGGGAGAAGACAGTGTTACAACCAGCAAATAAAACAGGATATCCGATGCTGGAACAATTGAAACACTAAAATATAACAAACGAGGTTGTTTTTTCTGGCTGTCCTATCTGGCCTTTATTGACTTCTGTTAAAACAAGCAAAGTTAAACGTGACAAAGTGGGATCAAACATCAAACATATCTCCAATGTGAATTATCTATTGTGGTGGACGCTGTGAGCACATTTCTTTTCATATGTTTTGGTACAGTGAGGATAAAATTGAAACCCATCATATCAATGACATGCGTAGCGACACTCCCTGACTGCAACATCAAAGAGCCCTTGATTTCCTCTAACCGAGCATGTTAATTGGTGCTTGATTGATAACTTGGGTTCACAGGCGATGGCATGTGTCGTCTAAACTGTTCCAGGGTGTCTTTTTGAAATCAGTTGAAGAAGAATCACTGGCGGGCCCATTAAAAAATTGCCGGTGTACACACTTGCAAATAAGCTGTCACACATTACAAATGAGATTACCTTTTTCAGTGTGCCCTGGAACTTCGAGATGAGGGGATGCAGGAGTACGACACTAAAATAGCTCAAATCGTTTGGTTTTTATCAGTGTGCTTGATCTGCAAGTGCTGTTTATGCTTCCTTCATGCATGGTGAAAAAAAGTATATTCACAGCTCGGAGCACAATGTAATCAGTTGCAGTAAAGTAAGAATTATCGGTTAGAAGATAGAGCTCAGAGTAAATTATTCTTTTTTTGCATTTGGCTTCTAAAAATAATGACAGAGCTTTAATTTCTTGTAAATATTTTCATTAAACTAGCTCATAGAAAAGTAATCAGTAATTATATAATTCATTCCTTCATTCATAAGAGATAAAAGCAACAATATATGAATGCGTTGGTACGTGCAAATACACACAATGTCAGTACTGTGAACAACACTGTGACACAGCTATGAGAACAGAATCAGAGGCGAAAAAGCAGTTATCATATTTGCATTCAATCGCGAGCACGCAAACTAATTGTGTAGTTTGCATAGCAAAGATCACTGAGGTCAGGTAAAGCCCAGATGAGGCAAGAGCTTTGTTGGACATCTGATAGTGGCTTGCGTGTGTCAAACATCAGAAGCGTGTCAAGCTTTGACCAACGAGAAGCGGCAGACCAACTGCAAATTCAAGTGAAGCAGAGGATAACGAGTGAAACACAGGAGCTCAGTCATTATAAGTTAGAATATGTTCAAGTGTTGTTCAAATACTTAGCAGGAGAACATTTTCAAAAATGTGAAATGCCTCTAGAAACAAAATGTTGATTAGAGGTGCAGAAAACTGTCGGCCCTTTCACAGTAGATATCTTGTCAAACATGCCATAGCAGAAGAGACGCAAGGCATAAAATTATTAATTATTATAGTAACTTAATTTACTGAATTGACTTATATGGTACATATATATAGGATAGAGCCATTGTTAATGTAACAAGTTATACCTGTGCCTATTTTTTTTTATGTTTTCGGGGGGTTTTGTCTTCATTTGATAGGACAAATGAAGATTAAAAGAAAAGGGGAGGGGGGGGAAAGAGGGGATGACACGCAGCAAAGGGCCACGGGTTGGATACAGCAAGGCCTCGGTACATAATGCGCCAGCTCTACCAGCCCCGCCCTGCCTGCTATTTAGCACTCTGTAAGATAACTGTGTAAGCTAACTTCATACTACATACTCATTTTGTTTCAAGTCGCAACAAAAAGCTGTTTGTAGTGAAGATGCTCTGATAAACCGATTGTATACCAATTCATCGCCAGGCAGACAAAGTTAGCAGTTAGCTGGTTAATGTAGCGGCACATTTAGCTGCTAAACAGCCAGTTATCTCCCTCAGAAGTTGGCGGAGACCAAAACAAAGCTAAAAGGAAAGTGAGTGTCTGTCTTATATTTGTCGGTTGGCCAGAAACTCCAAATGAATCCTAATGTCCGTATTTGCTGGAAGTATAAACAGGGAACTGTTACATTTTGCTTTCTCTGCACCATAGCAAGTTATAATATATAGTCAGTTTGATTGACATGTATTGTATCACTTCCTGTCAGCACAGTACATAATGATGAAGTTAATTTCCTGTGTACTAACTAAAACAACATACAGTACTATAACAAAAGTTCTTTTTAATGCCACAGTAGGAAAAGCCCAGCTTTAAAGGTCCAGTGTGTAACATTCAGGAGGATCTACTGAAAGAAATTACTTATAATATGCTTTCATTATGTGTGTATAATCACCGGAAAATCAAATTGCTGTGTTTTTGTTGCCTTAGAATAGGCCATTTTTATCTACAGACGTTTCGGGTTGCCTTCCATGGAGTCTACAATGTTGAACCGCCATATTTCTACAGTAGCCCAGAACAGACAAACCAAACACTGACTGTAGATAAGGCTTTTTTGCATTTTTCTTGGCCACCATAGTTTCTCCTACATGCTTCACAGCTCGTTCTCATTCCCAGGTCATCAAATACAGACGTGAGCGGTGTTCAGTTAGTTGCATTCAGAAACTTCACAGCTAGATGCCGCTAAAGCCTACACATTGGTCATATAAGTAATAAAAAAAAAATATTATCCCAAAATGTCATTTCTAAAGTTTGGTCTAATCGCAGCACCATCTATAGGTGGCACCTGTCCATAAGTGACTAATGTGATTAATTGATCCCCTAATTAAAGCCAATCATCTGCTGTTCAACCCCTTAAATATCACTTATTCCACGTAAGTAAAAAAAACTTAATGTGACACATATTCACACCCACAGAAATACACTGCACTTCCCTCAACACAGAAACCATGAAGAATGGAAAACCTTACACAAATTGTTGAGTATGTGACAAACACAGTACAAGCACTAAGGCCTTGTTCACATTTGCAGTGCATGCATGCAAAGCAAAGTTCGCTAACCTAACTAAAAGAGGAACAAAACTATGACTGAAACTAATAAACAAACAAACAAACCAAGGAATATATGAATCACATCCGGCCAAATGTCTGATTTGACTTTATGTTCTGATGTTATTTGACAGGTATAGCGGCAATATATGTCATGAACTGCCAAAAAAAAAAAAAAGATCTGTTGTTACATTGCCACTGGCACAGTAGCCTATGTGTAATGTATGCCTGCATATTTCTTGTGTAGAACTATTTAATATTAATAAATCCAACACTTTAATATAGGCTATGGCAAGAAATCTTCCGATATTCACTATAAACAAAACTAGCTGTTAAATTCAGATTAGAGTGAAGTCTTTCTCATGGTTCCAGAAGATAGACAGTGCATGACAGCGTATGGGAACACCGCAGCATAGACTGTGAATTTGAATCTGTTCAAATTACAGCACATGGCAATTCACACTTCATTGGATGAGTGCTCTGTGTTAAAACCGAAACACTTGCTGAGATGCTTCCTTATTAGCCAGCACCTTGAAATTTCAAAGGCCTTTGTCCAAATTATTATGAGTTTTCAGCAGGACACCTTGAAAAAAGATTACCAATTATAAAAAAGGTAATATGCAATATTCAATTTTATAATTCAAATACAGTGTAACACACAACATAAATCCTTTGCCTTGACTGAAAACAGTAGTACTAATATGCATTAAGTGGCATTTGGTAGTTCAGAACGTGCCTTCTTTAAAGTCCCCCTCATTCATAAATCAGTTATTATTCTTGGACCCTACAGTTGGATGTTTGAGCTTCACTGTGCAGAATGATGTATATGCAGAGTTTGACACTAGAAGCATGTTTCACATGTCCATCCTGGTCCAATATAAAACTTACACAAGTGTGATGTAGAAACTTGAAGCCACCAGTTCACACACACTGAGAATGGACTTTACAGAACACAACACAACACAACATTCGCATATTCAGAGAATCTGTCATTTTTAATGAGGTAGAAGGAGAAGATGAGTTTTAAAGATTTTAAAGTGAAATTATATAAATTAATTATATTATATATTCTTTGTGTAAAAAACACATCAGACACACATTATTGTTCCAAGCCAACTGGTTGTATATGTCTTAATAGACGTCTGGAGGGAATCTTTAAAGGACCAGTGTGTAGTATTCAGTAGCATCTAGTGGTGAAGTTGCAGATTGCAGCCGACAGCAGACTTGAATATAGTTCAGCCTTTTAGGCATGTAGACAATGGTGGCAGTGAAACTTGTGAAAAATATAAAAGGCCCTCTCTAGAGTCAGTGTTTTGTTTGTCCGCTCTGGGCTACTGTAGAAAAATGGCTGTTCAACATGGCGGCCTCTGTAGAAGAGGACCCTCTGTTGATAAAAATGTCTCATTCTAAGGTCAATGAGAACACAGCAATAGTTATTCTCAGGTGATTATACACTCATGAAAACATACCTATGACATTTCTGAGAAAAGGTTATGCTAAAAGTTACACACTGCACCTTTAAGAGTAGTACACTGGTGCATGCAGTATAAACAACAATAAAATATATTACATACAGCGCCTATCGGTCAGAGAAGTGTTGAGGTTTGTCATCATTCGTGAGGTCATAGTTTGAGGTGAAGTCGTAACACATTTTACATTTTCATATTTCCGTATCTGGTAGACAAGGCTTACACTGTAGACTACAGTTATTGTTACTGAATAGGACTGCGTTGTGAAGAGTGCATCTTTTACAAACAGGATATACAATTCCTGACATGTTTCAGTCAATAACACGATTGGTTATCAACATTTGTGGCATATTAAGACAGAGTCCTGGGGTTTAAGCGTTGGGGGAGAAAAAAAGGGGTGAAACTGCATTCCTGTATACATTATATAGTGCATTTTTTCCTCTTCCATACATCCGTCTATAAATAAAGCGGCGCTGGCGGAGCCGCGGTGTTCGGGCTCGGTGACACCGCTGGCCTGCTGCCTTACATGGGCAAACTTGTGAACTGACTGAGACGGCTGGAATTTCAGAGCGTGACGTCACTGCCTACAACTCTCCCAGAATTGGGATCAAGAAGTTTCACTTTTTTTGGTGGGATTTGAACCTCTGTTATATTTCCTAGAAAGCGAGGTAAGCGAAACTATCGAGCACTCTTGTGTCGCTTTAAACCTGTGTGTGACTATCGGCTGTGTTAGGACTGGTGTGATTTAACGTGTGACTGGTAAACGCAGCGTTGGAGGAGCTCGACCCAGTTTGCTCGGCCTTGTTGGGTTATAATATGAATTTTACTGTAGCTCGGACGGAGTTCACAATGAGGGCGTGGACTCCAACGATAGCCTTGGCTGCCTTGGTGCTAATGTTACATGAGGATACTAACAAAGCTAACTTCGTCGCTAGCTAATGCTGAGCCGGGCTCGGTCATGCGTTTAAAATATAAGACATTGTGAACCGTCAGGTTTTGCCTGAAGGGACCCTGGGCGTCTCTGGTGTTTCTGTTTTTAGCCTGGTGGTCTGCTGCCGAGCAATGCGGAAGACAGACTGTCACCGGAGAAACATGAGAGCCCCTAACTGCAGGGAAATATGTCGCTGAATTTCACTTTAGCGCTCTCATAAGCGCCCATTGAGCAAAGTGTCCCGTTACCGAAATAACTGTTGGTTAAGTAAGTGTTTGCTAGTTTTGGCGTCGTCGTTAAAGGAGATAAAGTTACCGCTTAACGTGTGAACGGGACGCACTTGTTTACGACAGCATAGATTCGCCACGTTGTTTAAGTAGTTTTGGTGATGGTCTTTTAATAAGTTAGCCAAAACTGTTGTTCCCGGTCACTAGTTATGACTTGTGTGTCCATTAGACTTTATAAATGACAGTGTAATTCATTGCACATGCACATATACGTTTGTTGAGGCAGAACTAACACATAGTTTGGTTACATTAGGCCCTTAAAGAGTGGACTAACATCACAGCTCAGGCCTACAGTATACTTTTAGCCCTGGTTTGGATGAAAAGACAAGGCAGGAAACCATCACTGTTTGATTTGTGACATAGAAATGCAGTCAGGCCAGACCTGGCTCCACCCAACGCTCAAGTGGTAATTTAAAGTCTTTGCAGGTGACTTTTCCATAATATAGCTAATTCTAACTAAAGTTAGCCCAAACAATGTCACGATATTCCTGTCAGTCATTTTCTTTTACTTGCATGTCAACAAGGGCGAACGGACCCATGCTGTGTACTTTATCTGGACCTTTTACCACAGAACAAGAAGTTACCAAAGACAGTTCTGAATAAAGTGACTTCACCCCTGAGATAAGAAGTTAAATGTTATCCACTTTGAATGCTTCAGAAAGGGAAGCTTTTGTCAGTCTGCCCTGTTGTTGACAACCTTGTATATTAAAAACATTCAACACAACAAACCCCATCAGTTTCTAGCTATGGCGGAGTATTCCAGCATTGTTTATGAGTGTCAAGTGTTGCTCCATGCATTACATGTATTGTGAAGTTGTGTGTGCATCTGTGAGCACAGCTTCAGGCCACAAATATTTCCTCTAAAGCTTTACCTGGGTTGGAGTTACTGACTACCTGCCTGTAGTCATCTTTTGTGAGTTAAAAAAAAGAGCCATGGTCCAGACTATAGTTATTGTTCTGCCAGAAAATGTAGCTAATGTGAAAAATAAGCCTCACTTTCTTCTTTAAAAGACTGAATTCAAACTTTGACTTAGATGTTGGATTTCAAATCAATAACACCAAGGTCCCCTGTGTGTGCTGTCATCAAACCGAATACATCTGCGTCGCTCAGACACATTTTTGAACACATTAAACGGAACTGTCTTTAAAATCTCTGGCTAAAAAGGACTCATTTGACAGCGTTGATGATGTTAAAGTTAAAAGATGAGTGCCTCAGCTGCCTTTGAGCGCGGGCCCCCCTGGTAGGTTTAGTCAAGTTGTTCTACTGTTTGTGTTTCTTGGCATATTTTAATGAGGGTCTCCTTTTCTGGAAGGAACAGCATCAGTTTCTCAGACTCAAAATGCACAGTTTTAGAGTAGAGCATGATGTCGAGACGGTGGGCTTTCAGAAAGTGTCACATGTATGAATGATACCAAGAAGCCAGTGTGCATCTCTATTATCTATGGTAAGTGTGGTCTATTGGTAACTTTCGTGTATTGCTATTACATTTGATCCACAGGGCTGAGCATCCAATTTTACAAAAAGGGAATATCAGGCAATCTTTGCCAGAAGGTCATTTAAAAACACTTACTGCTGTGCTAAAGGTATTTCCAGAATCTTCAAAGACTCTTATAACGGATGAAAACTACTCCGTCTGCTCCATGATAAAAGTTGCACCTCTTTTTCCTAATCCAAACTAAGAGCGTATCTGAAAAGGACGCGTCTCCTTGCTCAATTTGAATAACTTGAACCAAAAGAAAAGGCTGGTTATATAGCTTCTTTCTGATATTTTATATTTTCATCCAAAATAGTGTGTTAATAAAGACGTGTGTCTTAATCTACCTAGATTAGAAGATGCAGTCGCAACTTTAGAAACCAGTTAAAAGTTAATTGTATCATGCAACACAGAATATTTTTTAATCCAGGTGGTTAGAAGACTGAGGAATCTCAAACTACTTTAGGTTTTTATTTGAGTCCATTTTGGATGCTTATCCCTGTGTCCCGAGTGTAATGGTAATACACCAGAGGCACCAGAGATACGAGATGTCATATGGGTAGTGGAACAGCCTTCAATGTATAACCTGCATGGACCACAGAAAAAGGTTACCTCGTCATGTTAGAGGAAATCAAAAACAAAGTGTATACTTTAGAATGACACAATCAAGCATGATCAGACTTACGACACAACTCACAGGACATAGCAAGTACATGTCAGTGCCCGCTTAACATTCCTACTGTGCTCTCAGGTAGGGCCGTGACATGTAGTAGGCTGGTTTGCACAACAGTACTGTTGTTTGTCTATTACTTAAATCCACGTGGATTCTAATTGTTCTGTAAGAATTGTCCTACAGAACAATGGCATTGTTGGTACCGGACAATGCCTGCATCATTCCCACAAGACTCCTTCACAACTGAAGCATATTCCTCACTGAGTTGTTTTTGTAAGTGTCTAATTAATGACATTCACTGACTTAACATGAGTTTGCCTCTCCTCAGACTCCTTTCTCAAGTTTTACACTTAACTACATTACTTGCTCTATCGACTGTGCATGCAGTTTGTCTCCTTCCACTAGCCTACCCTATTAGCTCTCTCAGTTGTGCAGCAGTAAAAAGAACTGTAATCATATGCAGTGTGTTTGCAGGTTTATTGCCCTAGATAGTATGCATCTGGTTCCTTTTTAAAAAGGCTTTGTCGTTGTGTCAGAAAGCTTCATCCTCAAGGTCCATGGGAGAACGTGTGGCCTTCAGATAATGAGAGCGGAAGTATCTGTACATCCTCTCCAAACTCTGAGAGACTGCTGCCGGGCAAAACTAAATTCAGAGTAAAGATGAGTGCTGTCCTGTGCTTTTACCATCACCAACAACGCTTCCTCTACTGTTGCTAGTGTACTTGGTGTAAGTTATTGTGCAAAACATAAACTGACATAGTTATTGGACACAAACTCAGTCAGGTATATTATCGATCTCCACAAACTCCACACACTTACATACTAAATTAAACCACACAGCTTGTCAGCTCAATCATTATTACCAACAAGTCATTTCTAAAAGTAATTTATCAACAAATGCATGTAACAGCTATAGGTTTACTGGGTGTGTATTAGAAAATAAGCAGCAAAGACGTCACAGAACATGACAGACATCATTTTACATTTTATAGCATCTATGTATTAATTAAAAGCATCAATAGATGAACGTGAAGTTAAATCCTTAAACTGCACATGGTAGCCTTTTGTATTCAGTACTGAGAGAGCAAAGAAATGCTCTCTATTATCACCAGTGATATCGAGAATGAAATTATTAAGAGTTACAATAGTAAGTGAATATATTAGAAGAATATAGTAGATAATTATATTGTTGATGTTGTTCTATGAGTGCTGCTAATATGATATTATACCAAAAGACTGGATCATTGTTATGAAACACTTTCACATTTGATTTAATTTTGATCTTCTCCTCACTAAATGATTGTTACACTGTGGTGAAATATTTTCTGCAGTGTCACTTGTCAGCATTGTTTTGCCTGTACTGTGTCTTTGCATTGAAATATTACTCCAGCGGGCTGTGACAGGTGCCTGCTGAAAGATGACTAAAATTTAAATGGACAACTTACGGTCAGGTTCGTAAAGGATTTATAGGGGCCGGCCTGTGATTCATCTTTTCACTGATGAACGACACAGTCATGGAAAAAAAAAAAAAAATCTATGAGTTGACAGAACCCACTTACCATGTTGGTGTGGTCCTGCTCAGCACAATTACAGTTATGTAATCCATTTGAGTAATACAGAGGTGTCTCCTGTTTCTTAACCTCAACAGATTTCAACATACAGTGAAGGACATCGCTTCAACAATCTCCCAGAAATCCCAGAAATCCAGAGAGGAGGAAAGGTAAAATCATTTTTGCTGTACTTCGCTGCATTGGACTTTACATACTTGTGCTTTAATGTCAGGTGTTAGTAGAACGTTTTTGTTTGGAAGGTTGTGTGTCTTAACTTCTAGTTAAAAGCACAAGAATATGGACATATCATTTAGCAACCCAGAGCCAAGTGGCCCTCAGAAACCATCACAAATTTATCACAAAATATGTTTTGTTGTCCCCCAATGTGAGTACTTGTTAGTAAATCATTGTTTTCCATGATATCTTTCAGTAAGAATTCTTATTAACTTGTAATTGCTGTGAGGTCTTGGTGAGCTTTTGTACGGCAGGTGCAATGTCACCTTTTTTTAGGCCATGTTTCAAACTGCAGGGAAAGTAGGGTACTACTGCGCACTGTATGTGGACAAAGTTGTATAAAGCCTTTTGTGGCTCCAGAGTGAGCTCCAGAATATCTGAGAAACTGCCTCGAATGATGTCATTTGAATGAAAAAAAGTCTGGAATGTGGACTTTAAAAGGAGTGATGTTATCAGAGCTCTGTAGCCGCTCCTTATCTCGGCTTGAGGGTAGTGTCTCGAGGCTACATTAGTCACTACCTGCATGAAACACCTCTAACTGAATTGTCGGTGATCGAGTTGCATTGTGGGTAATGTAGGTGCCAGATTTTGACAAAGAAGAATACATGGAATTAAAAAAAAAGATGATATATGTTTTTTTGCTGCATCAGTTTAGCATCCAGTGCAGTCAAAGCATGTGGCGTCATTATGTATCCCAACTGGCTCATAGCTGAGTTTATTGCATACAATCTGGTTTGGCTTATTGTAAAAAGCACACATTATACAGCTACGGCCAAATCTTTTATTCTAGTCTTTAGATCTTTTTTATTATTGTTAAGACTCTAATCTCTGCATTGACATTGCAGCCACATTCTCATGTGGTCCTGTTTAGCCGTCTCTTCTAATTTTTCTCATGTTTTCTCAAGTGCCTGACAAATGTTGCATTAGAGTTACATCGATTCTTATTAGACTGTCCAGACTGATTTAGCTTAGCTGCGGATCAAAATTGTACCAGATTTCTGACTTTAGGAATTATAAAGAAAAGCAGTGACTGTATTCAAAATGCAAACAAATAAATATTTTTTAAAGAATCTGTGGACATTTAAGAATTTCAGCCCCCTGAATGGGGTCTGTTCCTTTGGGATTTGTATGAAGTGGGTTGTGCCGTTTCAACGTTTCAACTCTCAAGCCAAATTGCTCTTTAAAACAATTCCAATCCCGGCAGGACGGTGTAATGTCCTCTCTTAGCGGCTCTTAATAATACCTTGATCTCCGCTGACCTATGCCACTCATGGGGAGTAATCAGACTTTAATTATACATTCTTAATCACTTGAAGACAATCTGTGTGACAAGACAGCTTCTCACAGTAAATGGGTTCTCTATACCTTCTATTCTGGCCCTGGTTACCTCATGAACAAAAAAAGTGATATATGTCTATCTTTCTCTTCATTTTTGCAATTTATTGAGATTCCCATTCTCAGTTTCAGTTTTCATCTTCTCCTCACTACATTTTGACTATCTACCCATAAAAATGCAGCTTGTAGGGCAGGCTCACAGTGTTACCCATCTTAGGTCAGACCGAACTCAAACCGATTGTGAAAAGTTCTCTACAATCATCATTATTATTCCTAGTGAAAGGTATGCACCACAGAACTGGCTCTGCTGAGTGACTCTGGCTCACAGACTATGGCATTCCAAGTTAAAAGCAAACCAAACTGATATTGCCCTCAATACTGTCTTCATATTTTCTCCATATTTGGAAATGTTTACCTCCTCATGATGGTTGACAGAGGTTGGAAGAGGGGATGTGAGTCATTTCAGCTGCATAAGGCTTTCTAGGGGTGAGAGGAGCCTTCCAAGTGACTGCCATTTAGTGAAGCTAGCAGTTTTCTGTGCTTCAATGATCTAAGGAGAAACTGTGAGTATCATTCTGTGCTCAATTTTAGTTTTAATATTTTAGTTTTATGGTTGAAATTTGTTATTGTCAGAATAGCCATTAATATTCATCTAATGAGGTGAAAGAAGCTAAATTGATTGATTCATCCATGTCTTATTTTTGCATTGTCAAAAACTGTGTATATGCTGCGTGTGGGGAACTTGTGTCACTATTTGTCACTGCTTGATTGAAAGTTTGAGAGGTGTAAAGGAGATGCCATTGCTATTTCCTTGCATCAGACACAACCCCAATACACAATGTTCCCGTGCGTCTCGGCAAGCATGGAAAAGACAGGGAATTGATATTGACTGCTCGCCGGCTCACCAGATGTTATGGGAAAGTTTTTTGAGAAATTTGGACTAACTCAGCACTGCAGTGAGAAATGTTTTTGACCATGAGGCTGACCTTGTATACAACTGTCTGTCAGTAATATGAGGAGGTTAGAGATGAAGGTGAGAAGTCTGTTGTGTCTGACCAAATTGAATAAACAGCAAAGGATAGAAATAGTTAAATAGCCCAGTATGTTTTCCTGTAGATGACTTGTGGTTGTGTGAGTTGGGGGCAGCTCGGGTCATTGAAGAATTCTGGTTTTGCAAACATCCACTCTAACTGATATCTACAAATTTCACAGGTCTGACCTTCCTCCTGGCTCTTACTTTCACAACATATAGTGGCAGGCGCCTGGCAGTAGTAGTAGTGGGGAGAGGTAAATGATTTTACTTAGCTTTAAGGGCTTTAAGCTTTAAGTTGCTGCTGACTTTAGCGATGGTGTGGTGTGGTATGATTATCTAATTACATTTATCTTTAAATGATGCTCAGACTGTTCAGCCCTTAGAGGTACTTAGCCTTTTTAGCGTTTGTGTGCCAGTGTCAATTGTTCTTTTTTTAATTTTTTAATCGAGTTATTGGAAACTCGATTCTGTATGCTTACACAGTCTATGAACTGATACATATATCATATTTTCAGCCATGCTTGACTTTTTCCCCCTATATTAGTAATAGTCATCATCAGGTCAAAATATTAATTTGTCCAGTACTTTGGTTTATGCCCAAATACCTGCAAAACTAATGAGATTCCCATCAGCCTCAGTGGTAGTTTGTATGTAGTACTAATTTAATTCAGTTTTATTTGTACGCCGCCAAATAATAACATAGGTTATCTCGAGACACTTCTTTCATATAGTGCAGGTTTAGAAACTACTCCTTATTAAATTATTTACAGAAACCCAACAATTCCCTCCATGAGCAAGCACTTGGCAACAGTGGCAAGGAAAAACTTGGTGGGTGGCCGTCCGCCTCGACCGGTTGGGTTTAGAGAGAATTAGTAAATGTTAGCATGCTAACAGGTTAAATTAAGATGGAAAACAGTATACCTGCTAAACATTAGCATATTACTAATATGCTAATACATTAGCATTTTCATGTTAGCATTTTTGACATCAGCTTATAGCTCAAAGCATCACTGTGCTTAAATACAGCCTCACAGCTAGCATGGCTGTAGACTATTAGACTTTTTTTTTCCTAAAATTCTTCCAGTTTAGGGAACTTTAGGGGTCAAAGTATTTACCCGTTGGCCTTTAAAGTCAAACTGTATAACCTTTGGAGGTATAAATATAATTTTTTTTCTTCTTAACATTGTCTTACTTGGTCTGGTATGACCATTGGCATATGACCAGTGGTAGCAAATGTTAGCAAAGTTTAAGAAAAATTGCTATGTAACTGATTTTACTGAATCATTCAGTTCTTTGAGTTGACTATGACTCTTCTCCACCTACTGTTACACTATGTTTTAGCATTTAGCATTATCTATCTATAGTCGTTTTATTGGAAAGAGACTGACAAAACTCCTCCTCACGACCTCTCCTCAGAGTTGAATGTTAAAATGATTGAATGAATATAAAACTGGGAAAAAGAGTGCTTTGACTTTTACACACCCTGTTGGAGACTTTGTATATTTAGAGATCAGTTTGATAAGATTTACAATAATCTAACAAATATTGAACTATTACCAGTGCAATTTATTGAAATTATTGTAGTTTGTTACTATTTTTATTCACAATTACAATAATAAGCAGTGACTGACACCGATCGTTGGTTACATCAGTCTCTGAAATGACTTAATCTGCTCTCATTCTACTTTGCGGCCCTTAATTTCAAGATGTTAGCATTGCCAGATTGGGAGAGATTATATGTGTTTTCAAGACAAGTCTTTCAAATGAGTCCCGTCAACAAATTAAGGCTTGATTAACAAGAGCAATTACACTGAGGGTCCAACTGGGCTGAGGAGAATCAAGCTAAAGTGGAGGAGATTATCTTTCTTATTAAGGAGAATCACTTTAAGGGTTTGATTACTTTGTTAAATTCTTGATTACTCTTTAACTAAGGAGGCCTTCTAAACAGCTATTTTTTCTATACTGTTGAGAGTTAGAGTGCAGTTTGAACACTGAGACTGTATGTAAACGTGCAGTGCCGCTTCTGTTTACTCTCAGCAAAAAAATCCATCGGGGCACCAACAATGTTAGAAATGACATATTGAAGATTTGTTAGAGCTTTGGGGTTTTTTCTGGTTGATTGGAATTGAAATGCAGCAGTAGTATTTGAAATGTATTTCACCCTAAGCGAATACTATCCAGTAACACATTTGGCAGTAATGACAGCTTTAAGTACTATTATATGTCAGTATCTGCTTGGCACAATCTAAGTTGAATTTTTTTCTCTTTCCCAGTCAAGCTGGATGGTGAGTCAATAAACAGTCTGAGGCGCATTATTTTTCAATAGATGTCAAGGCTTTGGCCGTGTCTCTCATTTTAATGTTGATTTGGCTGTATGCTGGTGGCCACTATTGTGTTTGAACATAAATCACTGCTTCAGTTTAAGGTCTTTGGCACTGAGAGATTCCCCTCAAAACTTTTCCTACGTTTATTTTTCTCCCAATACAAAAAGAATTACCCACACCCACTGCATGATGTCATGGCCTTCCTTCATAGTGGGATGCTCTTTGATATATGATGGGATGTCAACAGCCTCCGCCAGACACTTTGTCGTGTCTGAAGAATTCAGTTTTTATTTTTTAGAATAAAATACCTTTTGTTTAACGCATCCTTTTCCTTCATTTACTTTTTTGTTTTTCAGTAAAGCTTTCACTCTGGCTTTAGAGTCCAGATTTCCCCACGGGAAAAGCCTTGTGCTGCTGCCAGTGATCTCTGTACTTCTGACTTTTTCAAAATGTCTAAATTCTTCTCCAATGTGTCTCATCAGTTGGCCCTCTAATTTACAACTCTGAATAGCCCCTAATTTAAATTCCCTAGCTTACCATGAAATAGAACTTCAGCATTTCAGAGCACCTGTATGGACATCCCAAGGACATTTACAATTGTGCATTTAGGTGCATAAAATATGTGTCTCTGACAACATTTTTTATCATTAATACATTTGAAAGCTAAAACGATTCTTTTTAAATAAAATTAAATCTGGCATCAGAATTTCAACCATGATATTACCGGCCACATTGCATGTTAAACTTGTAAATGACGTCATTGCTGATTACTCATGAGAAAAAGCCAAGTCAACAATGGCTATTTCCAACATAACTGATACAGTCAGGAAGCTCCTAAACATCAACAACAGCTAAGTATTGTTGTCAAACTGAAAGGAAAATGGTCTCTCTCCAAAGTGGTGATGATCTTCTGAAACTTTTGGGGTATTTTTGTGGGCCTTTTTTTCTGCTTTAGTTTAGTTAATACTTTTTGGAAAATCAGCACTAGCAGGGCAGCAGGGACTTTTTCAGAGGTAGGCAACGAGACTAGAACTCTTTTTGCTTTTTGTTGAAATGAGTACCTGTAAAAGATACTGGGATACCCAGAAAACTCTCTGTTGTCAAAACTTTTACTTTGTTTTGAGCCCGATTACACCCATCCCTTTTCACATTCTGGATAGTGAAAATGGCTATTTACTGATCATCAATACTTCTGTGTAAACAGTAAACAGCAGTAATCTTTGACATTGACATAATCAGTGGAGTGATTGTGTGCCAGAAGTGACATTTTCTCTGTTCCCCTATCATTTAAGATCAGATGCCACTAATTGATTAATCTCACATTAGGGAGAGGCTTGAGGCTAATGGGACACTACACAATGTGACTGATACAGTTGCTCAGCATGCAGTGACAGATGCCAGCCTCTAATGACTCTAAATTACTGAAGCATGTTGTGAGCAAAACACAGAGCTGTGATTATGTGCAAAAACGTATAACCTGAAAACAACATAAATCAGATTAAAATAAGGAAAGGATAAAAGATGATGGTTGGTGTTTCAACTTAAAATATGCTTTTACTTTTCTAGGTCAACAAAAAGTAGCGAAACCAATCAAAGAACATGTATTTATGGTGTCAAAGTTGCTAAATGATCAACATTGTGAATTACTGGAAATGTCAAAGAAGCTTCTTCAAATTAATTTAATTAGATTTTTTATTTTTATTTAAAAAGCTCTTGAAAGTAGACTTTAGTCTTTTAAAAGTGTCCATTACACAGTACAATCACATTACAAAGCAGTCTTGACAGAAAATCGAGACTGTAAATTATAATACTGACCTATAATGGGATATCAGCTACTACCAGGCAAGTGTTAAGGGTTAAAAAGAATGTAAATGGCCCATTAAAGCCGGTGCTGTTTGCCTTCTGGAGTAATTCTACAACCATTTTGAATTGAACTCTTAACCTGACAGGAGTTCCTCTTGATCTTGATTAAGAGAAAAAAAGGAAAGGAAGGCTTGCTTCTATAGACAGATAGAAACAGTTAAAGCGGTGTGTAAAACTGGATGTTTCAGGATATCAGTTTTGGAGAACCTGATGATGTAGGAATTTAGAGCTTTGCCATGTTCAGTCACTTGTTGTGTCATTGTAGCCGTGAGTCGCTGGTGTCAGCAGCAGAAAGTTTTACCCTATCACTCTTTGAAAGAGCTATGTTAACAGAGCTGCATTTATCAGTCTATTGGCACACTGTACGTGGGCATATTTCACGTGGCTCATTGGCAGGATTAATTGCCAACAAGTCCCCTGTGGTCCAAGAATGCAATTACCTACTGACCCAAATCATTCTCCTGGCTGGAAGTCAGTGTCTCTGTTCTGGCAGTTACACCTGGGACTGAGTCTTCACATAACCTCACACTCACCCCTCGATGCGTCCTTACATCAAGGCAGTCTGTGGTTTTAATGTTTGTGTGATATTCACGGCATGTATGAAAATTAGAGGAGTGACGAGTTATTTATTACCCATGAGACCACTTTGTGCTATCAGGAATTAAACAGAGATATTCACTTACCTTCTAATTTTACCTCCTTATTTGGGGTTGATCTGCATTAGTGTGGTATCCTCTTTTCAGGAATAGATGTACTTTGAATTTAGGCCATATCTGTCGAAAATGAGGTTTTCCTTACCTGACCTATTCATTTAAAGGTCCAGTGTGTAACATTAAGGAGGATCTATTGGCAAAAATGCCCTACATTGATGTTACTGTCTGGCAATATTGTGGCTTTTTTCCCCACAATTTTCTGAAATTTTGTAGACAAACAAATCCATATTATAGAGCGCAGACAGGGGATGTTTGTTGTGAAAGAGTCACCTCAACGTGATTTCCTTCTCTTATATAGTAATATTGTCTATGATGTCAATCGGTGGCTCATACTGATTAACCTTAATTGGATTTCAAACGGGACATAGAAACAAACAAAGATAAAAGCCAAGGCTTAACTGAATGGAAGCCATTTATTTCTGGTGTTGTTAGGAGCACTAATGCAGTAAGATTTAGACTTTAAAGCATTGCTAATGCTATTACAATTATACACAGTGAAAGAGATGGAGGGGACTACTACATACTATTGGTTTGTCACAGCATAAAGAGAAAAGCTTCTTTGTGTCTCCACAAGTGCATTTACTTTCCTTATTGTCATGTCATATCTAAATACATAGGAGGTTAAAGGTTATGGTCTGGGTCTTAGTGAGTTGCCCCATGCTTTATTAATGGATTACCCAATTGTATATGATGTAGCATGTATTGTGGATCAAGTACCATAGTGCAACCACTATAAGCACACAGCCTATACATGGCTTGCCTGCTATTTGAGCTCCCTGCCTGCTTTTTAGGTCTCAGGCTGTGGGGTTTAAACTGAGGTTGAGAGGGACCTTACGTGTCAGGTTTGAGGTCACTTGTGTTAATATCAGACTGATCCAGTACATTAGATACATTCCCTTATCTCTTTTATTTGTCGTAGAAGCATCAAATTAGGCATAAACATACAAAGCAAAGCCCTAGACTCTTCTTGCCACCTTGGAGGGAATCACTTTTTTTACAGGGTTTTTTTAATGATAAAAGCATTGAGAAGCTAGCCTCTGGATTTTTTTCTCCCACACGTAGGGATGGGATGACAACTCATTATAAAGTTATTATAAAGTTTTGGTTTCTGTTAATATCATTATGAGACAGCACTATTCGTTTACAGTAATACTTTTTAGTATGTAAAGAGGGGTGCTTGCTCTTCTCCCATGTGCTGCAGTAGTGCTATTTTGCAATAGACACTCTGTTTTGTTGAATGGTGGAGAGATATTGTTAATTCATATGTTTAATTATGAAAATGAAATTTAAAACTAATAATATATGTAGAGATAGTATTGGCTAAGTTGATCACTCAGCCTTGCTGCCAATATGGCCCAGTGTGCATTTGCAGTATTACAAGAAAAAAAGGTTTATGAAATCAAATAGACAGGAACTCCAACAACAAACAAGGTCAATTATTACTCTTTGTATTATGAATTATAAGCCATGGAGGTTTTATATCTAGCAGGCAGGTTGGCTTATGCACTGGGTGAGCAATTTTCAGTCAAGTGAATGGGCGCCATTTTGGAGTCAGGCAGTAAATTCCTCTCATACATCCATGCCTCAACTCAATTCTCGTTAAAACTAAAATGTTTTTGACATCTGAAATCCAAATGCCCCCTAATATAATATTGCTTTGTAGCTACTGCAGCCCTCAAGCCAATAGTCAAGTGTGGTTTATGTGATGGGGGGAGGCTAGCAATCACCCCAAATCACATTTGATTAGATATATTTATGTACAGTATATGTGCTTAAGTGCAGGATCAGGATCAATTGCCATTGTAGATATCACATTATTTAAATGCATTACAGGAAGAGAAAGAGGGGTTTCAGTGTATAAATACATATATTTTGCATATACCGAGCAATAACTGTCAACACCAGGAACTTCTGGAAAATATATTTGTTACTTCACTGTGGTTTTGGTGATTTTAAAGCTTACAAAATCTCTTTGTGATGCTGTTGTCAGTGACGGCTGAACCATCATAGTAACCGTTAACCAATCATAATCTCTGAATTTACTGCAACAGTGGAAGCCTCTGAAGTTTTTAAATGGTTTTGACAGGAGCACAGAGCTCAGTGCAGGCCCTCTGCGGTATGGATAGTGGTCTCTCTGCATGTGCTCTCTGTAGCATGGATATTGCACATGCAGACAAAAGCATAAATTTGACAAAGATTCTTGTATTGAGATAGAATTCAACAATGCATTAACGTTACATTTGAGATTGACAGGACCAGAAGAAATGTCCATCCTAAGCACTGAATGCTCACAGACTTTGAGATTGTGAGTGCAGGATACTGTATAAGAAATTGGATAATGGGAAATTAGTTGTTACCTGGGGAGAGGCTTTGCTGTGTCCATTATTCTTTCATCTGAAGTTCAGACTTATAGAGAGTGTACATACTGACACTAAAAGTCTGTAAGAGAGCCCTCCAAACACTTGACATGTTCACTACAGGACAGCCCTGAGCTCTCAGACTTATCAGAAATGAATGTCAAAGTCTGAGAGTCTGTAAAAGTGGACTTTGGGTCTGGGTCATGGGGCAGTAGAAGGAGGGCACACACGAAATATGTCACATATAATTGTAGTGGTCGATGTTCGAGCTCACAGTCAGTCAAGCAGGCGATGTAACTGAGTGTACAAACTGGGCAATCAGCAGACAGACGACACAGGTTGGACTACTACGGCAGCACCACAATACAGGCCTGGTAGGCAGGTGACTGGGTAAGGTGAAACGCAGTGGAGGCAACCAGTGGGAAGGTAAGGAATGACATACTGTAGAAAATACTAGAAAATCCATTGAGATTAGGCTGCATCTGTCTGAATGTGCCTGAAGTTGAAGAGGAGATAGGGAGATAATGTACCCAAAGAAATACATTCAAGTGTTTTTTTGTTAGCTTGTTTTGTTGAAGTTTATTCCTCTCTACATTCCCTGCATATACTGACTGAAAGGTTAATACAAGGACTCAAAGTGAGGTATCTTATTAGTCAGAAAGAATTTGTATTTTTAATTCTAGTGGAAGGAGATGAAAATTATAAGATGATGATTCTTCAGAAAATTCTACCACTCGTGAAACTATGTGTACTTACATCTACAAGAGGTATAATCAAAAATTCCAACTGGGGCTTTGACAGTCACTCCGGTGCATTCAGCATGGGAGCTTCCTCACCTCTAAGTGAGAGCCGACTGTATTCTTGGTCCAGGTGAAGCTCTCATGAATGGTTTGCAGGTCAGGTATAAATCAAATGAGCCACTTGTTTCCTGTTGGGGGTATTTCCTGCACTCCATTCTACCCTCAGGCGGATTCCTGTAAGCCCAGTGGTTCTGTACTGTACCTGGTTCAAAAAAGGTAACGTGCTCTAATTTAATTTGAACATGCCTTTCACTTTGCTGCGATGCTGTAAAGACGTGGTTATAAATACACCATAAAGCCCAGGGAAAAGGCCAAGGTGTTTTCAGGGATATGTATTTTTCATTGGCTCGGCTCCCTTTTCAGGCTGTAAACATTAAGGTCCAATCAAGCTGTCCATTGTAGGAGCACTTAGAAAGAATGTGTCCACGGTATGTCTGTATGAGAATAATGTTTGGGTCAGCTGTTGTTAAAAAAATGCTTCATGAGTGTTCAAACACATCATATATAACCTGTAAAAATAGCTGAATGATCCCAAGTGCAGCATGAAGACCAAGATGAGAGTTAGAGGAAGAATGTGACACATGTGCACTTGTTTTTAGTCTCTTTCAAGCCCGTCCATCATAACCTGATAAATAAAGACCTTTTCAGGGCCTAAATTACATTTCTTTGACAGATTGGGAGTCTTTAGAAATGTGTTAATGGTCTAATGTACTTGGATGATCACTTGTGTTTGATAGCAAATTACTCTATCTGAATGTTTAATGGGTTTGATAATTTGAGTTTTTAACTCATTGTGTTTTTTTCCCTCGGTCTACAAGGCTGAAAATTGTTTAACCTAAGTTATCATAATGGATTTGGCATTGAATGAAATTGGTTCATTTTATTTGACTTTTTAAAAAATATGCCTGTACATTTCTGAGGGTCTGTGGTGTGATGGCAAATCTTTATGAATAACCTATTTAACTCAATTTAATCTAATGTATTGTAGGAAATGCATGGTTAATTAGCTGCAGTTGTGGAAGGTCAGTTCCAGCAATTGAAAAGTAGTCCAGGTTAGGTTGTGGTGGTCAGTGGTAGGCAGTATTTTCAAAATGGGTACACAATGGGCTAAAGACTTTTTTTACTTGGTTATTGACTTATTGGCAATATTGGTGTTTTATTTATTATTGCTGTCACATGACTGCTTTACAAACTTGGCTAAGATTTTGTGTCCTCTAAAGCTTAATTTCTGCAAGACAGAGGTTTTCAGACTGCGAGGCGCTCCTTCCCAGGGGGCCGTGGGAGAGTTGAAGGGGGGTTTTGGAGGGAGAGGCGTGAGAAGAAGATTCTGCGAGAGGGGAAAGGGACAGGTCAATGGGAAGTTATTGTAGTCTGACCTGATGATTTCACCCGTTTTTAAGACGGTCAGAAGTTGGAACTGCAGCAGCATCTGTGACACACGTGTAGCCCTTTAAAACCCTTAGCATCTGATTGCTTTAATTTATGTCAAAATTGTACTTCTTCTCTGACTCATATCTCAGTAAAATCTGAATATATAGACATGATACACATAGTTTTAAATGCAATGTAACTTCCAGAGGATATCATTATACTTTAAATTATTAAAGAGAAATGCTTCTCGTAACTCCAGAACTTGCCTGAAAATCATCATGGTTTTAAGTTTTCTTCACTATCAAAGTTATCCAGTTGTAGTTGATTGTACATCCATGGGTACATTGCAAACAGGAACTGCTGATTACTAATTTAGCATACTTTAATGGTGCCAAATCGCAAAAATGTTAACAAATATTGGCTAAAAAAATGCGGCTCAAGTTGTAGCCCTAAGCAAAACTCACTGAAACCATGTCAACATTATATTATAATATTATATATATTATTCCTATTTACATCTCACAAAGCATTATAGGAACTGTAGTTCCATATTGTGGAGTGGGAATTCTGTCTGGGTCTTATTTGGCCTTTTTTGGTCTTGATACACATTAGAAGATCACAAGAAAGTAACATTCAAGTGTCTCTTACAGCAGAGGTCAACAGTTCAACCATTGGTCAATTCAATTCCGACTGAATGAAAGAGCTGTTGTTCTTGTTGGCTTAGAAAAAATATCACCAGCACGCCATTTATTTTACACTGCCCATTATTTGTGTTTGTAAGAAGCAAATCTGTGATAGTTAAATTAAGCAGTTTAAAGGTCCAGTGTGTAACATTTAGGAGGATCTATTCCAGAAATGGAGAATAATATTCACAGGTTTGTTTTCATTAATAAAACTAACACTGGCTGTACATAGGGCCTTTTGCGTTTTTTGTGAGTTTCGCTGCCATCATAGTTTCTCCTATAAACTTCACAGCCCGCTCTCATTCCCAGGTGGTCAAATACAGATGCGAGTTGTGTTCATTTAGTTGCAATCTGCAGCTTCACCACAAAATTCTACACATTGGTCCGTTTTTAAAAAGGGACTTGTTTCATTCAAATAAAGTATATATTTGTATATATATTTCAGCACCAGGTTCAGATACGTTGGTGCAGAACGAGGCTCAGGAGTCAGGTTAGGTTTGAATGCCTCACTTAATCTTGGTCATATTTATTAGGATTTACATGAACCTTGTATTTACATGGTTATCTATAGCAGATTTATGTCAAATCATGTACATTTTGATGTAAACTATGAAAGTGAAAATCTTCTTTGGCACTGCTGCTATTTGCCTACCACTGCCTTATAGGCGCCTCTAGTACCAGCAAAGTTACAGTTCTGCTCAGTTCTGCTTTAAACTTATTGGGACTGGCTACAGTTGGCAACTGAGAGACAAACAAAAACCCATGAGCCCGTCTGACCTGCGCTTTCCACAATATCTGTCCAGATCACCAATTACACAACACTGTCTTTGCTGGCTTTGTCCCCAGATGTCTTGGCACAGAACGTGCTGAAACCCTTTTGTTTTTGTTAAGATTTGTAGCCCAGAGACAGTAAACCTAAGATCAATCGAATTTTAGTGGATAGGTTTCAAGTCCCACCACTTCTTTGAGAAAAAATCAAAGCAATTGGTCAGATATTGATGTTAGTATATCAAGTCTTTTTCTTAAATAATAGACTGTTGTTTGTATTAAGAAGGTTCCAGGAGTAAGTGTTTATCACTGCATGTGCGAGGGGTGGAGTTGCTGAAAAAAATTATTAGCACTCAGTAAATCCAGCCTGGGTAAATAAAGGTATAAATAAAATATCCAAACCACATAGAAATGGTGCACCATTTAAGTTGATGGCAAGACACGCAAACAGGAAGTGAGGCATATTTCCTTAAGACTTAATAAGGTCCCCAGCTAGCTGTTACTTTCTCACTCAGCTCTGTATGGGTGGATGGCACAGTAGTTGTGGTAACAGCACAAGTTTGGCCTTGATAGTAGTACATTGGGGGGAAAGCTGATGATGCTATTGGAGAGTAGACAGTTTTAACTATTTTTCTACCTTTTGTTACAAGATTTGTCCCAACAAAGAGTGCTGACGATGAGCTCTTTAGTATTCTTACTAGAAAAGAAAAGTTGTTGTAGAGTTTCTGTCGCCTTTCAATGCTTTGAGAACAACAAATTCTGTTCCATTTACCTGCTTGGTATTGGGGTGACAGCAGAAGTCTAATTGGCAGTTATGTCAAAGCTTCAGCAATTAGAAGTACAGCTATTTGCAAGGCTAGCGATCACTAAGGAAAATGTGAGAAAAATATGTTTTTATATGATGTTATTTTTGGTAGTTCCACACCGACAGCAATATTGACATACAATAGCAGGGTGTAAACAGGTGCTACCAGTGATACTAATTAAGGTTCCGTTCCACTCAGGTCAAACAGAGTCAGGGTGCTGCTGTTGGCTCACTGGAAAAGGCTCTGCTACACTAAATGGAACAGAACCTCAGTTAGTGTCATTGATAACACCTTTGATTACCCCACTGTTTTATATTGGCGGAGCTACACTCACTGGGGCTACAGCTAACAATTGCTTTTCATTTTTTTTCCCATTTAATTGATTAATCCTCAAGGGTATAAAATCAGAAGTTGTGAACAAATGTCTTGCATTGTCTGACTTGATTATTGAGTTAAATGATAGATTATCAAAATGGTTGCAGATTCACTTTCTGTTGATAATCAACGTTTCAGCTCTAATATTTGCACATTTATTCACAATGTTGCAATGGTTGGTTTAAGAAAATATTTAGACTCCATTAGGTTATTTCTCTGTCTTCTGATGTACTGTTTTAATAAGTGAAAGTGCATTTCCACATTTAACTGATCGTTAAGAGAAGCATTCTCTTTCTGTGGTAACTTAAAGTATACACCACTGTTCGGTTCTCAACACTAAAACTCCTAATTAAAAGTGGAAAGTAAAATAGTTTTTGTGGTAAACACATTAAAATTACTCCGTAATTGAGACTGCATTTTGAATAGCATCAAAAAAGAGTGTCAGACTGCATGTAAAGGCACCAAAATAGAGCTTGTTCATCAACATCATTTCCCTGGAGGAACATGTCCCCAGCACCCCGGCTGCTGGTTACTTTTCCTCTGCGCACGGCTACTCGCTGTGCTTGTGGAACAACAGAGCCTCTGAAAATAGGGAGCATATGCTACAACAAGGAACGCCACTTCAAGCAATACTTGTTCCTTAACATTAGCACAGCGTAAAGAAACTGACGTGAAGTTGAGAAAAGACTTAGTTGTCAGTTGCATGTTCTCAAAACATTGTGTTATACTTGCAAAAAAAGTGAGAAGGAGGCACAGATAACAATCCCGAACTGGCGCCCACCAGTAATTATGATGTGGGTACAAAGAGATTTTTGCCATTCTGAAGGGAGAAGGGGAGTGTAGGTGTATTAATTCCTATTCCTTCCTGCTTCCTCGACTTGGAAGTTCAGATTTAGAAAAATAGACCCCCCTCCCTCAAAAGAAAATAAAAAAACAGGAACTGTCACATTGACTGACGCCAATCGTATGTAGCATGTGTTCCCACCACTGCTCCCTATAGTATATGCCACACTGTGGCAATGTGGGAAACTGACAATGTCAATTTATCAGAACAAAAGAATTCCTCAGCAAGAGGAATACACATCTTTGGGCCCTGGAGACAAAAATCATTCCACCCCCACCCTTACCTGTATCTAAACAGAATGTAGGACATTCACAACACCAGAAATAGAAATTTCAGTCACAATTATCATTTTTGAATGTATCCCCTGCAGTCAAAAGTTAGTATTTCAATTTAGGAGTTAGAGCTGCACTTTAATGCTAACTTTCTTAAAGTAAACAATTGAATAAAAGAAGCTGAGATGAATTAAACACCCAAACAGCTGCTGCAACCCAATATCGGACGGTTTAAATGAGCTGATCCAGATCCATTCTGCCCTAAATGACTGTCTCTTTGTTTTACATATTACATTTCTGCTGCTTTAATTTCTGAGCTGTATAATTATACTGTGTTTCTTTCCAGGTGTCTGATCCTGTAGCCCCCACCGTCACGTAGTGTTAAAATTTGGGTAAGTACCCGACCTCGTTTTTCCCTCCTTTCCACAACAGTACAATACTGTTTATGCACAGACCAGAGGGTCCTCCATAAACACTGCTGTAATTCCCTGCCTGTTTGTCTCTTTAATTTCATTTTATTTACCTTGCACTGTTTCCCTGTAGACAATATTAACACACATATTTTATATATATCTGTACAGTCACATACATTTGTTTTTTGACCATCTTAAACACGTATCTCCCTATTTAGTGAAAGCTTAATAACGATCTTGTTTTCTTTTCACCATACCACCTCTCCCACACACATTATTTCTCAATTTGTTTCAAGAAACAACATACTTAAAATATGACAGGTATTGTTTTCAACATTGCAGTGTTAATATTCTAATACTATTTTAATATGCTAATGTTTTATTCTTGTTTTACTTAAGTGCACATTTATAAGTGTGCTTCTGCAATTATAACGTGACGTCTTGGTTTTGGCATCCATATTAGTTGATTACAGTTTAGATCCCCCTACCTAGTGAATGGATATGTGTCATAGAAAGTTAGCTGAGGACGTCCCAATGACGTACAGTAAGTGTTCCCATGATTCATTCTTAATTTATTCAATTAGCCTTGGTTATGAGAAAAAGGAGTCATGTGTTTTAGATAGAAAATATGGAAAAAACAGTACCCTCTCTATTCAAATAAGGCTTTGTCTGGTTTGCTCTTTAGTCCTCAGATAGACATAAGCCATATTTCTGCAGCTCCATCAAAGTGTTCCCACAGTCCCGCTGAAGTTGCCTCCAGCGTAGGCATTGATTTTATTACTCAGTGTAGGTTTAAACTCATGATTGTCATAGCACCACTTCACGACTAGATGGGCCCTTTGTGGTGACTTTGGTGACGAGGCCAAAATAAAATAAACAACAGGTCACAAGATCTGCTGGGGTCCACAGATACTCAATCCCATACACAACAAAAGAAACCGCTGTACAACAATTGCAAACATTTACTAAGCTTCACACAATCAGTAATAATGATCTGGGCTGAAAAATGTGGAATCATTAAGAAGTATAAATTGAACTTGACTTTTACAGTAATTAACACTAGTGACCTAACTGACTAGCGTGCCACTATTTGTATTATATGTCAGTATGACAACAGTAAACAATTTATCTGCATTGCGTTTAGGTAGCATGTTGTCAGTGGCAACTGAAACACGGGTGAGAAATTTGTAGGTTTGAAAATAAAGAGAAAGGATTTATGAGAACAAAAATAGCTACTAATGATGAAATGGTGCTGGTAGACCTTATTGCTGCATATTCACTGTGCATTTGGTGCATGAGTTAAGCCTACAGTGATTCTTTGTCTTTATCTCCTGATTAGGTGACTCTTTGTTGGTTTTATTTCTGATAAGCTGCTGAGAACTCCCTTAACAGACACATCAAAATTATGTTTGCATGTCCTGATAACACTAATGGTCCTTGCTATAATTGATTTAAGATACAATTTCCATCAGTGTTGTAGTCATGCTAGTGTGTTATGAATTCTAATAGAGAAGTGTAGTCTTGATTGTTGTTTTTTAGAACTGTCACTTAAATGTATGCCACTCAGTTGTTTGTTTGTATTCTCACTTTAAAGCAGGTTTGTTTCTATTTAACAGAGGAAAAAATAAATATACAGCAAATATACAGTATATTGCACAAACTGTAATTGCAGACATTGAAATTAGCAGGCTCTGAGGTGTCTGTGTTTAGCAAAGCATGCACAGTGGTTGAATACCAAAATATATATTTTTGAAACAGATGGCAAGGTGCTCATATGGGAACCTGAGCTCTTCTTCACTGAATATGGAAATGTTAAACAGGTGGTTCAAGAAGCTTCCTTCCCTGCTATTGCTTTCATTAACACACTTTTATTTTTCCAGTAATAATAAGCTAACTTGCACCCTCTGAGATACAGGCCAGACAAAAGAGCTGCTTCCTTTTATATATTTTTTTTTGTTGAAAAAAATGGCAAAACTGTGGTCTTGTAATGTATTATTAGACAATACCCTCTCCACCAGCATCACCAACATCACCAACCAACATAAAAGACATGCACACTCGCACAGTGTGAGCGTGTTTCTCTGATGTGTGATCTGACAGGTCCTTTGTTTATTAGAGCATGGGTTTATTTCGTGATCCTTTTTTAGTAGATATGTGAAACTACCATGTAGTCATATTCATATGTGTGCAGACTCTATATCTCAGGAGGTTGACTCTACCATCAACTTCCTGCACTTGTAATTTTCCAACCACATGTGTTCTAGCTAGACAGCAGTCAAGTACTGACCCAGAGCTAATGCAAGTCAATTGTAAATAACAGTCTGAATCTCTCAGTTATACTTTTAAGCACATCAACAAACATATTTGAATCAACTTAATCAGACTCTGGAGCATTCGGAGTGGCTGAGCAGCAGCTTGTTCTGCCAGTCTGTGAAAGTATAATGTTAGCTAACATAATGTTAGCTCAGCAGCTACTAAAGTGCAGATTGAGAGCTGTCGGCTGGATCAATTTAGATGATACCTTATACCTTTGGCTTTAATTGTCAGACATGACAAGTAGTTTGTCATTATAACTGTAACTTAAAAATAAATATGAAATCATTGGGATAATGAAAAGCACATTTTAAACATTCAAGAGGGTAGCTATTAAATGTGAATGACAGTAAATTAGTTTGGTTTTCTAGATACAAAGAGATCAAGGTCGTCTGCGGTTGACCTTTAGGTAAAATACATCATTATTTGTCAGTGACACAGTTAAACACTGATGACTGGGCTATACTTTCTCCATCACTGTATTTTTAATTAATTATTCATTTGAATTATATTAGTATTATGTAATAATATAATTATATTATAACTTCTTTGGTTTAATTAAAAATGAAATTAGTATAATAATAAGTTAAGTTTGGCAGTTTTGTTGAATGCAGTTTCAGCGTAGACAAACGTAGACAATCCAGCCTCAGGCACCATGTTACACTGGGTTATGTTAACCTGAACAGCTTCTCATAGGTACATAACCTTCACCTTAAAATGTGTATTGCTGTGTATATCCTACAATTGAGAAATTAGTGAGTGATTTAATTTTTGGTTTAATTTGGATTGGAACATGTAGGTTGATGTATCCTTCAGAAAAGTCAATGGCAGTGTTTAATTTTTCCCTATTGAATTGTAGAAAATTGCCATGGAAACTATTGGCTTGCATTTTCAGATAGCATATGTGTCAGGGTCATCAGTGATGGTAATATCACTTGTTTTTTTACAAACTCAAAGAGCTGAGCAATCTTGTTTGCTTATTTTACTCCTGTAGTACAGTAATATTGTTTATATTGTAGAGAGTGCAGATGGTCAGGAGTAGAAGAATGAGTCTACCTGCTGTCGGTTTATTAAAATGTAGATTTATTGTAATGTATACGCTAACATCTCAATCTACAGTCATAAAAGATTCCCAGATTTATTCTCACAAATCACTTACAGAACAGAGCTGTTTGTCTTTGTAATAAAGACAGTAAGGTGAGTCATTTCACAGAAAGAGCAATATTTGTATTGATTTTAACCTTTCTGTCATCACTTATGATGAAAACTAAATTATCAACAACACCACAGTGCCGGACTTTTGTCCTTTCAGTTGCTTGGAGACATTTGAGCTTAACATAAGCAAAGAGAAGTGTGAGCAGTTATGTAGTGAAGGTTCAACCCAACTAAATGCATTTTAGCAACACACCCCACTATCAGTATACACCACAGCTTTGCAGATACGTATATAAAGTAACTCATCAAGTATATACACCCTCTGACTGAGCAACATGCACACATGCACACAGGCACATTTTTTGTGGAGCACCCACAGAAAGACCTGATAGTTTCCCAGCTTTAAGCTGTAATTTGAATGCAGTGTGTTACATACAGTAATGACACAGTGAATCAATCACGTTTTAAGGTCAAACAGTAGCACAACACCCTACACACAGATGTTTGGTTTCATTTCTCAGTTGCAGCATCACAGTAGCACAAACGTGGACTGATGGAGACTGCCTTACATGCTTGGGCCACAGTGATGGTACAAACTTAACTTGCCAAGGATGGTTCTTGGTTTCTCAGACTGTTTGTTTGGATTCCTGGCTCACAGTTTGTCTGTTTGGGCCAGGTTCTTGAAGCACACATCAAATCGACGGATGACTAGCAAGGCTGGCTGCCAGCTGAATTTCAAGAACAGTTTAGCTTCAGTGTAGAATTTAAAATGCTTAACTCTTTGTTGGGCTTGACTAGAGCTACAGTTAAATGGTTTTCCTTGACTCATTTTGGAATACAAGGGCCTTATGTAAATGGACAAATCCTTCAGTGGTTTCTGGACTCTCAGGGAAATTATATTATAGCCTCTTTTTTTATTTTTTTTTATTTTAGGAAATTGTGTAGTCTTGTCTCTCATTTAATATCCCAGATTTATTCCCACCTCATACAGTACTATCCTACTGCAAGTAAGGTAAACATATTATAGATAAATGTAAGCCATTCACAGTGTTTCCCCGTATTTCCTTCAGAGCTTTTCCAATCTGATAATCTCAACAGTATTGTTGCATTTGGTGTTTAAAATGTCTTCCAGGATGTAAAGAAAAATCCATGCAGCTTCTTATTCAAATCAGTGTTTGTTTGTTTTTCACTTACAATGCAAAATACCATCGGAAATAGTCTCTATTTTGCTCACATCAATTCAATAAAATATATTTATGATAGTTAAGCTTTAACTATCAAAAGCATCTTGGGTCCATATTAAAATGTACAAATGTTACTAAATGTCAGAACTTTTTTCTGGCTGTCCAGTGTTGTCTTTCACAAGCCCTGCTGTGTCGTGACTATGAAACTGTAGTATATTGGCTTACAAAGTTCTTAAGTAGAACGTATGTATTTTCTGCTGTGTAGAACAACGCACAAGCAAACCTCCAATCATTGAAGCACCATATGGCCGGTTCCATTTCCAACTAATGATTATACACAAATTGTGCACAAGTTATACATTTCAGTTTTAATGCTTAGTTTTTGTGATTCCTAATCATATTCAATATTCGCTGCAACTGACAGCTCCAATTGTCAGTAAGTAGGTCT
Source organism: Morone saxatilis (assembly GCF_004916995.1). Classification (NCBI taxonomy): domain Eukaryota; kingdom Metazoa; phylum Chordata; class Actinopteri; family Moronidae; genus Morone; species Morone saxatilis. The sequence goes on along the minus strand of NW_023339674.1, from coordinate 23,000,217 downwards.
TCTTGTTAGGTGTCAGCACATTTAAACAAAACATGATGCAATCACAGTGATAGCCCAAGTGTGCCCTGATTGGATGGTCCACAAATTACATACCAAACAACAATAATGCTACTCATGAATATTATACCATTGGCTTACATGGTGCCTGAAGAGTTTTACATTTATAAACACTGCTTAACAAAGCCCCTGGATAGCTCTGTTGTGGCACCATTTATCATGGGATTGTGCAACTAATTAACATCAAATTTGGAAGATCTGGATGAAAGAGGCTGGCAGTGCAGTCATGCAACAGGAGTAATATTTCCCCCTTCTTTTTTTAACTTTGTTTATTTCTTTACCCTTCCTTTATTTTCCCCAGAAAATACACATTACTATTAAGGTTCTTCCCAGTCTGTGTGCAGTAGATAAGAATCAGTGAGTTATGACGGTTGAGGTGGACATGGCCAAATGGTCAGAGCTAGATTACATAGCATCTGAAATAAATAATTTTCTTGTGATGTCTATCCTAAAGATGCTATCACAAGCAGGTGCACCAAGGTACTCTGTCACAGGCTGTGTGGGTTTATGCCATCAAAAAGTGAACTGCTCTATGTGCCAGACTCACCTTATTAGACACAAAACAACTTCTTTATACTTGAATGACTTGCATGTTTCTTTCTCTCTTTCAATTAAAACACATTAGTGATTAATGTTAAAAGCTGATCCAGTACACTCATTACATTTTGATTTGATTAGCAGGCCCACAAAATAATACTTATTCTAAAATCGTCAGAATCTGCCCCCAGAATTGTATTCCTGGTAGTGTGGATACTTTGAACAACACTTAGACCTTCTGATTATGAAATTAAGGTGAAACAGTGTAACAGAACAGTTTGATAAATGGAAAATGGATAATGTATGCAAAATCCAAGTAATTGAAATAGTTTTTGTGGTTTCAAGTCCGTCATCAGTAGTTATGAAATCCTGGCTACAGCCCTGGTCTGTGGTTAAACTGCATTCTTGTCACTTATGGTAACACAGTGGATGTAATGTATTAGTTCTCAGAAATCCACAGAAACTTCTCAGACAACTCTTTTAACATAAACCACCTCTTCACTTTCCCATGTGTATTGTCAGTATATTACAGACCCCAAAATATGGCTGAACACACTACTTCTGCTAGTATCTTGCATTTGCTTCTGTTTTGAAGGGCGAAACTGCCAGCTTGAAAGCGATGTAGACTTTAGGTTTAATATCAACGTTTTTGTGTTTTGTGTTTTTTTAGAATTTCTGAGCTTTTTTATGAATTCTCCTCCTGATTGTGACTCCATGCAGTTTTAGAAAAGATGAAAAGCTAAATAAAACCAATACAGTTTAATTCTTATGTTGTGTTTAGCTGATTAAACTGTCTTTCACATGAAAGTTGTGCAGTCTTAATTTTTTACACCTCAGTGAATGGCAGTTGATTTTCAAAGCAAATCATTTGGTTAACTTTACTAGCAGAGTGCATATTTAGGATGCAAACACAGTGAGCAGGAATCTATTTCATTGAATCAATGCTGCCCTGTTGCCTGGGAGGGCCCACGCGCCTTAACAATGCAGTGGAAAATAATGGTGTATTGAACTGGCATATGATAGAGTAGTTGTACCCTTTGTTCACAGCTCTGCAGATATGTTTGATGCTTGCTATCAAGCTGCGTGTTTACACACAGAGGATGAAGGACTATTTAGTGGAGCTTTCCATGAGAAATTTGAGCACAATTGAGCTGCAATCACTTTCTGAAAGGAAAGTGAGGAGCAGAAAACAAGTAAATAAGACATGCTTAAGATGGAAAGATTAAGACAACCCCAGAGTGATTAAGAGTGCTGACATAGATACCCTGGCTGGATTTTTAGATAGACCAGTGAGGGGTTTGGATTTGGTTTTAAGCAGCAGAAACACATAAACAGCAACAGCCATCAGTCAATTAAGAATAAATCCTTCCAAAAACAACTAGTTTAACTTTGCTTTTCAATTAATCTTCTTTGGGTGTCACCGAGGGTCATAGCGCTGCAGAGTGAGCAGTGGAGTAGTGAAAGATTAAATAAGAGTCCAAAACAACTGGGCACGAGGCCTAAGGCCCAAAGCATTTAACCCAGCCCCGCGGATGCTGCACAGATGCTTCTAGACAAGCAGGATTTTCAGCACTTTGTTTTTCTTCAGGAGCTAGACAAAGATCTGATTTATAAGGCGATCCAAGGATAAATTATGGAAGTCCAAATGTGTCCAATTTTTAGAATTACACAATCTCCTAAATGTTTCAGTTCTATCAAGACTGTTCAAGAATGTTGAACATTACAAAAACACATCTGTGCTGTAATATGTTTGTCTAAGCGATCTGTAAGAAATCCCTGAGCTAAAGTCCTCATCTGCTGTGGAGGAAAATCTCTGTGATGTACTCTGGGGTGAATCTAAATAATCAAATCACACTGTTTACTGTGCAAATGAAACAAATCTTATTGACCTTATGAGTTTCCACAACAAGGAAGTACTCCATTGTTTTGTATTTTAACTTCTGGCAGTGGGAATGTGTTGCATTGTGTAGGTGGACATCTGCTGCTTGTGATCACTTTGCACTGCATTTGAGCAAATATCTGATAAGTTTTATAATATCATGTACAGTGTTAATAATAAGCCTTGGCAATAAAACAGTAGCAATGTGTATCTGCAATAGACACTTCATGACTAGCAATAAGAAATTGTTTCAATCATTTTCAATAGAATGTCGATAGTTTTACTTAAACGCATCAAATGAAATCTGCCATGAAAGCACATGTGGTCTTTATTAAAGACAGGTTATGAGAAATTCTCAATAATGATTGCTATAGACAGAAATGAAACATTTTGTGTACATTTTTCAGCTGTATCGCCCAGCACTAGTTAAGTGCTAGTAAAAAAAATGACTTTCTGCTACAATGCTAGCAGTGCTGATTAAATCAGTTCTGTTACACAGTCCAGTTTCTGATTGATGTGGAGTTAATATTGTGTAACAATCCGTTGGTGCTGGGCAAAATCAAATGTTATCCCACACTGGCTCAATTTTAAGCCAGTGTTTTTTTTATGTCTGATAGCAGCCGAAGATAAGAAACAAAACGGGTAATGGAACACACTAAATATAGTGACATGCGTTAGTCAGCAACCTTAGGCGCGCTTGCCAATGGCGGCTTTTGTAGTTTAACCAATAGCACAATAGCAATAAACGTGCAAGAGATTTTTCTGGAAATGTTGACGTGCCCTCTTATCCGCATGCAGAATGACCTCTTTTGCAGCCATTGGCATTTGCGCTCCCTGTCTTATTAAAGCACCTCATGGCTGTATACATGATTTCGATGTGGATGTTTTCATAAGGATGGCAGCCTTCTTTATAATGCTTTCGTATATAATTACAGTGTCCTGATTATGGGTAAAAAAGGTTTTCTTTCAAATGTTGCTATCCACGTTGCCTATATGGATGGAATAGAATTACAGATCCACTCGAGAATTACATTTTTGATGTGTTGTCATAATTAAACTTAATGTTGATATGGCACACTGATTAACGAGAAATTAAAAAAATGGCACTATTGTTTTATTTTGCCCTAAAATGTAGATTATCAACGTATCTCAAGCTCCTTTATTATATCTGTCTCCCACAGTGGCTGAGAACCTTATAGTGAGCTGAGCCAGTGGTTTTGTGTGTGTGTTAAAGAGAATATGAGGAAACCCTGGCTCAGTGTGACATGATGAAGCTATGGACCTAAAGCTCCTCATTGTTATGTATCTGTGGTCCTGCAGTCCAGCGCTGCAGAATATAGAGAGGGGGAAGGAAAAGGCGCTGTCGCTGCCAACCCTTGCCTGAGCCTTTCTCTGCTCCTAAGAAAAGAGTGTACAATTGAAGCAATACCTGTAAGTCAAAACAAAGGGCCAATGCGCCCAGGCTCTTTCATCGGGCCAAGTCCAAATGATTTGGATACAATTGCGATGCAAAATCTCTGTCTGCTGCAATTGCTTAAATGGTAGCTCAAGTATTTATCAAAGCTTGGATGAAATTGTCATGAGCTTACACTTATTCATGTCTTTATATCCTGTGCTGTTCTAAGGGGATTCTTGAGCAAAGTCATCTGTATTCAGTAAACAAAGTGTTATTGATGAGTTGATTCTATGTGGCTTTGCCAGTGAGCCGGGAAAGGGATTATGTCCCCAAGCCAAAACCCAATAGAAGTTTGAATAAGGGGATAGATGTGCAGTGCTCATTGTAGCAGTAGAGATAAGCTGTGTTCAACATTAAAATAACAGCTCAATACCTGTGGTATGAAAAGGTTTGAAAATCTCAGACTCGCTTAAGTGGGAAATATCTGCGTTTACTGTCACAGAACGGTAAATCAACAAAAGTTTTTGACCCGAGTACCAAAGGCAACAGAGTTTCACTGGATGTTTGTTACCAAACGTCTGTAATTGAAGAAGCTTTTTTGAAGACCTTCGATGAGGTTTCATTTACTGAGGGATTTAAGCAACTCCACTCAGTGAGATTGGAAAGGTGTACGACAGTACAGCAGCATATGGCAGTCACTGTGAGAAATCCAGAAATCCGCTAATCCACCATTCTTCAAGTATAGGGATTATACCTTCTGTGACTTTTCTGTTTTTACGTCTTGCTTTCCATTCGTGTGTGCACAGTTCAGTTTCAGTTGCTGTTGTTATTCAGCTATGAGCGGTGTTACTTTGTGCTTAATGTTGCATCTGGTCAGCAGGAGTTTTGCAAGGATCTTGTTGAAAACATTTCAAATATTCCTCTATAACACTGAATATTTATCAGAAAATGTGCAACAAACAAATGAAAAAGTTAGCTATTATTGTTAGCTTTTGTTAGAAACACAAATGGGAGCTCTCTGTCACCAGAAGTATAGCCTAAGCAGAATTGACAAAAAAAACTTGAGTAGGCTACACTCAGTGTCAATTTATAAAAAGGGTTTCTCTGACAACTTCATAGGGGTCTCCCACACATACTTCTTGGGAGGTTTGTGTTAATTCAGTCTTACTTTTTAAGATCTTGCAGTGTTTGGGATGTTGGAGAGATTATGCATTGACATCAAAGTTGAGACTTCAGAGTTATATTATGTTACTGTGATGGAATTTCTGTACATGGTAACAAACCAATACTAGTGGTGAATCAGGCAGAAATGGCTAGTCTAGATCATTTTCCCTGTTCTAAAAATATATTAAACACATCAGTTGTTGCACTTTAGCCCATGTCACGATAAGCGGTACTTTCAAACCTCAAGTCTAGTCTTCGGGATGCTTTCCCACCTGTAGTGTGATTCACTGGGCCCACCCCAAAGAAACCAAGTGAACCAAGTTTTTTTTTTTTTGTTTTTTATCAGGCAGTTTTGGTGATGTCCTGAATCATCATGCTATATGGACCCATTAACAGTCGAGACCTCCCATATCATAAATAGAAAGAAATCACACAAAAGAGGGGTATCCTTTGTTATATTATGGTGCGATGGTCACAGTGAGTTTCACAATTTCTTTTTAAATGAGGAACTTGGAAAACACACAGAAGACTAACACGTCTGTTTTAACCCCCTTTCACTGTCTGATTGATCAGGGAAAATCCCTGGGTTCAAGAGCTAATGTGCATATGTATTACCACTTGTACAAAATAATCTTGTATGAATACACTCAGTGGCCACTTTATTAGGTATGCTTAACAATCTATTGCAATTCATTAAAACTGTTCTGCCTTAAAGTTTACTTCCATGATGCCTTTAATGTTTTTATTGACATTGTCGGAAATGTGTAAATTCCATTATATGTTTGTAACTGAGGTCATAGTTAAAGGTGGTTCTACTGGACTACATTATATTGAAAGGTGTAATGTAAAGTAAATGTAAAGCAGTCCGCAACATGAACGCTAAGTAAGACCTCAGTGCCAAAATACACAATTGACTTAACACCTTGATTAGTGTAAAAAAAAACCTGAATTATCAGTAGAATTTATGACAGCATGCGTTGGATTGCATTAAATTGTAAGCAGTACTGTACACAGTACTTTAGAGAGATACTGTGATTGCGATGTGATTCACAATCACAATTTTAATTTTCACTGAAAAATAAACATTCAAATCAAGATGATGTGACATTGTGTTTTTACGTCTAGAGAACAAGATGGTTGGCCAAGAATCTCTGCAGAACTACAGTACTTCATTATATTGTACTTCATTTGACCTTTATCATTAAATTGCAGCTTCTTGCGATTTGGATATAGCACTTAGCCATATTGTAATTTTAATAATATCTCAATTATTTGTGCAACACTATGAATATAGATGCATTGTGTACACACAATGCTTAGAAGATCAATGTAGTATTCAGTTCCTTTTGGAAGCTGCAATGTTGTGTCTGCGACAATGAACGCAAATTTAGAACATTCCCACAAATTCTGCATAACCTGGCAATTTTTTGACCAGTCCTTGTAGTTTCCTGCTCAAACGTTGAGCCACCAAAACTCACTTCCTTGTTCGTGTTAAAGATGTGTGAGGATTTTATTCTCACTGGAACACCAACTATTTAATGGAATTTTCAATTTCTCCAGAAAAAAATGCAAAACAACAACAATAAAACCAATGAAAAATAAAACATTGCAACATGCATTGCAAGTTTTTGAAAAAGCTGCCCTAAAATCAGGCATTTTAGGCCCCCAAAAACCAACCCCAAAAAAGCCAGCAAAATCCTGGAGGGACTCTGTATTAGATCACTGTCAACAGATGGATTCTACCATAGTTTGGCTTTTTAATTCAATCTAAACGTGCATATTCATGCTTCAAACAAACATCCTTATTTTGAGGTGGTCTTGGTCCGGGTTAAGTCCACACCAGAGTTCGATTGACAGCATTCACACTAGACTTAACCAACAGGTTCTGTGTCAAAGCACACGTACAATTCATTGGTACTCTACTAATCCCTAAATGAGAGCTGACACAACTCTGTCAGCTCTTGGCAGTATAACAAAGGCAGAACTGACCAAAAAAAGAAATTATCACTTGATGCCTCAAATAAAATTTGGATATAAGAGTTCTCCTAATTGCCTTTTTTTTGCTTAAATAATAATGATACAATAAAAGATTTTTGCTCTAAGTTAAAAATACCAATCATATTTTAGTGGTGTCCATAAAGATTGGCATAGATGCATTTTAAACTTGATTAAAACGCAGTGAGATAACCATATCCATCCCAATCACCACTGGCTTTAAATAAACATGTATTCAAAACTGATTTACAACTCCTTGACCACACACATACCATTATAAAGATACACACAGCTGACAGTTTGATCCCCCAAATTACACTGTTGCCTCCTTTTTATCATATTTCATCACTTCAGGCCTCACGTACGGCCAGTCGCTTGACTTGTTTGTGAGTTCAGGATCGTAATTAACTGTCCAACAGTAAAATGTGTCCTCTTGCAGTTTATACTTTTCTCGTGAGATGAGGATTCCAGTCTGTCCGTGTCTTCGTAAATTACATTTCAGAGAGTTTTTAGAGAGTCTATGAATGTATTTTTTTTTTACAGAGAAACCCCAGTCAACTTAATTATCACCTAGACTTACATCGTAGGCTGTCCTTGAAACGCCCGGCTATATTGTATGTTTGCTACAATCTAAGTCTTCTCACTTTTCACCATTGCCTCGTTATACATCTGTAGAGCAACTGCTTCCATACTGAGCAAATATTTATAATAGAGGGAGCAGCTCCTCTAGTATCAGTCTACCAGCAGACCCCGCTGAGAGTCACTTCTAACATCAAGTGCTCATTCCGAAATGAAAGGCAGCAATTAACACATCAAGGCTGAAGATGGTACCATGCTCGTTTTTTTTCCTCTAGTCCAAGCAGGTAGCTACAGCAAAAAAGGCTTCCTGTTGTATGATAAGCATTTCCTCTGCTGTGATAAGAGGCCCTAGGATAATGCCTGTCAGATGAGGCCAATTAATGATGGCTTGATGTGATGTTTGATCTGTTCATGGCAAGTCTGCAGCTCCTCTCACTCACTGTTGTTCCCTCCCAGATAAGCTTTACTTTGTTGACTTTGCCCCAATCCGTTCCAAAGCCAAAGGCACTTATTAGCTACCTATCCGAGAGTGACATGTGTAGCTATAGGCCAGCGTTGAATAATGGTCCTTCATTGTCACCTCTGTAGTTTCTGGATTAACGGTTTGATTTTAATTTTATGCTGTCAGAGGCACAACACAGCTGTTTGGCATTTTTGGAGGCAAGGACCAATGTTCTCGCTGAAGCTGCTCAGCACAGGCTGTTTAGATGTTAAATCACACGCACACATTATTTATTTCGCTGTACACAGAAGTGCAGTATGCTAGAACATTACACAATTAGAAGGTTGGACAAAAAAAGATGATGTAGGCCAATCTAAGAGTCTGCCACGCTTTGGGAGATCTTCAGTGCTTTCTGTTTTTGAAAGGTTTTCAGTATAGTCAGATTCACACTGTTATGTTAAGGCTATGGATGTCGATATTCACTAAAAAATGTAATATCGGGAATTATCGGTATCGGGTTTTTATAACCGATGTTTGTTCTGTAGGCTTCAGCATTTCCGAGCCTGCATGAACGCAGCATGGGACGTTTACCGG
>NW_023339674.1:22967693-22991474 GCF_004916995.1 Morone saxatilis | reverse complement strand
CAGGTTGGACTATGCTTTTATAGAGTAATAACAGAAGTAACAGAAAGTGCAAGTAGTGTTGCAGTTTCTACATATTCATGACTAAATAATAATTACTAAAGGTAGCCAGTCACATTTGACAAGGGGATAACGATAAAAGAATAAAAACATGGTTCAAACATAGTTAGAATAGGTTTTTAGCCATGCTCACGTCCCCCGGAGGATGAATCCTGCTGACTTTGGTGATCTCCTGACTTTCCTCTTGTGCCACCATGAGGTTGACCTTTTAGTTCTTTAATATCTCAGCAACCGTTTGGATGGATTGCAGTGGAATTTGTTTCATAGTCCCCAGAAGATGAGCTGCAATAACTTTGGTGTTCCCTTAACCTTTCATCTAGCACCATTATCTGGTCAAAATGTCATTGTGTTCAATACTTTGGTTTATGACCAAATACCTGCAAAACTACTGTCATTCCCATCAGCCCCATTGAACAAAGCAATAATTATACCTGCCTGACATCAACATGCTAGTATTCTCAAGTAGAGCCTCACAGAGCTGCTAGCCTGGCTGTAGACTCTCTTGGTCTTATTTACTGATTTTAGATACTGCATGCTCGCTTTTTCTGTATTCTTCAGTCTTTATTTTGGCTCCTCCTATCTTTACAAGTCATTTTTTCCCATTTCTGTTATTCTTTAGAGTATCATTCCATTGGTATTTCAACCACTTTCGAGAGAGTTTGCCTAAAAATTGGCTGATAAATAAGTGGGAATTTGTTTATTACAAGCTACATCAAGTCCTTTAGTTGTATCTTAGAAATGAGGTAAAATGTGTCTCAATTGATAAGACAATGTTAAACTAAAATATGAAAACCTTGTTTTAAAATGTGAATGCTGTAGCTAGTAAAAAGTAAAATGCCTCCCTCTAATATTCTGCCCCTTTGTCTGCTGTATTATATACAAGAATGAATTTCTTGCTGCCCGACACAATGAGATGAACTATTCTTTCTGAGCATTGTTATTCTGTTGAACACCTTACCTTAGTTCTATTCTTAATAATGGTTAATGTTTTTCTTGAATAATGTAGCCACAGCATTGTGAAATAGCATTAGTTTTGTCCCATCTAGATGTGTTGCATTCATGCCATCCATCCCTGTATGCTTCTGTAGCAGAACATGACCCATTACAATCAAGAGAAGGTAGATCATCTTCTGTCATTTGCTATTGATTTGCTGAAAATATGAAATATACACATCCTTTCTTTGTTTGTTGATGCAAATATATTTTTTCAAGTCTGCTATCTACCACAGAGGTATGCGGGAGATGGTTAAGGTTGTGTTGTGATATATTTACAGCTGTCAGTCAGTAACCTCCTGAGACTCAGATAAGATAAACTCCTGAGACGTCGCATCTTACCACTTGCAGTATCAAGGAGCACATACTCCAGTCATGCAAGCCATCCAATTCTATTTGATATATCCCAAGCCAATACAAGCTGTCAGTCAGCATTAAAGTCAGATTCACATATTTACAGAAAAGTTGTGCTGCTGTCATTAGGGAGCAAAGGCCAACAACTCAAGTAAACTACTCAACAGCTGTTCAGAAAAGTCATACAAATCTTGTTATGAAGTTTTGAGGTGTTACTTTAACAAACATAGTTATTATCTAGTGGAATAAGTGGTATTTTTATGCCCAGATGACGCACGAAAGTAATTCTTGTTTTTGCTGTAATTCTGTAACTCTGCAAATGAATGTTGACACTTTTGAGCACAAAAGAGGCGTAGAGAGAGTATCCAAACAGTAGATTTTTTCAGCAAGTATTTTGACCCTTCAAACTTTATCTGTGCCTCCTTTTGTGCATGAATGTTACAAAAAAATCCCAAAACCAGGAAGGTTTGTTGAGAGTACTCTGAGAATATCACTATTAGAAATTACTGTAGTAATTTCAGCACAATTACCTGAGTGAGAGACTCCCTTATATGGGGAAGCCGGAACAGATAAAAAAAAAACACTGCCCATCTGAGGATCTTGGAGTATGTCCTGGCTCAAACGGTACCAAGAGGTCAGATAACGTAACAAAATAGTTGAGTATTAATGACAAAAAAAATACAGGTTGTCCCACTCAGCTATGGACTGTCTGTACCAGTAAATAGATAACATCTTTACTAATCAGTCTCAGCAGAGATAAAGCAAAAATGTCCACACACTAGTTCACCTCCTGCTGTTTGTGTTTCTCAGCCTGATATCTGCTGCTACAGTTGGCTCCAAAACGGGTAGGCACAGAGTGAACAAAGCAGACCACACACTGTTCTGTCAACTCCTGTGACTTCACCTCTAGTAACCTGATAACAGTAGTAGTCCTTGGCACGGATGACGTACAGCGCAACCAAACACATCACAGTTGGAAGGTTGTGACTCGAGGCACCTGCTGTCCACGCTTACTTTTAGACCAAAAATAGACCATCAATCAATTTTCACAATGTAGAAATTCTTTAGATTATGCAAAAAGAAGCACTGACATAGGCTCCTGCAATGATGATGATGATGTACCATGTGATCACAGCTGATTCTGAACTGAAATCACAAAAATAATCAACCTATACTTGCATTTATACTGATGTATACTGTACGTGCATGGATACAGACAGATTCCCCCCCCCCATACACAGTAGCAATAAAACCGAGACTGAAAGAGACTCAAAGAGACTCTGAAGCTGCATCGTTTGTAGTCATTTTAAGTCTCTTTGTGGTCGTTCAACATCACTTTGTGGTTGTTTTGTGTCTCTTTGTGACCATTTCATGTGTCCATTTGTAGTCATTTTGTGTTTCTCTTTGTGGTCCCCTGGGACTCCTTGAGCTGGTAGGCCCCTTAAGTAATCCATCCAGGCACACATGCATAAGTACATACTTACATACATACACATGCTCCCCCATAAACAAACAAACTGAAAAAGACTGAAACACTGAATCAAATTAGAGACTCAAATGTCTCTGATAGTCTCAAATGGAAAAGGAGAGAAACCTTGAAAATGGCATACTGAACACCTCCAGTTTTAACGGCAATGTAATGGGGCTTCTGTAATGAATCTAAGTAGGCTCAGATGTACAGTAGCAGAGCTTTTTCACACCTCGAAGCTATTTTCAACTTGAGAATACATTTCACATGATGTCTAAACAGTTAAATGAAAGCATTGCAGCTACCTTTTCATTTCTCACCCGTTATTATGTTTTGTTTTTTTCTTCTGCTCGGCTCAGGGAGGTGGTGCGGGGTGGTGGAGGGGGGTGGGGTTTTTACTCTTTGTAGTAGTCACAGCTCCAAATCTCATTTGTAATGGTTATCAACTGGTTGGGGTCTTCACAATAGCTAATGGGGAAAACAAATCGGTATTTGCCATGTTTATCATTTGATTAACCTTCATCTTATCCCTCTGTGTAATTACCCTAATTATGAGAGGCTTTACACTGGCTGTCTGATAGCTCTTTGTACAAATAGGTCTGAAAATGTTCTGGCCTTTAACAAATTAGGAACTCCTTGTGTTTAAAAGCTGACTCTGAGCCAGGTAGGCTGTAGCTGTACAACATGTTCTGATACTGTTCCCGTCAATGATGAAAGAATAATTTGCAATTTAAAACGTGACAGTTTAAAACTCTCCCTGCTGTCAGAAATAATTGAAGCATGTGATAATGTGTTAATCAAATTGATTGTGCAGAAAGCTTTTGTTGGTAGGTATGAAACAAAGAGCACACTGTGGTACCGCTGATACAGAGGTAGACAGGTAACCGTTGATGTCCGTTGCTGCAACCCGCCCAACAAGTTTGTTCTCGCCTCTTTGGGGAACTCTTGCTGCTGTCCGCTCCTGTCAAACTGCAAACAGCACCCTCTCGTCGGGTTACTGTCTCAGCGTAGACACGATGAGTTGTGATTGAGACCCTCTTTTTCACTGAGCTCTGAGCGCACTTGCTTTGACACAACAAAAAGGTGATTTTGCCTGCTAGCTTTCTCACTCCTTGTTGTCATGACTGGTTTGTGTTAAGTGGCCAGTGTTGGTACAAGGACTGACTTACAGCAGGTGAATTTGAGACAGGAGTGATTGTTGTTGGTATTAGAGGTGAAGTTGCTTCACTGTAATGTATCAAGAACCCAGAAGATCCTTTTTTTCACACAGTTAAGTCAGACCTCACTGGTTTAAGTTCTGTGTGACGGCTGCTGTTCTTCCCTTGAAAAGCTGTAGACCAGTGATAAACAGAAATAAATGACTGGGCCAAAATTTGACCATGACAAAAATGATATGGCTACAGTACTTGAAACTTTTTAACAGATGTAACAGATATAATATAATTCTCATAGAAATCTCATGGTCAATACTTCCATTTGGACAGTGGCATACAAACTACGTAGGGATGCACAATATGAATTTTTTTTTTTTTCAGCCGATACGATCATTACCTGCTTCTCTCGGCTATTTTGGCTTTCATAGAACATAAGGCCTATTCAAAATAAGTAATTATTAATATCAACCAATAATTTATCTGCTGTAATTTAATCATCCTGATATGTTATAATAATATAAATTACCATTATTGGCCCGATAATTATCATGCATCCCTAAAACTAATAGTCTGCCTCATTCTAAAACATTTACCAACTAAATAACGTCAATAACAATAACAACATTAATAGAACCACTTTAATAATCCACCATTTTCATTAAATTACACAAAACTAGAGCTGAAAAATCGATTGAGAGAAAATGAATATAAACTATTTTGCTGATTAATCGGACAATTCATTTCTGACTCACTGATAATTAATCAGCCGTTTTAGTCAGTCAACAACAACAGTTTGTGTCACTATACGAGTGCATGCATTGCATGTATGCACTGTGTGTATCTTTGAGGTCTGAATTAATTTGCTTCCTTGTTAAACATTTTTAGATCCAGTTATTGAAATATTGTAAATCAGGCATTGTTTATGTCCGTGTTAATTGCTAGCAGTCTTCCTCACTGCCTTTGCTGGAGCATTGATAGCTTGTTTTCGCAAAACTGATAACTGTCGATTAGTGGAACAATGTTAAACCGGCAGCATCCTTGTGCATGACACAAACAAAATGGGGACCAGCTTGTAAAAACATTGCTCCATGGCACTAATATTGATTAAAAAGCCAAATCCAATCATTTTAATTGGTCAAATATTGGCTATTTTAATCAATAATTTAAAAAAAATAATCGTTTATAGCTATCTCGGTAATTTATAGTTTAATTATTATTTTTTTAATTGTAAAGCATTATTTACCCCAAAGAAATGAATATTCTAAAACACATGACAGATTAAACTGCTTTACATCTGCAAGAGTTTTGTTACAAAGAAGAGACAGCAGCCAACTTAACATCTTAAAATGTCTGTTTGCCACCACCATGTTGACAGATAAGACGTGTTTTACTGAGAGGTGGTGGCTTCGGCTGTAGCCTTGCTTAATATGAGGCATAATTGATTAATCAAAGAGATAATATCTGATGGCTCGTAAAGGTACGTATGCAAAATTCTTGCTTGGATATATACAAGTAATGTCTCTTTTTCTTTTATCCTTCTGGGGACTTACAAAGACCTCTCACTGTGTTGGGACTTACCAGTGATGTTTTACTTTACCTAATCCATACCGTACATGTTTTATAGGGATAAGTAAAATAACAAATTACTGTCTCACAATTTAGTGGAGGAAATTCCTGTCTTAAAGGGATAAAGAAGTTAATTCTTATTTACTTTCTCACATTTACATGTGCTAAAAAACCAAAATTTGTCAAGTGGATTATTTCTAGGTCATTGTGTGTGATTAAAAAAAACCTGCTGGCTATGTACAGATAATGTCACTTGTAAGCCATGTAAACCTGAGGTACCTGTGCTGCATATTTCAGTATTCTGACAATAAATATTTTTCATTCATTGTATTATTTGACTGATAATCAAGGATGCATACATGAAGAATTTGAATTTGGCCTAAAATAGAAGACTACTGAAATGAAATGTAAATGACTAAATTATAAGCATCAGTATAAAAGCTCATTCTTTGCTCCTCAGTTGGCGTTGAGATGATCTTGTCATGTAGCTGAGCTGTTTGCAGTGGCTATGTTTCAGAACATGATGTTTGACTTGCGTTCCCCATATTAAATTTTAAACACTTGAAAGAAGTCCAAAACAGCTTTTTGCTTTTATTAATATGTCAACAACATGGTGTCAGACTTCCGGCACTTTCAAATATTTACCCATCTGCACAAAACATTTCAGGATCCAGAATGACCACTTGAACTCTTTGCTCTTCCTTGTTTCCAAACAGTGAAACGTGGGGAGCGAGCTCTTGTTTGTGTAATGTCGCATTAACCTGTTCAGCCATTCAACCAGCCCTCTAAAGCAGAGCAAGTCCAATGCTGGGACGACTCAGCAGCAGCCTCCTGCAGATGGAAACCTTTAATTTTTAAAGCGTTTTCATCCGCCTGGCTGACCCTCTGAACGTTGCGTCACGAACCGTGAGTACTAATCCCAGTTGCCTACCACCCCTCTATTTGGTATAAAAAATCTGCCAGCCAAAGTGTGTCTTCATCTTCATTTTTGCAGTGTCTTTTTAAAGTGATGTTTTGATTGGTGCTCAGTGAACCAAGGGCTGCATAGTTAACTAAACTCTACTCATGGGACGAAGTACAAGGTGGGAGAAAAGCCGCATATTTGCTGGATTTAGTTGCTCAAAATGTAAAATGCAAAGCTCACGCCAGCAGTGGACACTGATGTTCTTGGCTATGATTTTTTAAAAACATTTATTTATTCAGGGAAATTTCCCTAAGAGCCAGGTTCTCTCTTTGCAGGAATGCCTTGATCACACTCACACGGTTGCACACTTTCACACCTGGAGGCTGCCCAGTACAACCAGTCTGATACAAGCAGACACTGAGCAGCTCCACTGGAGCAGCTGGAAGATTAAAGGACTTGGTCAAGGGTACCTCAGTGGTGGTAAAGAGGCTTTTCCCCACTCACGTCTAAGAGTTGAAAATGTATAGTATTTATATCAATACCTCAAAATAATGTGACATCAGTTACTGAAGATAAAATGTTATTTTTTAAGACCTTTATTTTAAATTAAAAAATCTGCATTGAGTAAAAATGTCAAATAGTGCAGTTGCCAATGTGCCCATAAGTGTAATTTAAAAAAGATGGTTATTACTGTAACTAACATTCTTAGAACTTTAATCAAGATATGACAAATAGTGCCTATAAAGGGCAGACAGATGGAGACCAGTCTTTGTTGTGAGTCTTCAAATACTGCATACACAGTACCTGCATAAAGTGTGACTTTTTACTGCTCTGTACACTTTCAGTCTCTTGACTAGCAACATTAAAAACACAATAAGCCACACTGGGTGACATGTTTTTTTTTTAGTCTGATGATGCTGTAATTTCCATCACGCATATACCGTCCTGTTCCTATGTGCTCACTAGAGCACCACATGTTGAAAACAGACCCCAACAAATGCACTTATTACTGTTAAAGTAATGTTTGCTACAAACTTCGGTTTACAGGCTAGATTTAGATTCTCAGCTTTTACTTAACTTCTATATTTTCAAAGGTGAAATACACTTGAGACTCCTCCTGTAACAGAAGTCAGTCACCCATCGATCTTTGTGTATTCGTCTATGTTAAAAAAGGCAACAGGAAGAAGGTATACAAGCTGGTACAGTACTTTAAAAGCAGAAGATCCTGAACGCTGCCAGATCAAGTTCTGCAGTTTTTTTTGTATGTTTTCAACATGCAATTCAGTCTCCCAGCCACAAAGAAGATTTGCTCGAAAGCATGTCATGCTTTCCCCCCAAAAAAACTCTGAACCCTACTATTTTATGTTAGAATTTTGTACTCTCTGTGGTCCTCTTTGGATGGTTTTGTTTGATAGTTTCCTTGGTGGGTATGAAAGATTAATGCAGCAAAAACACCTGCAGCAGTTCCTCAATGACAGCTGTAAAAGTGCAGTGGAACAGCTGTGAGAAGACAGCCCCGACTGCCGTGCCCCCATAAAGCAAACTGTTAAACATGGTGTCACAGCTTTGTGAGTCATCTTGTAACTGCCCCGGCAATCAGAATTGACTTTCCTTTCATAAGGCTTCAATACGGATGCAGCCTTTTTTTGTGAGACTGCATGTGTACTTTCGACCTATGCCATATGCCTTGCTAATAGCAATGTATTACGTGTAAGTGGGTGTGCATTTGTACATGGCTTCTCGTGCTGTGTTCACTCATTTTTTTTTTTTGTGTGTGTGTGAGGTGGGGACTTTTTATTTTTTATCACATAGCAAAACATAGCTGATACAGAAGAGTGGTAAGCAAATGCATAATTTATCTTATTAGGTAGCAGGAAATCACTGAACACTAAGTCACAGTTTAACAAACAAAAAAGCATGTCACGTTCACTTCATCACATTATCAGACCCAGATCAGAATATATTTACAGTCCATACACATATAGTATGTGCTGTATGTATTGTGTTTGTGTGGGTTTCCTCTGGCTGTTCTGGTTTCCGTGGGGTGAAATGGAAACTCTACAGGGTTGTGAATGTGCTCATCTGCCTGTGATAGACTGATGACCTGTCCCAGGTGTAGCCTGCCACTGCTGCATGCTAGTGTCAGGAAACAGATGCATAGAAGACAGTTAATACAAAATATTTACTAACCCTGGAGGGTTACACTGTGCTCTAAAGTGCTGCATAGTGTCTTTATGATTTAGATCTGTGAAAGCAACTGAGAAACTGAAAGCTACAGTGGGTATTAAATGTAAAGGAAATGAGTAATGCGAGATAGAGTACAGCACGTTATATACAAAACGAGACCCGGTTACATAAACAGCCATTAATGATGTACAGATGGAGTTGGACTTTACACCAGAAAATGTGACTTTATTGGTAGAAATGAAAGACATGAGATAAAACATTCCAAACTTGCATCGTTGGCCAAAATATGTTAATAAGTAAAATATACTAAAAATAAAACAGGAAATAAGTCTCATGATCATATACTGTAACTCTTTGAGCAGGAGTGGGTGGTATTTGTTTAACCACTTCATCACTAACATGAATCTCAACAGCTTGCAGTTTGTCACGTACAGGAGCTATGGGAGACCAACCTTCTCCAGCATGGAAATAAAATGAACAAACTAACCTGGTTCACAGTTTGACCATTACTACAAGTGTTCCACCCTAATGTGAATGGTACAGCTAACTTTACTATTAAAGCAAATCATTATCATCAGACTGAGATGCTTATCTGATCTCTCTTTCACTGGTTTATAGATATAATGCATGAATGCAAACACCATACTGGATACACCTTGTAGTGTAGTTAGACTGTACTGGCACATAAAACAAACTGAATCTTCATTCTGAATAGTAAAATCTTTACATGCACTACATTGTTATTATATGGGTTTAAAAATGAGGTGCCACTGCAGTCATTGTGGCTTATTTGCCTCGTCTATGGAGCACCAGTCCTTTAAACCTAACATTCAAACTAAACTAAATTAGTGTTAAAATTAAAGTACTCTATCACTGTTGCGAAGAGAAAAGGCCTATAGACTGGGTATTTTTAACTTGTGTTCTGTTTGTGAAAAATATATTATTTTAAAAGGCAGTGTGGTGATAGGACTGACTATTGAGCCTTTTCTAGCCTAAAAAAACCTGCTGAGACGCTTTTGGTGTAAACTGCATCGTGAGTCATTGAACATGTTTAGGAGGTCTACTTCAGACTGCTAAGGTTCCTGTGCTGCCCCTTAAAATCAAACTACAGTAGCTTCTTTGTTTTGGCATGTGTCTCGTGATGTGAAAGGTGATGAAAAGGATCTGTTGAAATATACTGTTGCTTTAACATACATAATCCATTTGATGTACTGAAAACCCTTGACAGTATGTGACTACCAGCCCTCAAAGATAAATAAACATACTGTTATGTTTGAATAGTGGTCATGTACTGCACTGCTGAGTGACTTTTTCCTCCTCACTTCCCCTCGGCCTTCTCAACTTCAGTCTCTAACTGTCGTCTTAGAGGATAAGACAGGTAATCTATATTTTTCTCGTCTTCAACAAAGTTCATGAAAAGGCCCAAAACCAACAAATTGATTCTAATAACGAATATTGTGAGTATCCTAAGCTCTATGTATCATATTCCTCTGTGCCATAGAGCTCCATTGCTATCTAAAAACTGTCCAATCAGTGAGTTGCACCGTTGCTGTGGGTGACGTGTTCATGATGATGAACAAGATATAATAAGAAAACTGTTGATTAACTCCAGCTTTATCCTGTAACATATTAAAAGGGTTGGCTCAACAAAGACAGACCCATATATTTCTACTCCGCGCTTGTGGTTTCTGATAATACCGAGATTTCTGCCTCCATCTCAATACAATGGGAGTGATTGTGGTTCTTAAAAACTCCACAGAAACATTTATTTTCTGAAACCGTGTCCTTGTTACTCTTTATATATCACAGAACACGCTGTTAACCATTTCTGATAGGGACCATTTCTCCAATATAAAGTACATTTAATTTAAACTTGAACAGTTCAGAATAATAATCATGTATTTAAGATTTTAATGTTATTCTGTAGTCATGTAATCTATGAATCACCAGTACGGTTATATACTGAGGTTATCAGTGTGTTGGGTTTGGCACGTGAATCAGAAGAAAGTTTATTTTAAATAACAAGTGGGTTTAATGTACACTGCAGTACCCAGTATGCATAAAGTGGCATCCCACAGTGAATTATTTGCCTTCATCAAAGAATGTAACCACATACGGAAACAGAAATGTTCTATTCAACATGTCGTGTATTGAGTCTTACTCACACATGCTAAGATCATTTCTTCTTTTTTCCCTCCTTTTAATTCATCTTTTGTTTTGTTAGCCATTTGAGTGTCGAGAAATGAAAGCATTTGCATTGAAAGGACAGGTGGGTGTGAGACACCAGCGCGTGTCTGAATCGTAGCATTAAGAGCGGAGAAAAATATCAAAAGTAAGAACCATTCAGACGGCAGGAGGAGCAGGGATTTGAGCAGATATTAAAAGATGATTGTGCGTGGGCTTCCTCTACTGTGCTCCAGAGAAAGAATGTAAACCCTGTATCAGTCAGACTGAGGATAATAAACAGCAAAAACATCAGAACACAGCACAACAAACACAAACAAAAAGATGGATGGGAAAAAGCGCCGCGTATAAATAGTTCAAATATTTCAAGTGATTTCAGAATGCGATGGTGAAATACTGGATGTTTGTGTCCTCAGCCACAGCAAGTTCTTTTACTCTGTTGTAGTGTTCTTTTCACTGTAACTGTATCAAGGCCACACTAGGCCACATAATACACTTAATAAAACATAATATTCAAATTAAAGTCATTATATTGAGTTTGGATATCGATGTTAGCTGCATTTTGATGTGATACTATTTTATAATTCAATGTTAGTGTAACATATCGTAAAAATATGAACAAATAAGTATCATTAGAAAATGACATGACTTGTGGATCTGTGTCCTATTGTAGCGCTGATCTGATGTCTCTTCTGATGCTGCGTCAACACACACAATCATTTTGGTTTTAAAATACTTGATTGTTTTCGACACTCCTTGTCTCACATATCACTTTTTTGATTTGTTGTTCTCATTGCAAGACAGCATGAGAGGTTCAGAGTTCAAAGCGATTTTCTTTCCACTTTGATACTGTGTTACTCTTTTAAATTGGACACATGCATACTGTCAGATCCGTGTGTGTGTTTCTTATTTGACAAAACAATATTACCAGCTGCTTTAATAGTCTGACTCAGTAGATGAAATACAAAAAGTAGACTTGAATCTCACACATGTATAATAATTACGACTTGTGCTGCATGTGGAGGCCAGCCACCTGAACCAGTCCTTAGAAATGGTGGGAAACAATGTGACAAATGTGAGGTGTTTTGTTTTACACAGTTACACAAGCCTGTCCCTGCCCAATTATATAAGGAATAAATAAGGAAATACAGCTGGTAACTTCCTGCTTTCCTATTTTAGCCATGTTAGTGAATGTCGTTGTTAGTTGGTCAGTCTGTCCACTACACACCAAAATATCATATAACAATTATTGGATGGATGAATGATTACCATGAATCCTATATAACTTTAGTGATCAATGCATTATTTCTTTTCATATTCAATTTCCCAGCTTGGGATCAATAAAGTATAAAGTATATCTATCTATATTCAATGTAGAATCCAAAATACAAATTTAAAAAAAAAGAGAAATTAATTAATCATTTATGAATCCAACAGGAAAAAACAAATCAATCAAATTTGTGTGACCAGGAAGTTTAGATATTGACTTTATAGCCTAACTGCACCAGATACACTCGGGCAATGGTGCTACTTGATTTAATGTAATAAATATTAGCTTGAACATTAATATAAGTGTTTTTGTTTTAGGTATTTTGGAAAATGTCTTACGTCTACATGTACACAGACAAGAAACAGGAAATCTAATGCTTCAATGGATACAATGAGTTAAACTGTGGGCAGCAACCTGAGCCCTGTTTTATGTTCACATTTTGAAAGTAAGTTTGCTGAATTAACAGTTGATTTTATGCTGTGTACCATTGGATGTACTGACAACTATAACTGAATTACTCTAATACTGAAGAAATCTTAAAAATTGATGGATTCTCAAGCAAGTTCTAAAGCGTTCCCAGTCCTGTGCCAGTACACACAAACAGTGAGTTAGTGTGTGCTGCAAATTTAGCCTCATTTTCATTTTTCAAAATAAACAACAAAACATGTATGTAGCATGTATATCATTACATTAAATCAGGTACCACCATTGCCCAAGTTTATTTACCACATGCAAGTGTATCGAGGGCAAGACACAGAAGTCAGGAATTCCCTGGTTCCCACGTAAACTGACACATTAAATATCAAAATTAATTTACGTCTGTGGCCCGTTTTTTCATAAAATCAAACAAAAGTTCCAAAAATAAGTGAATACAAATACAGGTAGTTTTTAAATGTTCTAATTTTGAATTCTATTTTGAATGAGATTGTGATCCCATGGCTTTGAGTGCAACCTGTGGCACTTTGCTGCATGTCAGTTTTGATATAAAGAAACATAAATTATGTGTATTATTTTAAGCAAAGTGGTCATTTTTGCAGTTTGCAGTTAAATACTAATCTACCAAAGGATATGACTGTTCTAGGGACTGCTGCAGTTTGGCTTAGGAGGCGGTTTTTACGGGCCTCATACTTCACTGGCAACATCACTGAAGTCTCTGTACTTGAAGAAACAGATTATGTATCATTTCTACCAATGATTCCAGCTGGCAGTACTTTCAAACTGAAAATGCTTCATCCTATTGTGATCCAAAGTTAAGGTCTTATTTGACCTTAGCTGTAAAGGCTTTTTAGTGGTTGGACAGTCTCCATCATCTATGTTGACTGACATTATGCCAACCTTGTCTTTCTTCATCAGAACCATGTGGAATCCAGCGAACAGTAACGACCAGACAGGACAAGTGGCTGCCAGGATGGAGACTACTCCGTCTTTGGGTAGTGCGAGCATTTCTATCTCGCAGCAGCAGGCACCCAAGAAATTTGCCCCTGTGGTCGCACCCAAGCCCAAGTTCAACCCTTACAAACAGATGGGAGAACCCTTCCACTCTGACAGTGCAGGTAACAACACAACAGAAAGCACTAAATCACACATATCAAGCAGTTTCAGGTTAAACCTTTATACCATCACTTTAGACACCGATTGGTCTGGCCTCCTCTGTGTGTCTAGCATTTATATTTAATATTAGTTAAGAACAGCCTTCTAGCTAGCTGGGGTTTATCTGTAGCATGTAATTTGTGTCTCACAGGCAGTGTCTTCACTGTGTTAACAGCCTGATGATCAGACCAGGCCCAAAATGCCCAGAACCTCCCACATTACAAATATCAGCCATTACTGACATCAAACAATGAATTCCACAGCTTTCCTTCAGGAACAAGTGTACTTGAGTAACAATGTCATTGTATTGATTGTGAGTAGTCCTTCGGTCTACAGCAGACTGATTTTAAATCAGCACAAAACCCGAACTTCACTTTTAAACAGCCCAACCATATTCCTTAATTTTCTTACAAAACACAATTATTATAAACACTAGTAATGTTTAACATTTTTGTATAAGGAATACATATCACCTTTTATTTGCTGGATAGCACAGTATTTTAATATTGGTTTTTCATAGTTATATATTTTTACAGTATAATGTGTGTTTGGTCAGACCTCACCAAAGCTTTCTCCAGCACCTGCAAAACATAGAGAAGCAGTAAATAATGTAAAAAAGAGCTGGAGAATGTGAAGCATAACAAGGCACTGAGACACAACATAGTAATATTGATCATCCACCCTTAGATAGAGGCAAGTGTAATTCTAGTTTATTGCAACACTGATCCTGTTTTTGGTCTACTTTTATCAGTTACGAGAACATCGGATTGCTAAGTTGTTTTCTGACTGAAAGCAAAATTAATTTTTGTCTTGTTATTAAACTGCAACTAGTGTAGTACATATAGGCCAATCACGAGTGACTGTGTGTTTTTATGTGGCAGCCAAGACTCTGACTAATATCACAATTCACCAGGAACTACAGTACTTTGTTATTTATCAATTGGTTATCTATCTTTCCTCTGTACATTTATTAAGTGGAGCCATAAAGCCATGTAATAACTGCACATTTTGCTGCTGAAGTTTTAGTTACCACATACACTCACATCTTTGCATTCACTGTGTATTCAGCTGTGCAACCACTAAAAAAATTTGCTTCATGTTCAGTCTGAACACACCTCTAGAAAGCTTTACAGAACCTGCTCACAACAGCTAATGGTGCTGTGACATGCATGTCTCTGAAAGGGTTGGAAAATCATTTGGTGGTCAATAAGGTACGGGGTCCTCTGTGGCTAGGATATAGATTAAGTATAATATATAACATTTCTGCATTAAAATGTCTAAAAACGTTAGGCCTGTGTACTTACATTATCCCAAATGACCACATCTTTTGTTATTGTTTTGATGTGAGTACATACATAGTGGCAGATATTACATATTACACGTTTGAATGAAGTTAACATTCACTCGTGGTGAACTCTGGCCCATGCTACTTTACATTGTTAAAGTTCTAGATGTTAATTGTGACAGAGGCCTGGTTGCACGCCTAATTTCTAATAAACATGCAGTGCAAGAACTGTGGTTTGCAGTCGTGTGTGAGTTCAGGAAGTCTTGTGCTGTCGCCTCTTTTAGGCCCCTTGGGAGCTGATGGTCTGTTTGTATGAAAAAGGTTCTAGTGCTGCAGTTAATCTGTAATAAACACATTCACTAATAGAGTTTCAAGATTATTATTTGTACATGTAACTTTATTTAATTAGTGTTTGTTCCATTGCAATAGGGTCACAGTCTTGCATTATTAAGGTTTAGATGTCAGACAAAGATGATTTAAAATAATGTAGAATTAGTTGAGCAAACACAGCGGCTGTGCTCTACGGAGCGTAACTGTCTGTTTTACATGAGACACATATGACTCCACAGTGCAACAACTGTATCCATTCAATCACCATTGATGAGTAATATCTGATGAGGGACAGGCTCATATTGTAAGATATAATATGTAAAAGCTTGTTCGGACAAGTAAAGAAATAAAGTGTGTGTTTCATTGTTAGCATATGGCCATATTTATCTGTTCAGAAACATGACTCAAGGAAACACAATGAAGGGATGGTTTATGTAAATTAAGAGAAACCACTCTCTATTTGCCAAAAATATTTTTACAGTCATTCATGCTTCATTTTTGCATATGACTGTAGCAATTTATAGTAAAACAATACACAACTTAGTGTAAAGAAATACAAATTCCCTGTATCTCTGTGATTATGATTGACTATTTTTATTATTTTATTTCATTAATTTATATACATTTATTCATTCTTTCTTTCTACAAAAAAACATAGCCATTACTATTGAGTGCAGTTTATTTGGGTTAAATCATCTTCATCAAAATCATCAAGGTAGAACATGACACCCGTCCATATACTGTACCTACCTCCTCCCCATCTGGTGTGTTGTGATGTGAACATTATCTAAACCTCTACCCTCAAACCCCCCGAGAGCCCTAGATTTCCAAAACAGGGGAAACGGTTATGAAATTCAGCAAGCAGTGAGCACACTGTCAGGTTGAAAACACTGCTGTCTGTGGGGGTTTGTGGTTAGAGTTGTGGACCTGTCTGGTACTCCAGATGTTAGTTTTGTAAAAAAAAAAGTTCTTAGATGGCTTCTGTTTGAGTTCGGCCCACCACGGAGGAAAAAAAGAACAACATTACCGGTGCTGATAAAGTTGTCCTGAATCCTGAATGTGGTTTAGAAGCTCCCTATTTGGCCTTAAACTTGGCTAGTGATTATGATTTTCAGTCAGCTTGGCTACAGTGAAAACATACTAGACACATTATTGTGACAGACTCAGACAGGACACAGGCGTTTGTCTGCTGTATATTACATTAAACAATATTAGAATATGACACAGAAGAAAAACGAAATTAACCCTTTACCTCTTTATATTGACATTAACTCTGGCTACATATTTTTAGCAAATAAAGTTTTATTCCCAGTTGATGATTTGTGCAATTATTAAAGCCTTTTAATTCCAAAATGTCCTTTTACTGCAAAACATTTAATCTAGACCCGTTGCCACTGTCTTATTTTGCACAATTAATCATTGTCTGGGTATTAAGAGGATTAATGAAACAATATAAAAAGGGTGGGGATACATTTGTAGATTATATAATTGTTGTAATGCTGTACTTTGTAATGTAAATGTTTTAGTTTTATGAATTCAGTCATACCAGAGTTACATTGTTATTATCTCCTGACCTCAGTGACTTGAGAAAAAATGGTTAATCCCACTTTTTCTGTTCTATCTCACTGTTCACACTGACTGTGACAGTAATTACATAAACTGGGTAGTGCTTAGACTCTTTCCTCATAAAGATTCACTTGAGGTCAACTATACACTTGATTGAAAAAGGAAATATGGAGGAAAGACTAATTAATAACTGTTATCAGGGTTGATTTTAACATTATCTTATTGCGCCTATGTAATTCCCTGTAGGTTGCAGCATCTTGTAGTGAAAATTCAAGTGGTGAAATCCTCTGACCTTGAGGCTGCTACAGCATTATTTTTCATTAAAACATTAATTTTAATAAAGACACTGCTGATTGGTTGTTGTCAGCATTTTGAACATGCAAATACGTAAAGCCATCAGCAGACATCTCCACTTGTCAAAGGATAAGACGTCTTTATGAACAGATTATCTGGGTCTCTCTGTATTTATTTATTTAATATCTTTTATATCAAATGTGGGGACTGTCTGATGTAAAATTGAGGATTAGCATAAAAATTAGGGACGAGTCAATTTGGCACAGTGCCTCGCTGTCCCTTTGTCTAGCAGAGGCCAGTATCAGGGCTGGAATGAGCAGTCCGAGGCCATGTTTATTGTGGGGACAAAGAAGCCGGTGCAGATGGGGCGGTGCACATTCAGCGAGGTCTGCCCTCAGATTTTTTTATTTTTTTTTTAGAGAGAACTTGTTCTGATTAAAAGCCCCAGCAGGAGGAAGTGAAAGACATACAGGTCTCAGACGGTGACCCCCTCACTCAAAATTCCTTACAACAGATCAGACTTTAGGGTTTAAGTTGATCTCAAATGGTACATGTAGGTCATAATTGCTTTATGAATGCGAATGTTACCATGTAGAGCAGCCAGTGTTCCACTTCTTTTGTGCACGTTCTTTCCTGCAACATCTAAACTTAGATTTTTTTCCTGTGTTTTGGCAAGTTTTATGGAATTTTAAATGTACACTCTGATATTAATGTAGTAGATGTGCAACTCACTGTGGGAGAAATTGACAAAATATCCTGAATACAAGGTAGTGCAATCCAGTGCAATAGCCCTGCAATAAATACTACCTTTCTGAAGCTTAATGTGTTCAGTTGTGTTAAAACAGTATTGACAACAGTGTGTCATTTACTTTATGCTGTCAAGCTTTGAAAAACCGTTAAAAAGCCTTCATGTTATTGGAGGATGTTACAGGTGCAATGCATTGTGGTAAACTGGCCTTCCTTGAACCCTGTCGTAAAAAAGAGACCTCACATCCCTGTTTTATGCTAGTAGCTTACTTTCTAGCTTGACATCCTTCTTTTTTTGATTTAAACTCATAGAAATTATATCATTGATCAGATATTTTCCACGTGTTATTGCATTTCTGTGCAGCTGTATGCATGGATCAACACGTGCTGACTGATGAATAGTTGGAGTCTGCCCGCTGCTCTTCTCTGTTTCAGTGTAAACTATGCATGACAACAGAGTGTTAAACGTGATGTCGAGGACAGAGGTCATAATCTTGAAACAGGCTGAAGATTCAGTTTCTGTTTGTCCGATCAGTAATTTTCCCTTGCCTTTTATTTAATGCTCTTGACTTCCTGATCAATATTTGTAGAGAAATCTTAAGCTCCTGCCTTCCTTGCATTATTGTTTAATTTACTACTTTTATCTTTGCTATACAGTAGTTCACACAGTTTCTTCAAATGTCTGTTTAGAATGATTACAGTCAAGTGTTTGAATGGGGATTTTTTCTTTCTGTATGAAGTGAATGTAAATATTCATATGGTGTGATGAAAGAGTGTTGAGCACCAAAAGCAAATGATTCACACTATAATTAGTCATCTTTAACCGCTGCATTCAGAATATTATAATAATATCTGATGGAAATCTATAACTTAATATATTGTCGTTTTTTTTTTTCAAAAGCCTCCGAACAACATAACCTGATACTGAAGTCATTTTGTGACAGTAACATGTGTTTTGTCTCATAATGTCTTGGCTGCTTATCACGAAGGCTAATAAGTTTTTTGTAGTGCGGTAATCATAGTGAAAGTTCCAAACATCCGAGAAGCGCTGTTTTTGAACAAACTTTTCACACGAAGTTTCCAGAAACCCGCTAATTGTTTGCTCAGAGCAGTTCAAAAGTGTCGAACATGTGCATAAGCTGTTTTTATTCCTCCCTGCTTGACTGGCCAGAGGCAAACTGACTACCGGTTGTTATGTCAGAGTCCCTCACGGGTGTCACCAGGAGAATTTACAGGAAATCCACCAATGAGTGTGTCAGTGTCCCCATAGAAACCACAGGCTCATGCTCTGAGCGAATACAAAGGCCACTTTTATCTAAGTAGAACACTTACCTCAACTACTTGTTGTATTTTGTCTGCAGTGTGTGTAAAGTCGGTATCAGTGAACTGTGTGATTCTTTTCATCTTTGCTTCAAAGTTTTTATGTTGTTTTCTTTGTTCTCGTGGTGTCTTTTACAGTGTATAACTTTTTGTCTGCATTGTATAACATTTCATCTGTTGCTAGTTCTCATGCAGTCAGAATGAGACATTTCACTTCTCTAATTCGTACTTATCGTCGCATTGTGAAAAAACATTTCTCCATTTCCTGTCTGTTCTTTCAAAGTGGTGTCTAAATAATCAAAGGAAGTTTGAATGCTGAGTAAGATTTCAAACAAATTGTGTGATAAAGATGTAAAATACACAGTACTTACACTGTATCGCTCAACCAGTAGCACAGTTTTAAGGCTAATACTGACGTTGATATTTGAGAGTTTAAATAAATGTGATTACATATATTGGCCAATGGTAATTTTTTATAAACTCATAACATCAACAAAAAACCACAAACTGACAAATGAAAGAGAGATGGCAAATGAGTACACAGTAGGTGTTAATATAACATGACCAACAAGTATTGTCTAATGGGAATTTGTGTTAGCTTTAACTTTATCGTCCACTTTCTGAGCAGTAGCTAGTTTTCATAGCTCAGTAGCTCCCACTGTGACCATTCTTAAGTCCCTCCCCTTTTTGCTTTGTCCTCAGTTGAGCAAACCTTTGCCAGAACCTCGGTCAACTTTTCCTGTACTCACATATGCTGTGGACTGCTGTGCGTCCATATAGAAAAGACAAGCAACTTTTGAACAGGGTTAAAAGATAAACGCGACATATATAGTCACATCTTAAGTTAGTTGATGTTAGCCAAATGCTAGATAACTAGCTAGCTAGTCTGCATCAGTTGTTAGCTAGCTAGTTAGATCTGATAGTTAATATTAGCAAAATGCTAACAAACTAGCCAGCTAATTTACATAATTCGTTAGTTAGCTAGTTTGCTAGCGTTTTGCTAATGTTAACTTAAGATATCGCTATATATGAGCTTTTTATTTTTTAACCAGCATTAAAACTTTTATATTTATAGACAAGACTCTTGAAAAATAAAAAAATATGCACAATAGCTGCAGTGTATTCATCATTTATATTACGATATATATATTTAGCGTATGACCAAGGTATGTGCTAAGCAGGAGTACAGTTGAAAAACATGTAGTGCTCACTGGTGGACAAACTATGTGATGGTGATACAGATTCCCACATTTCTTGGTACCAGTATCTGAGTATGTGATGTGTAGTGTGTACATTACATACTTTATACTAAGTCACATTATGCCATTAACAGCTCTTATATATGATCTTTAAAGCTATTTGATAACATCTCAGTTGCTACAGTTAAAAAAACCCTATGAAAGTGTCCTCCATCAAGCGATTAAGACATGTAATAAATAACATTAAGTATCCATTAAATGGTAATTATGTTTAAATGTCCCCATTTACACTCTGGAACTGTACTTGTCAGCACGGGAATACCCTCACAAGCATGTCATGTTAAAAGGTCATAAAGCCGTGTGATATATGTTCAGAGTTGATGTATGGCCTGTTACATCACATACTGAATTACTGGCTTTAAGTTTACAGTAGATCCTCAGCGTGGCAGAAGCTGCACGAAAAGGTTTCATGTTATGAAACTGGCTGAGTTTACACAGCAGTGACTGTCTGCTGTGACATTTGACTGGCTTCATTTACTCTCTCTCCCATTTGTTTATAAGAAATGACAGCCACGCTTCCCTCTCTGCCTTTGATGAATCACACTTTCACTCATCAGCAAACCTTGCTAACATCGCATTTTGAGGCACTAATTGTTTCAACTTTTTAGATAAAAAGGCCAACTCTGGCTTCAAACCATTCACCCTTTCACAGTATTTGTTTCTTTGCTTTCATACAAAAACATAATCCGTCTATTGTTCCTGATCTGAATTTCTCCTCCCATGGGTATTCTCTTTAGAGTAGCAGAAGCCAATTTTGGTCTGCTCCTTTACACTTAAAACAAGTATATCTCCAAAGACCTCAAATCCCTCCCTTGCATCTCTAAACCAAATGAAGTCATAAATCACTCTTCTACACATATCATGCTAATTAAGCGCAAGGCTCAGCTGCTCTTCTCCAGCGGAAGATGGAATAAAATGGCTCCATAATTATGTCAAAACAATGTGCTCTCAACCTCTGCCACAGCACATTTGGAACGGGTATGTGGAGATAAAGCATGTGGACTGACACCCAGGACTTAAAACACTTTGTCCATTTTGTCTGGAAGGGATTATGGATTTTTGCTACTGAATAAAGTAAAGCCACTTCTCAGGTTTTCTTTACTTTTTAATGCAGGTTTGTGCAAATTTAAAACGATGAACAATTTAGATTTTAGGGGTCAGGTACTGTACTGTACCTTTTTAACTAAACATTCCAACACTTGATGCAAGTAGAGCTGTCACGTGACACGTGGACCCACACTATCTCACTCCCCTGCTGTTATTTTGGCTCATGAATACTAACAGATACCAGCAACTCAAGCTTTCAGCTATAAATCAAGATCAGATTGTGGGATATAATTTATGTTCTGTGCACCCAAACACACAGGCAAACATGGTGTGTTTTTTTTATAGTAACTCCCTCTGTTTGAGGTTTCTTTAGTTTTATCTGGTCTGCTCTTTCTTTTGCAAACACTTTCCTTCAGGGAAATGTTGGATGCATTATGAGAAAGGCAGTTGTGCTGGGCTTTGTCCTAAGTCTATAAAGAGCAGATGGCTGACGCGAACATACGTGTAACTCTGATAATATTGTACATGTTTAAATCTGTAAACATATGCTCAACCTTCAGCCCCCATATAATATACTAATCTGTACCACAGAGCAGAACTACTTAAAAATAGACCTGCAATGGGGTTTTTTTCCCCTACCAAACTAATGGTATTTCTTTTCTTTTTTCTTTTTATGACAAAATCCATAATTTCAAAGCCTTTACACGTAGACATGGATGTATAAGATTATCACAGCTGTCTGTCATTAGTTATATACAGTACTTGATGTGTTTATAAATGTACCACTTACTTGAAAAACAAAGTTTAATATTAGTCCCAGTGTCACAGCTGGAGCCATCTCCACCCTTTCATCTTCCCCCTAACAATACTCTGGTTCCCGATAACCAATTATACCTCTTATGGCCTCTCAAATAACTTTAATCACTGATTAGGATTCCTTGTTCACAAAGAAGCTACTTAAAAGTAATTGCTCAATAAAGAGAGGGGAAGTTGTCGTATTAAGTAGGTCTTCCTGCTGCTTCTCTCATTAGTGCTCACTTGGAGCTTTCAACTCCCTATTGTCACAAATGGAGCCAGCTTCATTCACAGCACTGAAGCCGTTCTCACTCTGCCTAGTTCACACTGCTTTAAAGCCTGACAGCATAAGCATGGCGCAAACCCACAGAACAGAAAGTGCTTAACAGCTCAAACACGTGCTGATTTCAGATTTATTAGAAATAGAAGAAATATTGGCCGCGTAGGTGACGCAGACGGGTTCAGATTTTTTGTGGACTACAACAGAGACCCAGGGATTGAGCCCTGGAGGTGGTGCCTCTGGCTTGGTCAAATTTTTAAATAAACACAGTTGGCTGTGTGGGAAGCCAGTGAGGGACCTGTACTGGTTGGTTTGAAACTGTGAAAAAGATGCAAAATACATCCACAAAGTATTTTATTTAGTAATTTAACATCATCACTATTGCGTGTGTGTGTATACAATATAAGAAAGAGAAGTAGAAAGGTTGGGAGAAAACACATATATCTTTGTAATATGTGAATATATGTTTTGAGGTTTTTTTAGTATGTAGACGTTTTTTTCTGATTTTCGCTGATTTCGTAATATTTCAAAAAAAACACCATGTTTTGGAAAGTTCTGGTTATTTTCTGCTTTTAATATGGAACCATATTTAAAAAAAATAGGAAATAAGTTGAGTTTCTTGTCACTTACTCTCACTTTATCTCATTCTTTTTTTAGACCAGTCTGTGAGTCGGCTACATACAGAAAGTGTGTTTAAATATTATTAACATTAACCAAATTTGCTTCCCTAATGCTAATATTAGCTGCAGCCAGTGCTTGCTTATAGTCAAAATTATTGTGGTACAGATGTTGTTCTGTCAGTCTGGAAGCTTATGTTTGACTAGTTAGCTATGTTCAGTACTGCAAATTCCACCCTGATACTATCCGGGTTATCAGAAAGAACTACTGTGGGGCTTTAAGGGGGCAGGTATTGATCCCAGGAACTGAAACTGGAACTAGGTTTCTGTGGCCATGGAAATGCAGATTAATATATCAAGTTCCTAAAAAAGTTCCTCAAATAGTTCCTGCGGTCATATAGGGTTACATGACACCAAACATGCAGCATGCTGTTTTTTAGTTAGGTTAGTTTTACTGTAATCAGGGTGTCCGCGGGGTTGTAAAAGGTATTAAAAGGTAGTAAATGAAATTAGC
>NW_023339674.1:22967398-22967579 GCF_004916995.1 Morone saxatilis | reverse complement strand
AAAAATCGCGTGAATTTATTTATATAAATTATATGTGCGAGTAGGACCTGAGAGGTATCGATGATGTGACGACAGTGTGCGACGCGGTAAAACTATTTGCGCCTCAGTCTATGCTCCAAATGGATCGCACACGGCTGACGAAGTCATGGGGAAATGGGGTTAGAGGACTCGAGATTCAAAG
>NW_023339674.1:22937515-22967298 GCF_004916995.1 Morone saxatilis | reverse complement strand
ACAAGGACGGCGTACATCACCGCCAAACCTCCACCGGTCTCCCGCTAAAACTCCCACCGCTGTCCCGCAAGGGCCACTGGCCAGTTTGGTAGCGCTCTCTCTCTCCTCGTTCTCTCTGCTCTCTCTTCTCTCTCGTCTCTGTCTCTCTTCTCCTCTCTCCTTACTGTTACCTTACTCCTTTTGGAAAGGAATGTATCTATTTGTATATTTTACTCTCACTTACCTTTTTTACAGAAGTCCTTTAATTCAAAATTTCTTTTTTAAACTTTTTAACCTTTTCTGGTTTTCATTTGTCATTTTGTCTTCATTGAGATAGATATGATAGGGAAGAGGGAGCTGTAGGCGCTGGCGGAGGGAGAAGTGGTGTGTGCTCTTCCTACACGTAAGGTGTAGTGTTTTTATTGAGGCAATAAAGTAACAAAGTATCCAGTAAAAATAGGTACTTGATTTGAATTGTAAGCATTACTACACTTATTCACTCAGAAAGTTACTAATGCAACCAGCGTAATAATTTGTATATTTATTTGATGTTTTGTTGTTTGTGGATGTAGGCATTTGAACATATTAAATGTGAATACTTGTCCAATATGATATGAACATGGCAGGAGACCAGCAGACAGCAAAGTAAACAAGGAAGTGTGTGAATGATGACAAAAGCATCAAACTAACAATTAAAGGTACCATGTGGAGCTTTGGACCACTAGTAGTGCTGTGGAGTTTTGTTTTTATGAATGGGCAGGTAGTTCCTGTTATAGAATGATTTTAGTTATGGAAATAAACTATAATATTATATGCCACTTAATTGAAAGGGCTTCTATTAAATCACTATTTCTTTGCCGACCCTGAATCAACTACAAACGGCTTCAAGGTTGAGTGCAGGCGTTTATGAGAGAAAATGATTTTGCTTGGAAGGATTACAGGCAATATAAACACTACTAGCGACTATGTTTAACATTAGCACATTAACACATTTCAATCCTAAATGACTGGCACAAAGACAGATACTCGAAAAATGAGGTCGAGGGGGGAAATAACCAGAAAGATCCTTTCAGCAAAGATCCTTAATGACCCCTGTTCCAGCTCCAAGTCTTGCTTTCCACTGTTCCACATACAGAACTCGTAAGACATTTTAAATAAAACATGCATCTCTGAAACATTACAACTCTTGTGTTTCCTGAAATGATAAATCCAAAACATCTTTGATGTTCGAAAGAAATGTACATGAAACCTAATGTTTTAATTCCCTGTAAGCCACAAGTTACAAGTGACTTATATTCTGGCAAAAAAGGATCTGGGCCTGAGCAAGAGGGGAGGGAGGAGTGGGGCAGAGCCTTGTTGTCGAGCAGCATATTTTATTTTCTCTCCCAAAGGTTTAGAGGAGCTGTTACACTGGAGTTTTAGCGGAGGTCACAAGGTTATTATATAAACAATTCACATGGAGGCCCTAGAGCACCCAGAGGGGATGTTTAATGCAATGCTCACAATTTCTGAAATGTTGTAACGCTCAAGATGCAGACATGTGTCCAATTTTAACCATGCTACATTATCTTTCTGTCTTTCTTTCTTTCTTTTTTTCTCTCGGCTGTTTTGTCGAAGCAACTGAAAACCACGCTTAATTAATTTGGTCAGCTGCCTTGGATAAACTACATTGATGACATCAATTAGATTCTAATGAAAACAGATAAAAGCCATGGAAAGCAAATGGAATTTCTTAACAGGACTCATCAAAGTCCTAGCATTGGAACAAATTCCCATTACGTCTCATAAAAGCCTTTAATTTGCAAAGCTCATGTCTGGTTTGGTACTTAGAAGTACATGGTCAAATGATTCAGTCTTAAGTCCTGTGCCAAGAGAAGCCAAATCAGAATTTAATTTGGCACGTAACTCCTTATCCTGTCTCAAACATGTGGTTGGATGCAATCCTTGGATTAGCGTGGACTTTAGAACTACAAATTTGGCTTGTTTCTCCTCTTCTGGCAGAACAAACACCTAGTCTAACCCATTTGTAACACAACATTTACATTTCCAATCTCAGGAAAAAAAACACATGCTTACTCCAGATTAGTGCTTCTCAGTTAACCAAATTGCTGCAATTATGTGTGTCAATCCACTGACGTGGGATGACAAGGCTCCATTTCTTTGTCTCTTTCATTTTTTTTGTAGTAACTGTATTGACCATCTTTCTAATGTCTGATTTGATTTTACACTTTAAGACAAATTTGTCAGCATTTTGTACAGATGCTGGTTTTAAGAAATTGTGCACTAAGTAAATACTCAATACACTGGTCTTCCTTTCCTACATAATATATTATATTTCAAACAAGAAACTAATATCTTTATTTGGTGTGTTTTAAATATTGAACTTTAAAACACCTGTACCATAATAATCAATCAGATCCTGATGAGTATTTGCAGGACCCAAAAGTCACTAACACTAGTGAGCAATGCAGCTCTGTTGAACTGAACACAAACACGTGCAACACTAATGAGAGCAGTGAGACTGAACCAAAGCAATAAAGTGATAAACCAAAACAAAGAGCTAAAAGATTCTAAAGCGCTCTGTATAGCTGTATAGCTATTAGTTGATAATTCAATGTGGGTTCATCACTTTGAGCGAACCCTTTCCCATTACACATAGCCATTTCACCCATTTTTAATATAAAAAAGAAAGAAAGAAAGAAATGTTGATTGTAGCAGCTTTAATCTTCTGTCTTAAATTGTAAAATTCAAGCATTTGTTGCTATGGTAACTAGCATAACTGTACAACTCTTTGCATGTTTTATTTGTTGTAGCTTCCACAAATAAAAAAGGTTTACAATAAACTTTCATGTTTTTTTTTAAATGGATAGACATGGTTGCACAGGAATGTGTGATCACATTCTCTACAGATCAGCATGCAGGATATATTTATACTCCGTAGCCTCATTTACCTTACTGTGTAATCTACTTTTAATCGTGACTGTTCTCTGTCTAGATATTGCTTTTGATGTAAATGAAGGAGTTTATATGACTCACTTTAACCATAGAGTTGTACCCCCGTGTTTTAAAAAAAAAAAACTTTTTCTTTACTACTACTTTTACTTTTTCTTTACTATTTTACCAGTTTTCTTTAATATCATTTCTGAAAATGTGAATAAAATAAGTTATATTCATTAACTTTTTTGTGTTAATTCGGTGGTATAGTGTCTGTTAGAACTGTGACAGTTTGAATGTAGGAAAAAAGGGGAAGTATTTAATAAGCCGTTTTTGTTTCTCTTGGTTTGTGTGTGTTTGTGTCTGTGTGTGTGTGTGTCCATCCCAGCGGACTACCCTCCCCCTCCACCACCTGCGGAAGACTCAACCGGTTTCCCACCATCCTCTGGTTCCTTCCTTTCTCCACCGATGAACTCATATGATTATCAGGTGAGAGAAACTGTTGTTGCATAACATTTTCTTGGTTGTCAGTAACTCTCTTAAAGTCAGCACAGAAAGCAAAGACAGCCGCGAGCTCTACACTAAGTTCATGCACCAAGTCCAGCAAAACTGTCTGTCCATTTGAGTTGCAGCCAACTGCAGAGACGTCCAGCTCCAGATGCTGCCTGGAGCCAGCCACCCCAACTCAAGGACCCACACACAAACATACTTTCTTCAGTTCTGAGAGCTCTGATGCAGGAAGGATAGAAGGCTGACACCTATTGGTGAAGCCTGGTCACTTTTCTTTGCTTTGCTGGTCATAATACCCACAGGCATTTGTCCCTCCCGGGATATCTGGCCTCTGTGCTCTTACTGACACTCTCAGCACTTGACCTCTGCTGCAAAATCCTCCAAGTGCTTTACATTCCTTTGTTCAATGTTAGCAGGAAGAAAAATCCTCCTTAAGCCCCACATTTGATCTGACCAGTTTTCTATCCTAAATGAATGCTTCCTTTGTAAGTTTGGAGACAGAATGTTACATAATTTAAATAAGTTATGCAATGCGTGTAAATTCACCGCTCTTCCCACACAAACTGTACATAGACAGTACAGAAAGACTGCATCCTGGGGATTAGCAGCATAATCTATGTCCATCCATGTGGTTAGACCTAATGTAAACTATAAGTAATACATTATTTTAAAAGGTGCAGTGCAACCACAGTTACACTTCTCAATTTCATGGTTTTATTTAACCAAGGGGCTGAGCTAGTCAACAGAGCTGCTTTCCCTAAACATATTTAGAATTGGCTGAACACAGAGAACGAGACACTCGAGCAGTTAGATATTAAATAAGTCATTGACAGGATTTACTGCGGCTGTAGCTCAAGAGGGAGAGCGGGTTGTCCACTAATCAGAAGGTTAGCGGTTCGATCCTGCTCCTCCTGCTGCATGTCCAAGTGTCCAAGTGGCAAATACTGAACCCTAAATTGCTCCCAATGCAGTGCACCAGTGTATGAATGTCAGTTTCTGTTTGTGGTGGCCTTCACTGTCTGAATATGTGTAAATGTGGCATGTAGTCTAAAAGTGCTTTGAGTGGTCAAAAGGCTAGAAAGGCACTATACAAGTACCCCCAAACTTCCACACAAATCCTTTCTTCCACTGTTTATTTTCTAAATTCACTGAATTTTTAGTCAAATTAAAGTGTTTTTACTAAGGACTCACCAGTCTGCTTTTTATGATACCAGATCCATTACCAAAACCAAGATGAATGATCCCACACAGTACACACCCACGTACAAAGAACACTAGTATCAGATCAGTATTTCATATTGGCCAGGTAACATGAAGCTAAACTACACATGCTTTCTTAACAGCAATTAGAGACACCAACATCCTTTTAAGGCTTGTGCTTTTAACGTTTATTATGTTTTAAAAGTTTTTATAAAATTGTGCTGTTACAATTTTATAACGACTGACTAAACAACAGAATTTAACATGGATCTGTCACATCTGGCCCGTAAAAAGGTCTGTCTTGGTGCTGATAGTTGTACTGTAGCAAGTATAACTGTATTTAGTATTTAGTGCCCAATAGGGGTCGACACCATGGCCCATCTGTTTCCATCTCGCTGGCAAACTGGACCCCACCCATACTGGGATGGAGATCTGACTCATTTGATTTTGCACAGGCTTTTCTGCAAGAGAGAAATGTATGGGCTTTGGACCGGCAATTAGGAATGCAGTGGCTGGGTAGCAGCCCGGGGCTCAGTGTCTTGCCCGAGGACAGGAGGAGGTTGGGATCGAACCACCAACACTGTGATCAGTAGAGGACCTGCTCTACTACCTGAGCCACAGCCGCCACACTACATTTCCTATGAATAAGAACAGTTTTTAAAATAATGTCTGCGCTTACTTGGAAGTAATCAGAGTCCTTGTCTGAGTATGCAAAACATTAACAGGTTAACAAAACAGGTAAAAGCCCATAATGACCTTTAATGTGTCTGGCGAGTTGCAGTGCCTCCGTGTATACATACTGTATTGCTGGACGTAGGCCATTTGACATTGATTGTTAAAATCGTCAGTGTCCAGAGAAAACCATGTGTCTACAGAGCTCCTAAAGTCCCTTAAGGTGATATCTTCTAACTTGTGCGCACAGGATATTAACTTGTATAAGTGACCTGTTTCATCTCTCTCCTTATGTCTTGTCTTCTCTTTAGATAATGAAAGCATCAAATATCTAAAAATTGTCCCATAATCATCTCCTATATGTCTAAATCATTCATTTATATATTATTGGATGATAGTATGTGATTTTACAGTTTTTCCTTTTTTTCCCCAGCCAAACAAAAGCACTGAGTGTTCGTTCATGTGTTGAGAAAATGGTCTTACTCCTTAAAGGACAGCTTCACAGTCTGCCTTCAAACTAAAAATAGTCAGGTGTCCATATGTTTAGTGAAACAGGTTTTGCTCACTGTAATCACGCCTCCTGGTCACAGAGGGAATTCTGTAACTTTGGAAGATGACACTTGATTTGTCTAACTTGGACTGGTGAAGCTGCATATTAGCTTCAGTTAAACTTTGTAATGTATTTTTGCATAAAACAAATGCTTTGTGCATTTTGTCTTACACCGGAAGCAAGTAAAGACGGGGCCTTCTAACAGCCAGTATGAACAGGAGGAGTGACTACAGTGAGCAAAAACTGTTTCAGTGTACATAGGGGCACCTGACTATTGTTTTAAGAAAAAATGTGAGCATATTCTTTAATTATTTCAATTTATTTTAAATATTTTAGCTCATGAAAAGCTGACTATGGAGATGCATGGTTTTCACCAGACAGCAACGACCTATATTAAATGTATGTGATAACAGAGATAATCTCTAAAGTTAGTTTCGTTCCCTATTTACTGTTTTTATTTCTACATCATTCATTTTATTCTGCACAGTATAGACAGTAGAACTAAAAGATATTTTAGGCCTGAAATTACACAAGAAGTCCATAATTAGTTTTAGACTGCTTTACTGTTTTCATCTCTAACTGTTCTTCTCCTATCATATTGGCTGTACTATCACCCTGGCCATGCAACTTAATTCCTTAATACACCACTGGTATCTTAATTATGTGTCCTGTGGCCAGAGAAGAACACTTTAATTGTAGGCGCCATTCAGAAAAAGGGAAGGATATCAATCAAAATGGGTTTATATCTTGTCCTCTGTGCCTCAGTAGAGAAATTATACACTCTGAATGAATAAATCAATGATGAAATGGCATTTCCTCAGACGAAGGCAGAAACATTCTCTTGTCTTCATCACCCTGACTGAGAAAGATGTCTGGATTATGACACGTTAATGCCGAAACCTTTGGCAGGAGAGAGAAAGAAAAAAGCAGCTAGTTCTCATCATGGCTGTTGTCCACATTACAAAGCCCTACACTGCAAATTCCAACCCATCATAAAGACTGCAATGTTTCCTTTCATCCTCCTCGTTATCACCGTTAAACAAGTTTGCCTGTTTTTCTTTTGTTGATTTGAGACAAGCCATTAGTGTTTTGCTTTGTTTACCCCCGCTCATGATTGCCTTAGATGTTTTTATGCAGCAGCTCCGCTCCAAATGGAGGCGAACCCTGCCTGTAATAGATTGTGACAGGTAATCCAAACACATAACATTAGAATAAGAAGCAGTCACTGATCCAGCCAACTCAAAAAGCCCCCGCAGGCAATTGCAAGAAGTCTTCTTGCAGTTGCAGCATAGTTCAGAAGACTAAAAATATATCTGTCATTCCATGGAGAAATTCCCGGGAATTTTGTAGAAAACCGAGTGTCACTAATGGTCAAATAATTTTAACTACTTTCCAGATTTTTGTGCAACAGATTTGCTTTACTTTTTCAGAGGTATTTAGGGTATTTTTTTATACATTGACGTTGTGTTTTCTCTGAGGTGAAAGTGAAAAAATGCAGATGAATAAATCAGTGAGGTCTCAGTCTGCTGGAGTGATCCTGTTACTGACGCTTTCAAGCTTCCTCTGATAATAAACTAGTTACATAAAAATCGCAGCCATTCTTATCATCTTTTATAGAGCACATGTTTAAAATATGGGATAAAAAATATCTGACTTTAATTTAAAAATAAAAGAAGACCTTTTTGTTTAAAATATTGAATGAGATTGTGATGAATAATACATGAAGAATAAGATACTGTAAATACAAGTGCACTGAAAAGCAGGAGGTGAATAGTGCACTGCCTTATGAAAGTTGTCTCTCAGACAATACATTGCTTGTTATTTCTCACCGCATTTCTCAGATAGAAGTCTCTGCTATTGATGTGTGGCTTTCAAAAGGATTGTCTGAGGTCAAGGTGAAACATGAACTCAGAAACTGTAATCCAAAGTGTTGAAGTGTGAAAAAAGCAGGAGAGAATGTCTCTGAGCAGCACAAAGTCAGAATTACTCGTCATTGATGATTATCTGTGTTTAGCTTGAGTGCTCCGATCACAAGTAGACAGCTCTAGGTACATCAGACTGCACAATTAAAGATGGACCTATTCTGCGTGATGTCACCCATAGGTTTTTAAAAAAAGCTGTTGTGTGTTTCGCTCTCTTGGCAGTGTCTGATTCAGCTGGCTCAGAGTTAATCCAAAAATGGGCAAAGAGGTGGAGCATGGGACGAGCTGAGGGGGGCCAAATGAAGCCTGGTTGCTGAAACCAGCTGCCTGTGACAGCACCCACCTGTCACTTAAAGCGGCCATTCCCTTAATTATGCATAACTTTAAACATCTATATAATTCAAACATGTAGGTTTAAACCCCCGTGTAGTTGTCATAAACAGTGAAATTAGCTATAGAGACCAAACCTGTTTTTTGTTCCAGGCTGTAAACATGTTTATTTCTGCTCTAAGATTGGGCATTTTAATATGGGGCCTTATGGAGGTTGACTCACTTCTGTAGCCAACCTCAAGTGGCCGTTAGAGGAAC
Source organism: Morone saxatilis (assembly GCF_004916995.1). Taxonomy (NCBI): domain Eukaryota; kingdom Metazoa; phylum Chordata; class Actinopteri; family Moronidae; genus Morone; species Morone saxatilis. Next base: position 22,958,943 of record NW_023339674.1, on the reverse strand, counting down.
TACAGTTTTTAGCTCTTCCGTGTTGGCTTCGCGTACCAGCAACAGAGGTTGCCACTTGCTCCACATACGTCTCAAGTGGCCACCTGTGATTGGATCTCACTTTCCCGCTCTACATGTGAATAAACACGTACGTCATTCCCTTTTGCAAAGACCAAATGAGTTGTTGTTTTTAACTGGCGGGAGGCCTGGTCTCGTGCCTAGTCTGCCAGAAATGAAAGACTGTATTTTTTGTTCTTTTTTTTTTACAAATGGAAATCAGACCGCGTGTTTCGTGTGTACTCCATCCATGACAATCCATTTTCCCTGTTGCTGTGGCTTCTCGTTGTTTCGCACTTCAGTTCGATGTTGTTGGTGTGCAAATTGAGTATGTACTTCCACCAAGGCAGATTATGTCATTTGAGTAAGCGGTCCTTCACTATGGCCCAGGACACATTCGTGTATGCATGGTTAGAAGAATGTGGTCACATGCGGCCCAGACCACGACCAAATTCCTAGTGATCACATCTCAATTTGTATTAGTTGCATTCACATCTGTACTTAGAGCTGTTCACTTATGATCAGATCACCTGAGATGCATATAAATATCTGGTTTAACCAGTGCCGGGTGTTAAATTCACTAACTGTACTGCACACATATGTGATGTTTCCACACAGATGAAAGGACCAGAGAAGACCCTGGAGGAGAGACGCTCCAGTCTGGATGCTGAGATCGACTCCCTCACCAGCATCCTGGAAGACCTGGAGAGCAGCTCGCCCTACAAACCACGGATACCAACACAAGTATGATAACAACACTACATCACACCTGAAATATACACTGACAGTCAGTGGGGAAAAGTAACTATGTACATTTACTTAAGTGCTGCATTTGAATGTCATTTTGAGGAACTCTACTCAAGTAGAGGAACTCTACTTGAGTAGAGTTGATGATATACTGCTGCAAATGAGGTTTCTGCAGCAATTAGACCCATATGTTGCATCTTTTAAAAATGTTTTGCAGTAATGACAAAGTGAGTCTCGACCTATATCATTAGTTGATATTAAATGATATTAAGAGCAACTTCAAAAAGTCAAAGCCTTGGGCAGTTCACTAAATTGTTTGACACACAATAAATGTAGGACAGGCAGATAAAAAAACCTAACCAATTGTGTTTGGAGTGGGAACGCTCAGAGGGGCTTTTTAACAGCATGCGGATCATATCTCTAGTGAGATACTCGAGCAATAATGTAGTACCTGAAAGGTTGTTCTCTGTGAGGGCTACAGACGTGGCTACACTGGCACCACTAGTGTACAAAATTCTTAAAGGTACGGCAGTGTTTTTGCTGTGGGTTATTTACTGTGTAGTTACCATGTCTACATGATTTATTTATTTATTAAAGGATGCATAAGACTGAAAACAGGGTTAAGATGATAAATTATTGACAGAGCTATTCATTTAGCTGCAGATGAGGGTCTGTGCCCTCATATACAAATACAATGTACTGACCCATTATGTCAGTGCATGACAGACTTATGTGGAGGGAAAAAAATATAGTTTTATAGAACTGCACATCTGTGAATACACTCTTTTTTTCAGACTAGCAGAATGCACATAAAAGGCTTCGTTTGTGGAAATGACACTTGAAACATGGTATTTTGGGGGAAATGCGCAGTGTGACAAAGAGACACAAAAGACAGTTGCAAGTGCTTACGTCCTTTGGTTTGGTGACTCCTGGCTCTCTGGTTAGAGGGAGTGAAATGGGTGTACTACACACAAAGTGAAAATTATTGCACCACACAGGGGAAACAGCGGATGCAGAGTGAAAGGAACTGAACCATGTGGTTCTGAAATGATACACATTAAAGGCAAGTAAGTCAAATATGACTTGAAGATTTCTAGTATGCTTATTGTTGTGGTAAGCCGGTGTGTTCATGGGTGGGTTCATAAAGACTGGAAACAGCTGGCCTGGCTCTGTCCAAAGGTACCAAAATCCACCCACTGGCCCCTCTAAAGGTCACTAATTAACATGTTATATATATGTTTTTTAATCTGTACAAAGTTTAAAAACAGTATTTCGCTCTTTTCTGGGATTTATGTGCGTGAGCCTTGTAGCTGCGTGTGGCAAGAAAACGAATAAGCGTATTTCACAAAATGTTGAACTACTCCTGTACAGTACAGAAAAAGTAACAATGTTTTTGTAATCTTTGAGTGTAGCTGCACAGTTAACATTATATATAGTATCTTCTACACACGGCTATCTGTCAATGTTGTCATGAAGTTTCACACTACGGAGAACAATTCAAAGCAAATTCACAAAAAGAGTAAACAACAATGTTAAGCATCTGTGTCTCTAAGTTATTGTCTCAGTGTTTCATGTAAACACACACATACATAAAAAGAAGTGTACGTCCTTAAAAAGGCCCACATATACACATTAGATAGGAGGAGCAACACTTTTTGGGATGTAAAGCTACCAGGTGCTGAAACACATGGTATATTTTCCTTATATACGTTTGTTGGGGTAGAAACATGTGCTGTATAAATTAGAGCAGGACTCTGAAAGCATTTGTCAACATAACTTGAAAAATTGATGTGCACCTGTAGGGCTCTGAAAGCCCAGCTGGCGGGCGAGCGGGTGAGCAGTCATACTAACTAATGTATGGCTGTGATGGTGCTTTTACCTGTCAGGGTCAAAGTCGCCACACATTTATTTTTATCACAACCTGCTGCAAGCCTTTGGAGTTATGGGTGGGAAGACACACCACCTGTGTCCCAGCAGAGTACACATACATGTTATGACATGTATTAATCATGTTATGTATCAGACATTTTGTTGACTTAACCCTGCTTTCGCAGTCAGCTTCTCACTGCTATCATGATGCCCTTTTACTGTTGAGAGCTTTTTGCACATGTAAAAGATGTGCTTTCTGTTTAATTGTTTATTTTTCAGTATTTCGAGCATATGCATATACACACACACACGCACACAACAACAACAACCACCAACCACAACAACACACACACACACATTGTTACCCTCTCCTCAGCTGATGCTGATTCTAGCTGATTAACTCAGGTTGACCTTTTCCCCTACCCAGCTGCTCCTGTCAGTCCGTGCTCGGTTTCTTTCAATGCATTATTCTACACAACATAACACTGGTCTGTTTCGTGGGCCAGGTTTCATGCTCCAACATTGGCACGACTGCTGCACAGTAATCTTCCGCTTGTATAAGCAAAGAGTAACGAGCAGTTTTGATTTACAGCTTTCTGTGCGCAAGCAATTACAGAGCCAGCACTCCAAAATCAATAGGCCACCCCGCGCTCTCCCTTTCAAGCTACTAGGAGGCTACTAGGAGAGGAATTCTCCTCGTCCTGCCGACGTTAAAATTTGGAATCAGCAAAGGGACCTAATGTGTGCTCACCTCCCAGATGAAATTGAAATGGACGTTGCTGCTCATTCATAAAAATCTAAGTAGCATTCCTGCAAACATTCAGCCGGCACTGATGCTTCACAGACATCAAAACAATTTTGTTTGCTTTAGTTGGTATTCTCTGTGGCATAACAGTGGGTAATGAAATGTGATCATTATATAATTCCCATTTGTTCTCTCTCCACTTCCATCTTAGATGCCATTTGTTATTTGACACAGTTAACTAAGTTTGCGTTACAGTTTGTTTGCTTTATCTTGCGACAGCAAAAATTAGTCCAGACCTGATGATAATGTTATGCTCTTTATTCTGGTGTTTCTTGTCATGCCAGATTTGAATCAGAAATATTATTGCACTGAATACCATGAAAGTTATTTAACATTTCTAAAAGTAAACAATGTCTGTGTTTGAAACAGAAACATTTGCATTCTCAGTATTTCATACCACACAGTAGGCTATACTTGCAATATACTCACAGCCTGCACATGTTCTGGTTGAGTAAAGGACATGGACAGAAAACCAGCAGCCAGTAAAGTAAACAGTGAGCGGTACTAGAGAAGTATCAGATGGACTATTGGAACTGAAATGTTGTGTCACTGAGTGTTAATGTGTGTAAAGGACAAGGTTGAATTGGGGTGTTTTCAGGTCAAATTGCTGGAAAGTGTGTTTGTGAATGTGTGTGCGTTGCTCTCGTGCTGTATATCTGTCTTGTAGGATTTGAGTTTTAGACCTTGAGAGTGAGAACATTTTTCAAAAGTGAGGACATTTTGGCCAGTGCTGATTCCTTCTAAGGGCTGTGTCTAGACTGACTTTAGCACTCTCTTCACCAAAAACCTGAACCTGGCACAAGTTTTGCTGCAATGCAACATCATCTGGCAGTGTTGTGCACTGGCCAATCAAATGCATGCCAACTCACATTCTTTGACCGAAACAGATTTTATTCTGTTTCTACTGTTTACCTCATGACCACCACAACCGAAGAGAAAATGATTGCTTCTGGGATAACTTTCCACAGTTGTAAAATCCGGTCTCACAGTATTATAAAACAGTGGCGTCTGATAAGCCTCATGGCTCTACTACTCGACGTTGACTTTCTGGAGCGGTTTAATGCAGGGTTGGTTTTGGTCTGAATGCACAATTAGACTTGGTTGTAGGGTTGCAGTAAGAGTTATTTTAGGGTAAGGGTTGGGGTTAGGGTCAGGGGGTTAGGGTCAGAGTGCTAGGGTTTGCATTATCTCAGTTAGGGTTCTCACAAATTTAACCACGATCAAACACCATAATGGCAAACCACACCCCTCCATCCCCTTTACAAAACACAAAAACAAAACTGAAAAAAATTGAATTATGCAATAAAACATAAGTCAACAGCAGCCGCCTTTATAGATTACCACACATTTAGCTAGAAAGGAGCAGTTAATCCGTCATCTGGTGAACTGTCTGGTTGACATATTGTAGATCCCTACAAATTTTTCGGCCCTACATCACAGATTGTTTATGATTCGGCAACGCTTTTTGTCCTCAATTCTAAGTCTTGCACGGTGATTGGAGGAAACATAAGAGAGCGTCTTCGTGCTAAATCCTTCAAGTGTGCTGCACTGCAATCTGAGCTCAACCAGCCCCACTAATATGCAGTGTAGGCCTGTCTAAGCACATCAGATCTGTTGTGGGGGAGTTAACAAGGAGGCCCAGATGAGTGTCAAAATAGTGCGCTCATCAAACGCCAGAGCAGCGGCGCTGCTTTGGTGGAGGCTACAGAAGCGTCGACCGCTGTGACCTCTGATTCACACTGACCTCTGGTGCATTTCTAGTAATTAAACACATCACCATGCAGTACCTCCTACTGGGATTCTACAACATTCAATTTGTGCTTGATATTGTAAAAAAAAAAAAAATTATTTTAACACATGCAGTATGTGCCTTTAGGTCATTAACAACATAAACAACTAAGCATGGCCATCAGAACTTAAGTCTGTCACTGGATGGTAATCGAGAATATAATTAGACTTCAACATACAAATGTGTCACAGTATTTAAATCCACACAAGCTCTTTCTCATCTGATTTGTTTATTGTATTTTTCTGTATAATGTGTTTTGTCCATTACCAATTTGTATTCAGCACCCTCATAGACAGAGATTGATAGTTTTGGCCAGCAGCTTGTAGCAGCTGGCTGGAAATTAGCAATCATATTCTGCTAATATGCACATGAAACCCCCCCAAAAAAGAACACAAACAAAAGAGCTTTTCCAGACACAATAGTTTATTGTCTTCCCCTTTTACACATAGTAAAATGTAACTGGTGTTGTAAATTTATCACCCAGTGCCTGATTTAAAGAGAATAGGAAACACTGAACACAGTTGTTGGTAATGCTTTGCACACAACACTCAAAAACAAGTTATTTGGTTTAGTCGTTTAGTTATAATGTATTATTATGTTTTATTGTGATCACTGAAAAGATCCGAAGATTTGTCAAGGATTAAAGTGTTCACAGTGCTGAGGCACTTTACTAGTTATCCACTGTATAACCAATTAAGTAACCAAGTTAATTAAACTCTAATGCGCTTCCTCCATTAAAGCTTCACCCTGTTTGGATCTGATTCAATCTGGTGTGATAAGATCTAAGTTGAAATTAAAAAGCTCTTCCTGTCTCATTCATCTACACGCTGCGAAACGATAATGTGCAGCATAATAAATAAAATATTGAAAGCCTCAGCTCTGTATTCGACATAAACTTACCACCAGGATAAACTTCTCCAGGTGTGTGTGTGTGTGTGTGTGTGTGTGTGCGTGTGCGTGTGCGCGTGCGCGTTTGCACGTGTTTTGTCAGAACTTCTGAGACCAAAGATGTGTGAGTCACAGTTCCACTTCAATTAGCAGTCAGTCAGTGAAGTGCACTTAAGCGGTCTCTTTGTTTGTGTCCATGTTGGAAACTGAAGTGTGCATTTGTTAATGCTGTCTAGAAAAATTCCGTGAACCGGAATGTTAAGCTTCCTTGGTGCCTCCCAGGAAAGAGGTTGTGATTCTGTGACACGGACTTCAGAATGTACATTATTAAACATTGCAGTTAAACATGTGTTTTTGGATTGCGATGTAACATTAATGGAGTGAGACTAGAGGTCTTCACTCGGTTCCTTGTATTTGAAACCTTGCCTAGGACTGAACTTGGGTTTGATTGGCTTGGGTAGGATCCGGGTTAGTCCCCACCCAGACTGAACAATGCTGGTTTGAAAACACCCTTAAAATCCCCTTTTGCACATTACTGTTTGCATTTCCACCTCATCTAGAGAACTGTATAGATCCGGGGTCTCAAAGATTGTCTTGGGGCCACTACATCTCATAGGAGGGCCACTTCAGTGTTTAAGTACTACAAGAAAGCACAATATTCTATATTCAATATTTCTTTTACTAACCTAAATAGACAGATGACGGAAAAGAGATACTGGCATGACCCACATGCTTCGTTTTGGCAGGCTTCTCAGGGGTTAGTTTCAGATCAGGTCCATATTCTTGGACCTGTGGAAATCTCTAAATGACACGCTTTTACTCTACTATAAATAGATTAACAGCCATCACCAACTTGAAAAATCTCTGCTATGAAGGGTTATTTTCCCAAACAGTCATTTAGTTTCTCAGTGTTTCAGGAACTGAATTAAAAGTAAGCTAAACTTTATTTTTTATTTTATTTTATTTTTTTTACATAATCAAGCAGAAATGTTAAAAAAAAACCTTAGTTCATATCCCATCTGTTTTTGGTGAAAAGCTGAAACATACTGAACATACTGCAGAGATGTGGGCAGCTGTATTGAGTTAAAAATATTGTAAAACCAATCTGCTGGTTTTCTTCGAGTATCCCAACCCAGCACGTGTATTTGCATTTACATCAGTAGCAGGTACAGTATAGCTCTGTTTCATTCACACCGTATGAAATAGCGAAGAGAAGGGCATAATGTTACTGTCACTGCACTGCTACGTCAGCAGACAGCACTGCACACATTGGTCTGTTTGTATTTTTACTCGGTGTCAAATAGCTTGATGTCTGTGTAATAAGTTGTCATGTCCATACAAAGCAGATGGGCATTATTGAAGTCTACTGACAGTTTAGCTGAAGCCAAGTGCTTGAAATGCTGCTGAGATGGATCCTTCCACATGAGTGCCCTGAGGAGGCCTCACTTCACACTGTGCCAGTCAAGCCATGCCGTGACACTCCCATCTCTCAACAGGCAGAGCATTGCGGATGGCACTCGCTGTCACAACATGGCAGAATGATAGGCCCTCGCTGCTCGCTCCCAAGTCTCCCACTGATCATGGCGTCTGCTGTACGATCACAGAGAATGCAGAGTCTAGACCACCCTGGCAGTGTCTCAGCTCCCTGAGAGTATGATAGGGTTGGTGACCTTTCTTCTGCTCCCCCCTAGGAGGTACAAACTCTGGAGGCATCTCGAGGGACAGCCTCACCATTTCAATTCTTCATCCCTTCAGGAGCACTCATCATCCCTTACACCTTAAATCTATGTATCTGGGTATGATGGGTGCTGAAATGATTAATATGGAATAGCTATGCTCATATTTCATGTCGGGTATAATCATGTGCCAAATCCTGTTAAATGTGAGATGCAAGGCATAAGAAAGTTATGTCATTCCATCACTAGTGTACGTAATGTGCATAAAAACATAAAAAAAAAAAAAACATGGTACATAATAGAAATACCTTGAATACCAAATCGAAACCATAAGGTAAATGAACAGTCCATGATTGAGCTTAAAGTCACAGTGAATTGGAAGTAAAAGCATCAAGCTGTGGAGGAATATTGGCCTCCACCCACACCTCCCTCACCCGCTTTAGATTGGATAGATAGTATGAGGAATTAATAAATTAGACATCAGTTTCTTTCTTTGGAAATGTAAACAAGATTTTTTTTCTTCTAATTTCCCAAAACACATTTGCATATATTTTGCATATAACAAGAAATAAAGTAACAAATAAAACAGTGATGTGGGATTAGAACCTAGAAGATGTATTTTTTTTATTTCACTGTCTTTATATTGGTAAACTGTGCAGCTGTGTGTAGCCTAGCTCCTCTGACCTCTCTCACTGAGAGTTACTCTCAGCGTCAGTCGTCAGTTTTTTTTTCTTATTCTCACAGAAAGATGAGAAAATATATTGTTAAATGTTAGCTTAGCTTAGCATGAAGACTGGAAACAGTGGGAAACAGCTAGCCTGGCTCTGAACAACGGTAACAAAATCAACTTACCAGCACCTCTTAAGCTCACTAATTAACGTGTCATACATTATGTTTTTTTACCTTTAGGTTGGTTCTTCTTCTGGAACATCCCGGAAGTTCTGGTCTCAAATTTATTTGCACAATGTTTACTTTGACTTAAAGTATTGTTTAATGATTATATTTATAAGGAGTTCTCTATTTAAAGTGTCCTGAGATAACTTTTGTATGATTTGGCAGTATACAGATACAATTGAATTGTTTGACATCTCAGGTGTCAAAGGTTCATATTCAGTTTATTTTGAGAAAATACAGAAGAAGTGTTTCTTAGTGTACTTTTTCTGGGCACATATGTTTATTATATATGTTGACTGGAAGCAGCTCATGGATCTAGAAAGTGACTCATTCAAATATTCATCCATTTATTCACCTGTCCTATTTGTCACATGTGGGCAGTTGGAGGCTTTGCAGTGTGTACACTATGACATTGTTTGCCCTTGTTTTTAGTATACCTCCTTTTACTGTGTCCTATAATGCCAGGAATGCCCTTCACATGTTTTGGCTGTCACAACACTGAGACACTTTGAGTTAAGCTTCTCTTAAGGCGGAATAAATCAGCATCAGTCAGGAACACATATAATAAGGTACATGTAGTGACACATTACACTTTAGTTATCTGTGCTGGTTTGTCATATGGTTTCCAGCGAACACAAAGGTCAGTCATAAGGAAAATGAATGGTCAGCCACTGCTATGTTGTTGTGGACAAATTTAAACAAAGCAAATAATGTCTTTTATGTCTTTTTTTTCTTTCTTTGATGGTGACAGTCAGCAATGTTGGCTTCAATTGTTTCCAGCTTCTGCTGCTGTCACAGGAATGACACTGGTATTCTAGCCAACCTCTTTAATTTCTTATAAAAGGTCAAAGCTGTAGGCAGCTATTTTTTGCAGTGGATATTTTACTCTTCAGGGCTCTGACGCCATGAGTGCGCAATTGTGTGTTTCTGCAGTTTATCTCCAAGAGCTGCCAGAACTGCATCAAGATGACACTCAAGCTCTGTAATTATAGGGCTTGGTGGTATTCCACTTTTTCCTCTCTGTTTGTTTTATATGGTGCTATTCTCTTTGATTGCTTTGTTGCTGCATGGAGCAGAGATGTTGCCACAATGCCGGTGGCTCCCATTGACCTTAAGGTCAATCTGGCAGCAGGTTCTGAGTTTTGACAGGGGCAGCCAACTGTGGAGAGAGGAGCACGCCTTCGGGCACTCAATGTGTTCCGTCAATGTTTGTTAGTCAAATAAACTGCTTAGTATCACCCCTTTGTCTTTTATTAACAGAGTGAACCAATGACAAATTTAGTTTGAGCCAAGAAACTGTGACAGTCAATGTAACCTGCCTCTTTACATCATGAAGTCATAGTAACAATGCTAAAAGGCTTACCATTAACTGTCATTGCACATTATCACTCGTCCCAATAACGTGCAAGCTTACAGTACAAACACACAAACACACACAGCCGTCTGTGGGGTTGATGACATCGACATACTGTAAGCGATGGACGTTTTCAGCTGTGCAGTATTTCACCTCCTAAAGCAGGAGGGGGTCACAAGTGCATGAAAACCTCATTACAGGAATGAGTCAGGGATGTGTGTGGTGAAAGACTGGCCTGTAGTACTGCAGGAGGTGAATGAAACAATTAGTTTCTGCTGTGTGAGAGCGGCAAAACACACGTTTCCCTCTTTTGTAAAAGATAGCCTGCAGAAGTGCCACGATCGGTGACTCTCGGGGACTTTTCTTTTTTTCACACAGTTGCCCAGAAAATGATTTTTTAGTTGCATCAGTGAGTAATACGCCCTACTTTGTATGATGTTGTTACATCATACTAGAAATATTACATACTTTTTTCTGAAACCTAGTTTTTTTTTAGAGGATTACATAACTGTGAATTTTGGAACATGGACTTAATGTTCATCTACATTGTCTTCGGGTTGTCTGGGTGGTAAAACCAAAGAGTGTGCATGTGCATGTGCATGTCATGTGCTGTACATGTGACTGCTACCATTCTGTGTTGTCATATCTCTCCCTGTATTTTAAGTGTGTCTGTAATTTCTGTACAGTACATCACAGACAGAAAAAAATACGTAGCCACTGTGAAGAGTCACAATGGAAAAAGATCTAAATTTTTTTTATGCCCAACAACTGTGATTTTTTTTGTTTGGGAAATCATTTTTAGTGCAGATTGAGTTAGTTTAAGCAGTGCATGACCTTGTGATATTCCAAATTACACTGTTACACATGTACTTATTCAGTCATGATAATTGCAACTTTGTTGATCAAATAATATTTGGGGAATTTTTACTATGATATTAACCATTTTAGTTTTAGTTTTGTTTGAAATAGAGGTAGACCCATTTGTTGGTGGGAGTAACAATAAATTGCAGTCCAGGAATGCAGTCTGACAGTGCCACTGTTAGTTTGTCCTGCAGAGAGCACTGACAAATTGATTTTTTTGTCAAATGTCCTGTTCAGTATGCATGGTGGTCACATTTAAAAAATGGTTTTAGATATAAGGGATCCATATTTTTTAAGGCAACAAAACAATTCCTATATTCTGGTGATTATACACTTATGAAAACATACCTGTAATTATTATATTCCATTTCTGCCAGTAGATCCTTCTAAATGTTACACACTAGACCTTTAAATGAAAATTACTATCAGAAGATAGATCGTACTATTGCATGTCAATGTTTCTTTTTAAGTCTGTTTATGCAAAACTATAGGCTTAAGCTGCAGAATCAATATCATAGCTGTGATATTATCAAGAACTAAAACTACTTGGGGAATTGGTAACTGATTCTGTAGAAATGTTGACTTTTTATTTCAGCTTCAAAACCCTCATGAGTTTCCTCCCAAACGCAGTCCCAGTAACCCTCAGATAATGTTAGTGTTTCTGATTTTCCATTCTTTTACAGTCTGACTCTCGTGAGTAAAGTTTAGGATGTACTTTGTGAATATTTTCTATGTTTTCACATTTAAATTGAACTGATACCACAAAACCAAAGAAACACCCACCCAGAAAAATAGACCTGTCACCAGAAGTCAGGTTTCTGTCCAAATGTAGCACAAATAAGAACCACATTTTCAGAAACTGTGTTAATTAAAATGCGAATTTTAGTTGAGGACACAAGATAAACAGTTGTTGGCACTAATTTAGACAGGTGCCATTAAACCATTGCATAAGAAGGCAGTGCAACGAGATGAAATAATTAAAGGAGCACTAACCTTAAGTGGTGGAAAACGATGTAGAAAATGTGATTGAAATATGTTTGTTTGTTTCATGTAGTAATTTGAGGAAATTTAAAGTCTCCTCATTGCTGCAACAAGTCACAAGTGCCAAATAAGTCAAATGCTTCATGTACGTCATGATTTATACACTCAGTCTGCTTCCGTTATACTTAGTTTCATTTTGTTTTTATCAGTACGTATTTTCCACCTGAGCCAAAAAATGCATATTAATTAAATAAACAATAAAAGGAACGCTTCTCAAAAGACGGAAAGTAAATGCAGTTACATGTAATACCGTGATATAATTAGTGGTGGTAATACCAGGCACAGCGGCAGTACTTCATTCTAATTTGTATGGCGTGGGTGAAAACATTGCTGAAATATTCACGTGTTTAAAGCGAGGGTGTCATGCAACTATCACTTGAAGGAGCAAAAAAGAATCAGATATGGAGATATAAGATACGCCGAGCAAAAAGTTCCCAATATGTGTATAACACACTTTATCTGCAAACGGAAAGATAGTTCAAAACAGCTAGAGGTCTCGCCAAGTTCCACAGAGACATTGTTTAATCATATTTAATGTGCCTTATCTTGAACTATTTTAGGAAGAGAATTGATACCCTCAATTGCATGACTATATTGAGGCTGACGGATTCTTAAATGTGACTATTGTGCCTGATTGTGCAGAGACAAGATGACTGAAAGTGGAGGGAAGATTAGTAAGTGTTGACTGGGAATTCTTCCATGGTCATAGTGTAAGTGCTGAAATAGACAGATGCAAATGGACTGTAGAGCCAACAGTCGAGAGTGTCTTCTTTGTATGAATAAGGAGCAAGAAAAAGTTTAGTGAAAAATATCCAAGGTCTTAGATGAGCCTGAAAAGATGCAGAACTTCTTCCTCTTAAGGGGTTTTCCCCAAGCTTGCTTAAAAAAAAAATCCCCCCACCCTTGTGGTTTGAAATGCAAAGTTAACAGTTTTACTCAGCCCCCCAAGGCTTGTATAGTCTCTCCTAATCTTTTTTAATGTGTCAAAAGGCTTTCTTGAGAGTCTCTGTGAAATTTCACACTTAAGTTGTTTGCAAAGTCAGTCTGAATTACAGTGCAGAGTGAGGGTTCACTTTTCTAAAGGCGTTAGGGAAAACTTTTTCAAAACTGTGTGTGTTTTGTTTGTGTATGGAGGGGGTGTTAGAGACAACAACACAGTATGCATTCACACTGATGCTATGTTATGTTGGACTTCAAAGTTCCAAACTGTACCATAGGTCTGACCATACAAAAAGACTGAATCAGTGATAATGTATCTAAATGTAGGTGTGCATGTAAACGAGTCTTCATTAAGTAACATTGTGTGAAGATAAACATTACTGCAAAGTACTGTTTGTGTTCAATTTTAACACTCTTAAACATTAGCCCTGGGCAATGATTCAGTATTATCTTTTGTCAGCTTTCAGTGGAATTTTATTATGTTGATTTGATCTTATTATTTTCAATAATTTAAATGACTTATTAAGGTAGTATTTAATGTGTGAAGAGTTTTGTCTACAAAACAAAACAGTGGAAGCCGATTATTGCATTGAACGTCAATTATTTTTCATACTCTGTTTTCCACACTACGATATATTCTGGAACAATATATGGAGGTTTCTTGTTATAACAACATACCAAGTTATAATGTTCTAACTAGAAACGTTACTTATTTTAACCAAATACACTGCTTTTGTCATGATAATAGGATATATTTTTAACAAGAGAGGTTTTTTTTTTTTTAATTGCATAATTTGGTTTGCAGTAATAGCAAGACAATATTTCATAATTACATGAAATATGTTTAGTTATAGCATTAAAGGATGTCCTTAAAACAAGAAACTTTTCATGTAATAATGAGAAACTGAGCAAATATTGTTGTGATGGTGGCAGCAATATCCTGCCATAATACATCGTTATTGGAAACATTTTCTTATAAATAATGTAATATTGATTTTTACCATATCACCATACCTCTAGTTAAAATATTACCACACAAAGTGAATACCATAAAATTGCTATTTAAAACAATGCATTAATAAAGGATTAAACTAAGATATAAAAATCTGAATTATATTTAACTACAAGTGAGGGTGTTTCATCTATCCTAACTGAGGCAATATACTGTCTAATTCAAAATGAATACTTATTGAATGTGAGCACAGGAAGGAACGATTTAATAGCCAAATATTGCTCCTGAACAAGAAAGTGACATGATCATTACATATTGTCTGTGTTCTCCCTATCAATCTCTTCACTTAGTAGTCAAGATATAATGTCAGACCACACTCATTAGCATTGACAGGTCAAAGGCATGCAGCTACTAAAACGATGGCTAAGTTAATATGAAAATCCATTCCACTACACAGACATTTTGTTCAGATTGTACGCATTTGATTAGTTTCATCACCCTCAGAAAGGGATGAATCCATTCTCTTAATGTAATTTGTGGAAAATGTACCATGACAGTGTAATTATTTTGAGGGGCCCAATTTGCATTTCCAGTGCTCTGCTAACTAAATGCTACTGTAGGTTCTAAGGCCTTAAAGATAAATTAATAATCTAGAGTATTTAAAACCCATGAAACATTTAAATTAAGTAATTTCACTTCCTGAAGGGCATACTGGAGATTTTTCCATACATATGCAGACAGACACACTTTTTAAATAAACATCAGCACTAATCACTGAGACAGAAATCGGAGTGAGAGCAGAAAATATTTTCTGGAGCTTTTAATGGTTCCTTAGGGGCTCCCCTCTGACTTAGATTAGATGGGATTTAGACAAAGTTGATGCATGCACCTCTTTTACCAAAACTTGGAATGTTTTGAAGTGTCGGTACATTATTAGGATCACAGACTGAATTTTTCTAAGTAAGTTTACTTTTACACTGATAGAATTACAGCACGAGTGTGTTTTATTCAATTTAAGCAAGGAATTACAAAGGAGTGCAGAAGTGCCGCAAAACAGTTATTTGGGGCATTGCTGTGAAGCAGGCTTTGATCAACTTTTAAGGGAAATCGATTGGAATTGTTGCTCTGCCCCAATTTTGAAGACATCTCATCAAACTGAGTTGCAAAGGGTCTAAAGACTACAAGTGTTCATTTTTGTTCCCCTAGTGCTGCAAATTTAGTAATTGACTCTGATTTTTGGCTTCAGGCAATAACCTAATAAGGCCATCCAAGGTTAATGATAGACCCTTTTTAGACTGGCTGAACGTCTGACACCGATATGTAGTGGTAGTGAAAAACAATTATTACTTACATGAGAGACACTCAGGGCAGAAGGCTCTGACATCTGAGTGAAACGTTATTCTGTGTGTTATTCGCTGATATATTTTGTCATAGTTATAGACTGTGTATCAAATGCCACAGTTGTTCAGACGGTGAGAATCCCAGCAGTGGATTGTGTTGCTGCTTTGCAGCCGTCTCTTCCCAGGAACACTAGCACCACAAATCTCAGTGATTTAATATCTTTCCCGTCCAAACAGCTGGAGTCAGCACAAGTGTCATGTGCCATTGCCAATCTGCTGTCATGGCGTCCTCTGCCAAACAATTTATTCCTTCCCTTCCTGCTTTATTAGCCATAGATTATGGGTGGTCGTGGACAGTGTAGAGCCTCTGCTGTCGAGGTAGCCTTGTAATTGACTCTGGGGTGGATAATCATTTGAGTGTAAACCGCAGTATCAGTAAACAGCAATTGAATACAACAGTTGTAGTTCCACCATCCAGCAGGACTTTCATTTCATTTAGTTATCTGTTTTTCAGTTTGTCCTGTTCCTGTTACTTGCTAGGTACAAAGCTTTTTAGCTATGCTAGCATCATGTCTGTCGGTCAACTGATTGATGGATTTCCATGTAGTTGTTTTTTACACACATTCATGGTGCCCAGCGGATGAATCCTACTGATTTTTATGATACATTGACTTTTCAAGTTTTTTTTTTTTTTTTTGTGGTACAACTTTTGGATGAATTTTCATGCAATTTAATTCCCCAGTCGTTCATCTTTCCAACTTTTCATGTAGCACCATCATCAGGTAAAAATTTTATGCCAAACTAAGATTGTGAATATGGCAAAATCATACCTGCTTAATGCAACATGATAACATTGCCATTGTGAGCAAGCATATTGATGGTAGCATTTTAAATGTATTTTTAGATTAGTAGTCTACTGTTTAAAATTCATAGCTTTGTGCATCCATTTCCAGCCCATACCCTTCAGTGTGTCTTACATTGAGCAGTGTAATTTAGTTACGTGGTTGGTCTTTTTTTGTGACTTAAGCCAAACTTTTCTGCTGTTTTCAGAATTCTGGATCCTCAGCAGCCTCCACCCCCAATGCTCCAGTGACTGGGTACAAGCGTATGGTCATTCCAACCCAGCCACCTCTGACTGCCACTAAGAAGTCTACGCCCAAACCTCAGGCTCCTGGGGGAGTCTCATCCATCCCCCCGTCCTCTGTAAGTCCGGTGGCCAAGCCTCAAAGCCACATAGCCCCCCAGCCTGTCCCAGCTTCTTACGCTACAGCCTCAACCCCAAGCCAGCCCACCTTCAATGTCCAGGTGAGGTCGGCCCAGCCTGGTCCACAGCATCAAGCCCCAGGTGGGCACCATTTTGGCCAGCAGCCCATTCGCAGCCCTGCACAGGTGCAGTACATGCCTGCCCAGCCCAAAGGTCCCGACTTTGCCTATGGGCCACCACAACCTGGCTTCTCCCCGATGTCTCAGGGTGCATATCAAGAACAGCACCATCCAGGAGTACCACAAGTAGGTGGCTTAAGCTCCAGGAGACCTGAGCTGGCCCCCGCCCAAACATACCAACCTCCAGGCCCCAAGAAGACCTACATTACAGATGTACCACCAAGCTTGGCTCCCTACACCTCTGGCCCAGCTGTTCCACCAAAGGTAAGACTGTTTTTCATCATACATTCAACACACTCCACCAGTTGCCATCATTTTTAGGTATTGTAAACACAGTTTACATAAAATATGTTTTGAGAATATAGAAAAAAGTTACAGTAATTGTGGCTAAGTCAACAATTAGTCACACTATTTATCCATATATCCTTTCATCCTTGTTATAATTTTCTGCCACTTTTCATACTGTGGATTGGTGGCATGGGGCTAAGCAGCCTAGCCCAGGCATCCTTTTCCCCAGTCATGTCTCCCTCTCTGGAGAATCCTGAGGGGTTCCCAGGCCAGCTGGGATATTAAATCCCTCCAGCATGTTCTAGGTTTGCACTGGTGATTCCTCACAGTTAGATATCCCTGGAATACCTCCAGAGGGAGTCTGCAAAGTGTCCTGATTGGATGCTTGAACTACCTTAACTTGCTCTTGTCAAAATGAAAGGGTAGCAGTCCATCTGCAAACCTCTCTGGAATATTTGAGCTCCTCTATCTCAAAGGCTGAGCCCAGACACTATGGGAAGAAAACTAATTCTGTCCTAGTTGTTACTCAAATTGTATGACAGTAGTTTGAGGGTTTGAACATGCAGAACCAGAAGGTAAATAAAGAGGTTCATCTGCATAACTGAAATCACTTAATTAAAGCCACTTGACCTTTATTTCTATATGCAATCATATAGAAATGAACATGCAAGCATGATATATAAATCTAAAAAAATCTGCCTTACCGACACAGGCCAATTAACCTCATTCTAACCAGTATGCAGTCAACCACATGTTTAACAATACACTTCGTCATATGCCCTTGGGGAAACTCTGGAGTTTGAA
Source organism: Morone saxatilis (assembly GCF_004916995.1). Lineage (NCBI taxonomy): Eukaryota > Metazoa > Chordata > Actinopteri > Moronidae > Morone > Morone saxatilis. The sequence continues at coordinate 22,941,277 of NW_023339674.1, read as the reverse complement.
GAAGAGAGGGTCAAGAGAAATCTCAATGAGTTAGTCACTGTCAGTATACATGCACTTACACACAGTCACAGTCACATCTGTATACATGACAGCCATTATATGTTTACTGCACTAGTCGAACTCTTCCCCTTCACTGAGATTATAGATTCATGGTCAATTTAATTGTCATGAACATGATTCTAAGCATGGTAAACTTGGCCTCATGGCCGGGCTTCAGAGTGTTGAGCCCTATCTATTGACTTAAGAGGTCAGCCTGGTGTTGTCAAACTGGTGTTTCAGTTCAAGTCATTCCTTGTCAGTTCATCTTTCTTTGTGGCATCTTTTCAGTCATGTTATATACTACTTAATAAATTGTGTGTGTGTGTGTGTGTGTGTATGTGTGTGGCGTGCATCCTTGGGCTCTTTAGGACATTGTTTTTTTTGGGAGATGTTTAATATGCGATGTCTTCCCAGCTAGTGGAATGGTATGAGTGTTGGCGAACAGATAGGTTGCCAATTCCCTGGCAAAAGATTTTAAAACAAGAGCACTGCTTGAGTCAGGGCCAGGGGCTTTCCTTGAGTTGGTCCGTTGGAAGATGCACCTGACTTCATCCACAGTAATGACAATCCTATATGCAATAGTGGCTGTAACAGACTTGAGTAAATCTGCAGATTTCTCAGGGAGAGAAGAAGCAATGTGGCTCATTTGCAAGCGCAAGTTCATTGTCTGTCGCAATAGGTTTGTTCGTACAAGATGGTGTGTGTCAATGTGGTGTTTACTCTTATGCACATTTGGGTGTGTGTGTGTGTGTGTGTACAGTATGCATACATTTGCGCAGCTTCAGATGGCAATGCACTGGGGAGCTGCTTGCCATCTTTCATTGAAATGCTCAGAATAAACAGTTGTTTTAACCTTTATGAATTTTTGAAAGATCTTCTCTGCTGGGAGTATACACCATCTGATTTCATTTGTCTCATAAAAGGCAGCTCATATTCATGTGTATATATATGTGTGTGTGTGTGTATCTACCCACTGTTCATTGTAAACTTAAGCTTATAACTTTGTGGTGATTTTTATTCTTCATTTAATTGTGTTAGGGTGGAATATGTTCAGAATTAAAAATCTGAAGGTAAAAACATGATTCTTGTATGTATGTATGTATGTGTGCCCAGCTATAATTTGTCAAGATTAAATAATAGCTTGGGATAGTATAAGGAATGGATTAAACTGTGTGTTTATCTGTTCAAATGGAGCTGCATGTTGTGAGCATGTCTTGCAAACTGACTACCTACAGTAGAAACTGAGTGTTACCTCAAAGTCCAAGGAGCAAATCATTAATTTACGACATTAGCTAATGGGTTAACAGGTTACGTTAAAAAAACGTGCAAACAGTCAGTTAGACTGGATTGTCTTCTTATTTTCTATACTTTGTGTATAATTGTTTTAATTTTTTTTTATTTAATAGTACATTTTTGAACATCTTTTTAATAATAATAGTTCATTCTTAAACAGTGTTGTTGGTGTACTATGTCATTCACTCAAAGGAATTAAACACCAACGCAAAAAACATAAATTTAACAACACATATTTATAATAAGGTTAAAAGGCATCACATTTTAATCTCGCAAGAACGGTCATAGGCCTGGCCTCAAGCCTTCAAAAGCACTGCAAGACGTTGGATCCACCACTAGTCCTTTTTATAGAACTGTACATATCTGAAAAGAATTACAAAATACTGTCGTCCCTTAGAACAGAGTAGTCAAGCCACAGAGACAGCTATTCTAATCTCAATATATCCAGCCGTCGACAATCTCTGGAAAGTGAAAGGCCCTTGAGTTTTCTTTAATTCAAGGATTTTATGCTAGTTCAAAATACAAACTGGGCCTCCCAGCCTCTGGGAATAGCTCATCAAGGACTATACTTTACTAAATACAAATTAGCTTCAACATTGCAAAGAGTATCTTAAAAATAAGTCTAATTATATTTGTTCGGAACAAAAGTCTACATTTTGCTTGAAAAGCTCGCTTTGGTCCCAGTATGATGCATTATTAAAAAACAAAAGGTGGCGTTTAATAGATTTGTGAGCATCTCTTTGATTTCAGATAAAAGCAAAACACAAATGTTACAGATATAGCTTACACTATATATATTTGTCTCTCTTTCCCAAGGATATACTGTGGCAGAATAATGGGCTCTGTGCCCTCCCCCTGTGCTTTATTGGAATGCTTTGAAATATATCGGGGAACTGAATGCTCTATATGCGCACATTCAGCTAGATGATGTGCTGTAAATGACTCTGTGGTGTCACATCATATTTGACCCGACCTCTTCTGCCATACACACACACAACTTTTGTATCCAAACCTTAGCTCTAATCAGATTTCTTGTTTATTTGTGTCCCATATAGCAGATATTTAATGCCAAAATAAACCAGAGACACTATAAAAGCAAGATTAGACTGAAAGCAAAATCTGTCATCTTTGCCTTTATGATCATCACTCTGCTTGACCCAATGTCGTGAGATGGTCATAACATTTTACAAATGGTGTTAAATCTACTTAAAATAAGTCAGTTGTGCCCCTTTTAATCTGTTGTGTAAATAAACCAAAAACATAGTCAATTAAAGGAACTATTTACACATTTGTCATAATTATCAAAAATTATCTCCAGTCACTTTTGTTAATGGTGACTTTATGTAATACCCGAGACTTTCTCAGTAGGGGGTCTGTGACTTTGATTGAGGACTTTATTCAAGAGATCATTACACATAATTGAGGGTATTCATAGAAGGTCAGTGTCATTAGAAGTCCAAGATGAACTCCTTGAAAGAAATTCTAAGATTTAGACTTTTTCTGATTAGCTTGGTTGGCCCCCACCTCACCCTACATCTCCCACATGCCACCAGCACCCAATCCTCCAATGTGTCCTTACTCACACGTAAAGTGAAGGTGTAAAAACAGCTCCTCACATCAACACGCTCCAAGGACGCTTAATTACCCAAATCCACCAGTGTTTGATCTCTATTGTAGTCCAAAAAATTAACAGATTTTATGGCTGCTGGTTAACATACCAATTTCCACGAGTCTCTCCGTCTTTTCCGAAATTGGAGGAAAGCTAAGCTGGATGATGACTTGTGTTATTGCTGAGCTTGAGTGACGTCTGACAGGGGAGGATTATTTTGAACTGCTCAATCCCTGCAGCCAGTTAAAGCCCCCTCGAAGGTCAATGATGGTTTCAACTGTCAAACATGTTTAAATATCTGACATTTCTCTGCCTTCTGGTCCTGGCCACTTTGCCTTTTGACCTGCACAAGAACATTTGCAAATGGTGCCATCAGGATGTGTCCAAAAGACCGTCTATATACGTGTGAGGGACCTGGCATGAACCCTTTATTACCCAAAATTCCACCACCTCCAAAAGAATGCAGTTAGCAACATGTGAAAAACCATCCAAAAAAAGTGTAAATATTACTTGAGGGACTATTTGACAGTGCTTAAAAAAGTCCTTAATTCTGTATTTAAATGGTAAAACTAACACATACAACTAGATTGCATCACAAACACCAGTTCATTCTTGTTAATTTAATAGGTATCATTCAACATGCTTCAGAAATTTTGTGCAGATCAACCAAAATCAACAGCGTTTTGTCTATGGATAAATAAAGAAGAAAAAAAATCTGAACATGTTATTTATATAGCATTTTTCAAAAACAAAATTACCATGGGCAAGCATCGTACCAAGTTTCATTTTAATCACACGTGCCGATGCGGAGATATAAACTT
>NW_023339674.1:22899284-22937415 GCF_004916995.1 Morone saxatilis | reverse complement strand
GTTTAGGAGGAAAAAGAAAAACGAAGAAAAAGAAGAATTCCTTCAATTACAATAGGGCCTTCGCACGTTCAGTGCTCGGGCCCTAATAACGTCAGAAAACAAAAAGAAAATCAGTTAAATGAAGAGACTGCACCACTAATGTGACCTGAGAAAAATAAATAATTACACTGAGATTACAGGCATTTAGTTTGACATTATGAAATAAAGCACCCAGACTACATGAGAGACTGTTAATAATGGGGCCAGGAGAGGTAATCATAAGGATCTCTAATATGATTCATTCATTCAAGTGAAGGACATTTTTAGACACACAGTTTATAATTTTTCCAGGGCAAGACATAATATAGGACTTATGTAGTACCAGGCTATATAGGGGCATACAGTTGTGTAGCAATTGCAGATCAATGAAAGTCCATATTACTGTATGTATGTGGAAGATATGTCCCAGAGGTTGTATGTAAATAGGAAATGATAGGGGACCTGGGATTGATCCCTGGGGGACTCCCCAAAAACAAAAGATTTTCCCTTGGACAACAGCTAATGGTTTAGTTTTTCAACTATATGGAAACTTAACCACTCATGATAGTCTCAGATTCTTCTTATTCTGCATTGTCTGAATAGTATAGTAAGAGAGCTGTTCTTTGATGTACACGAGAGGTACTTTATGCCTGCCTACATCATAAGTAATGCCTTCTCCTCAGGTGATTGACCTCGGCTGCCCTACCCTCAAGAACTATGAGCAACTCTTAAAAAAGCAAGCTGACTGAGTGCAGTTACTAGCTCTGCTATAGATTACCAGAGAGGATTCTTTGCTTGGTGCAGGGTTACCATGTGTAACTACAAAGTGAGAGCCCAGGGCTTCGACAAGATGAAGACATGTTATCTGCAGCCCTGTGATCTTCCCTCCGTGTAGATGCACCTTGAAACAAATTGCACTTTATTCTGCACCAAACAAACTGCTTTTTCTAAATTGTGTATTGATAGACAAATAGTTCCATATGTTTTATTGTATAGATGTTTTTAATCAACTTTTTTTTATAAACATAGTAAATTGGTTCAGATCAGTGACACATTCACTATATATTTTTGACCCCTAATACATTTTAATTTCTTTCACAGCACTATTGAACCATTACATTGAAAGTTCATCAACATATTTGTGTGTTTTCTATTGTATTATCTAAAGAATTTCCCTCTGGCTACATGAAAAAGACATAAATACTTGGTCAGAATCCTAAGGAATTTTTAAAAAAAGTGTTTACACAACATCAGAAAAAGAAGCCTTACATTTCTCTCACTGTGTACCTCAACACAATTCTTTATTTGCTATTTAAATGCCACCATTTGTTTAAAGAACTAAATCACATGATTCCTATTTCGGTGTAGCAATTTCTGCCAAATGAATGTACAGTGGAGCTTTTAGAAAAGTGACACCACAAAAATAAGCTGTGTGTATTCACGCAATTTGGGTGAAAGGTGCACCTAATGATCCTGAAAACATAATTAGAACATATTCCATGCAGTTTCTCAGACAGTGATATTGTCTTTACAGCACAATTAAAAACAAAATGAGTCATGATTTTGAAAAAACACACCCACTCATATCTAAGTATGAATACTCCAATTACACCTGTGAGACACTCTGCCCTTTCAACAATTTCTTAGTTTCTTCTAACACTGTTCAAGAAATCAAGATCATACAAAGAATAATAACAAAGCAAATAACAGACTCTTTGCACTTGAATGTGTGCACATGTTAATGATTCATTCTCTCATACAAAAAGTATTCACCTAAAGTGAACAGCTTGAGTACAGCAAATATCTCTGCATTAATACCACACATTAATAATGAAAAGTATAGCCTAATATGTCTTTTTTTTGGTGTTTACTGTTGATGTTTCTTGGTGCAGTACATCCGTCTGTAGACCAAAGCACCCATCCTTATGCACATGCACCCTTGTGTGCATGCGAACAAACAAAACATGGATCCTTCCATTGCACTACTAGTGGTAGAAAAATTGACAGGGTATCTTTAAGTTGTGAGAACACTAGGGACCGACAATAAAAAAGACACTGCCCTGTTTCATTTTAAAAAATGGCTAATGAGGCTGTGATTTCTGCCCTTATTCTCTGCTTTTTTATGATAGCAATAGTCCTCAATAAGTACTTAATAAAGAAAAATGGAAAGATAACCTCCATTGGCTCCATAAAAATAGAAGTTCTTCCATGAAGCGCTGGGTCATTCAAGTCAACTCCTCTTGTAAACACAGTAAATCTAAAGAAGGCACTATGTTCAATACATCATAGATATGTTTTTTACTCAAAGCTGCAACGGGCATTGGGTCTGGATGTGCATGACAATTTGTTGTAGATGTTTTCAAACTGGGCTATGAACTTTGTGAGTTTCAAAAATATCAATAGAGAGTGGGGAGATATTTTGGGGTTTGGGGCAGAATCTGTAAGGTGCTAGGCTTTAGATACAGCAGCCTAAAAGGCTGTTTGTAACGTAATGCATACACTGTCATAATACATCATACAGCAACTAATAGTGTAAAAAATCATTCTTAGAAATAAATAAAGATGAGATGTGTAGTGTAAATATTTAGTTAAATGTAGTGTAAATTATTTATCATAATTATTTGAATAGGAGTCTATGCAACAAAAAAAAGGCCACTTGAGGCAGTCACATACTATCACACTCCCTGCTCATGTCAGTTTGGAATATTACATTTATTGGCACATATCAGTGGACTGACTTATACCTTATAACCATGCAGCACACATTCTTCTCAGAAGTTGTTACACCTCTAATGCAGGTCAGACTGTGTGACAGGGATCCGTTGGATTCCTCTGGCACTGCACATGTACAAGCTTCTGTATATAATTAGTGCTGTGCCTATAACCATGTTGTTGGATGACATGGTGTTTGGTGGTGGTCCACACAGGCTCTGGTTACTAAATGCTTCATAGACTAAAGGTTAGTCCACCAGACCTGAAGCTTGAGGTCAGTGATGGATGTGGATCTCCTCATGTTTCATTTTCTCATGCTAACACATCAGAAAGCTTCCTTCCAGTAGCTGCTTCCAGGCTTAAAACAAGGCTGTAACAAATCTCAAATGCAAATTTAGCCACAAGCGACCACAAAAACAAATTAGGCCCATTAAGGGTAACAGGGGCATTAGTTGTATTGATAAATATGGGGAACTATCGTGTTAAAGTGATTAAACTATGCACCTTTTGTGATCGGCCTTTGCAAATATGGAAATAATTTCTCATTTTCAGATAGTGTGGATTGGTCATTCAAAAAAGTGTCACTAGGGTATAAGAGTTATAGCCTTATTTTAAGGGGATTAATATAAATCTTTTCATGTAAAGCCATTTTGAGGACTACTAAATTAATAAAATGATTACTAAATAATTAAGATTTTTAATTATTCACTAGCATTAATGACAAACTCTTAGAGTGGATTACAGAATTTACTATATCTAGTGTTAGATGTATTAAACAAACAGCTGGCAAATTAAAGGTACACTGTGGAGTTTTTGACCACTAGTAGTGCTGTGGAGCAATGTTTTGCAGCGGTTTTGACTTTGCTGCGTGTCCTGGAATTTATCTTGTACCCACGTCTGACAGGTTCAAATGTCTGCTTTGTGATGTCCTTTATTGATGGACTTGCAAATGGATTTATTGGAAAAATGTTTGGCCATTTATGAAATACGCCACATCCCAACTTTGTGTCATAGGGTTTAAGGTTTTCTGGTGATTGTAAAATCTTTCTCTGGGATTCTTGAGAATACTTGCCACGAATTAAAGTTTTTTTTAAAATATAAATAAATTATTATTCTTATTCTATAATGTTATTCTCATTGCTATACATTAGTTTATGTGGTAGTAAACAATAGTTACTCTTAAAAGTCCATTATCTTTAAGGTGGAAAAACCCACTGCCAACTGTTTATCAGCCTGTTCACATAAAGTTACCAGGTTTAATACGTCAAAGTGGTTAGGGAGTGTTAAATCCAGGCATTTTTCAAAGGAAAAAATCTTGGGAAATACCAGGATCCTAATTCCTGGGCATTCAACCCTTGTGTATTGTTATGAAATATCTCCCATGCACAGATGTAATTCTACCATAGTAATATCTAACATTAGATTGAGCACATCAAATGTACTATAATCAAAGGGTTTCAACGTATAGATCTAAAGCCCTAATTATCTACAAAACCTTAAAAAGTTAATTGATTTGAAATTAAATGAAGACTAGTTCAGCACTTTGAGTAAGTATGGCTCATTCTTGTACATTAACTTGTTGATTTCACTCAGAAATTAAGGACTGCCTTGTCTTTTTGTGTTACTCGTTTTTGTTAGTTTGTTGATTGCCTGGTTCATTCAGTCAGTGGTAACTCTCAGTAGATCAGAAGTGTTTGTCACATAAGTGTTCATAAATAATAGGCCCTGCCACCCTCTTCTCCTCTGGCCCCCTCTGAGACGAACAGCATGGCTGGTAAATAACTGGCTGGATCGATAACTGTCATTGCAGTTCAGTGAGCCCCGGCAATCTAAAATGTCTGAGCAGTTTGTTTATTTTCTTGTTTTCAACCTCTTCCTCACTGGCCTGTAGTGAAGAGATGCAGATGTATCCTGCAGTACTGAGATTATTCTGCAGCTTTAAATGTGGTTAGTTTATGCTACTGTGGCATGCTGGGTGACAGCTAGTCATGTGACAACAATAAATTAATTTATGTAGCTGTATGTTGACAGTGTTGCTAACACATTTAATCTGTTGATTTTTAAATATTTGAACCTCTTTTCATGACGAGCACGAGTTATGTAAAGAATTAATTTCATTATTTTACTTCGGTTAATGAAAAATGCAACTGGTCGACTGAATGACACTGACTCATTTGTTGATCCAAGCATTTTGCCCACTTTCCCACAAATACAATCTACATGAAGGAGTAAAGTTGCCTTGGTTCAGTCAGACACCAGGCAGTCTAAACCACCTGCATAAACAGTGGCCCCTGCTGGCTCCTTGTGGGCATGGTCTCCTGTCAGTTCCAGCACCTCTCTGCACATAAACAAGTTTTCTTTGTTTTGTTTTTTTACTGTTGCTGAACCCAGATTTCTCTCCTAACATCCTCCTCTGTCCACAGAAGGGCCCTTGTCCGCCCCTGGCTCAGAGTCCGTGAAACGTGTGCACTTTCGAAACATTTTTTCTCATCAAGGAAGAATCCCTCAGCAGATCAGACTTTGTGTATTGTTGGCTTCAGCATTTTAGTGGTAGTGTTTGGTCAACAGATATCCTTCAGGGTGTCATTCAGTTAAACCACGTAGTTGCTTAGGTGGAAAGGAGAAGGATATATCATGGTTTACTTAGGAGGCAAAATTACACAGGAGATCGTCAACACTGTGTATTACAAAAGGGAAGTAAAGGATGCCAATACATCGATTTGAAGACATAACCTGTATGAATCTTCATTATGTCCACCACATGTGTTTAAATATAGATCCGTGCTACCACATGAGGAAACAGCAGGGAAATGCTTTGAGCTCTCACCCAAACCAGGGAAACCTGCATCCTGTGTAATATGGTGTTTGCTACATTCACAGGATTGTAATGGTATACAAAGAGACGCCAAATAAGTTTTATCTCGTCCCAACAATTTGTGCAGTCATTTGTTGTTGTTTTTTTCAGATTGCTTGTGGCTCCCCTCTCTACACTCTCAGATTTTCAAATATCTGTTTGCAGGGGGATGTGTCAGTTCCGAACAGATGACCTAGTTTTTACACACGCACAATCTTACAAACATTGAAAGGCCCCTCTACATACATTACATAAAATTCATCCCTTTATATGAATTCAGTTTACATTTGAGTGGCTGTGGAAAATGTCAATTATGGAATTGGTTAATTTTTAATTATCGTTGGCTGCTCTGTACACAGCTGCTCTACAGTTGACTGTTATTTTTTCTCAGCATTTAATTGGAGCTGAAACAGCATGACCTATTTTGTTTGGAGAGAATGTATACTTTATCTGTGCCTCCTCAGAAGGTGGCCTTGAGCTTAATATGCAGCGCTGCGATGGTTCTTCTCAAAGTGTAATGCATTACAGATTACTCATAACCTGTTTAACATAGCAAGCAGCAAATTCATCAACTGGATTACATAAAGCCACTAACATGTGATTCCTTTTACATACTTAACAAATTCTTTAATTAAACATGCAGCTGCCAGTAAAATGACAAAGCAACTTTCCCACAAATTTTAGTTTTGTCCAGACAAGCCACGTTTATTTGAAGTGTAATTCCCACCCTGTCCTTAGGCAGACGATAGTGGCATTTTAAAATCACCTGTGTAATCAAAACAGAGCTGTCCTTTGTATTATCGCAAATATAACTCCGTCTGGTCAGTCTAAGGAATGAATCACAGTAATGAGGTGCTCTCCAAGGTTTCTATTGAAGTGCGCTGCTGTGTCACAGTGACACAAACAATTTCTGGCTTTCAAAGGCAGTTGAGAAAATGGGTCTCTGCAGTATGGAATCAAATAAAGCCATCATTATAAAGTGACGGCTCTTAATACACAAGTGTTTAACCCGTATATGTTTGATTCTAGACACACAACATACTGCCCCCCCCCCTCCTAAAATCACCTACCAACACACACACGCACACGCAAACACAGACCAACTCACTGAAAGGATACTGTGACTGATCCAGCAATCCTTTTATTGTTTTGGTAAAGCAGAGTCGCCTAAGCTGCTATAATCACTCGTTTAGTGTTGCTGCAAAAAAAGCTTTTTTTAGATATTCCAATCCAATAAAAAAATTCAATCCCTCATGAACCCTAACTAATGCAATGGTCCATTTGCTGTTGTTGTTGTTAATATTACTATTATTTTAATAAGCCCTCTCCCTTTCAAAGGCTATGTGTCCATTTCAAATAATATAATTGTGATTCAGGGAGACAAAAGCCAGGATGTCAGATTGAGAGCTGGCTAAAGCTTCTCTTTTAAAAGCCTGAGTTAAAGCTGCAGCTCCATTGACACTAAAGAGCATGTTGTATTGTGAAGTCCATCATCATTTAATCTGTGGATAAATATGTCTGTGAGTGATTATGTCTTTCTTTAGTTTGTGCTGATCATGCAGGAAGTGTTCAGCTATTGTAAAAGGTAAGACAATTGCTTTTGGTTTAAGGTGCAATATTGCGTTTACAGGAAGTATAAAAGAAGCAATACACGGCTGATAGATGACTGCAGGTTTGGAGACACAGATTAGTGTTAGCACTTGTCTTTCAATGGGCTCCCTCTACAGTGTCTGTACTGTTCCCCTTCTGGTTACCACTTTCAGCTCAGTGGTTTGTGCTGTTTGTGCAGCGGCTCTCAATCTCATTGTCTGTGCACACTGCATAAAAAAGTACTGGCCGGAAAATGAGAATACAGTTTGATTCCTCAAAAGTTGAACTGAAATTTTAACTCTCCTCACTTTTTGTGTAAGGAAATATAAACTTTAATGACTTGTACATTCAAAAAAGGATAAAATCGTATTTGTGGAACCAAAGTGTAAGCTTCAAGCCTCTCAAGCCTCAAGCTGGCAGCCATAGATTTGCGTCTGACCTGTGGCCCTCGGCCCTCTCTCTCCCCCTTTCCTGTCACTCTTCAGCTGTCCTATCCAATAAAGGCAAAAATATGTACATGTTTTGCAATTTAACATTCTTGCGGTATATCATTACATTCCTAGTCCTTTACAACATTTGGGAGTCATAATGCTGTTAAGTTTGTATGTCATTTGGAATTTGGAAGCTAGCAAACTATGCTAACTACCTTCCACATAGAAAAGAGAAGCTAGTTAGCCTATTTTGCTAATGTTTACACTGATTTGCACTAGTTTTTACTTTTTGTTCATTTTATTTTAACACTTGCTAAGTCATTAGCAGCTTTTGCACACTCTGTACTGTGTTTGTATTGCGTTATACAAAGGAGGGGGTTCAGCTAGCGTGAATCCCGTGATTCCAATCATGACACTGAGTCTTGTAGAGAATGGTAGAATCACGGATGGGACTAAGCAGTGGCAAACAATGTTGTTGTCCAGCCTGTGTGACTGTTAGAATTTAAAAAATATAACAAACAATGTTTAGTGCCTGCCTGCAGCCATATTGAACTAATCGAAAATGTGCATCCCCTGGAAAATTGTAGGGGGCACTCTCACTGCAGTAAATGAATTAAATTTAGATTTATTCTTTTCGGTGATAACCATTTTGGCCAAATGCAAGTCAAAACAAACACTGCATATATATAAACTGACTTCTTTGAAAAAATATATTTTAATTTCAACTTAACTTAAATATTTTGTTGTTGTATGCCTGTTGGCTGTCTGTATGTCTGGATCCAGACACCAGGACAAAGCAGAGTTAACCCTTGGGTTGCACTGCTATGATTTATCCCACAGATCTGTTCCACTTGTTCTCTACCATAGAAGGTGATATGTAAATAGTTCCAGCTTCCAGTTCACTTGCCCTCCTTTGTTCCACCTCCACTAACAAAGGTTTAGATCTGATGCCCTGAGAACAGTTGTCTCTCCTGTTCACTCTCTATCACTGTGGTGGAAGCAGGAAAGAAAGAGCCTGAGGTTTGGTTCTTAGTGGGACACAATGCTGTCAGGGCATCAGGTGAGAGCACGTACCGAGCCCCCTCTGCCCACCCACACCCACCATCCACTCCTCACTTAATCAGTTCTGACACAATGCCAATTCCACAGTGGGTGGCACGCACAGCTTCATTCATAGATGTGGCAGTCAAGCAGAGATCAGCTCTCAGACCCAGGCTTTCTCTGCTCACCTTTCACTGTCATGCTGTATCAGGTAGCACGCAACAGTGGTCATTTACAGATGTTATTGTTGTTTTTGATTTTAAGTGGTCTGGCATTTAACAACTCTCTGCAAATCGTTTGTCAAGTGGATGGCATTTGATGGTCCATCAGGATGTCTTTTGTGGGCATTACAACTGATAGGATTTCTGCCATTAAAAAGCAGACGGCAGATGACCTGAAACGATAAGCCTTGACATACTGGGGGAAAAAAGTGGGAAATAGGTGCAGCTGTTAACCCAGTCACCGCTGAATTTACGTAAACCGCACTAACTTCAATGAAACTGCGGCTGAGTGTCCCGAGGGCGCAGGCAAACAATTTACTGAACTGAGCCAGACATAACTGAAAAACCATGTCTCTACCACGTATAGCTGCTGTATGGTTTCTATTGTTGCCTCTGAAAAGCTGAACAGGAACTGCGAAGCAATCATAAAGCATGCAGGGAAGCAATTTCTTTCTCTTATTCAAGTGAAAAATTATTCCGTGCTGTCACAAAAGACTCCCTAACAAGGTGCTTTAAACTCTCTGGCAGTGCATTGCTGCAGGGTGTCAAAGAGTGGATAAGGTATAAATGAAGCTTAAACTCAAAAGTCTGTTTCTGGTAATAGCAGCATTTCGTTCCCTCTCCAATGTGCTTTTGATGTGGAGCTAAGATTAACAGTGTTAAATCGTCCTCTTCACTGTCTCAAACTAACAACACAGGCATAATGAGCAGTGTGTCGTCAACAAGAGCACTCCTTTGAGGTGTACGAATATTATACAGACGTATTATCTACTCTGTTATGCAGGTGGTTGTATTCAAATTCAACCCCCTCCACGTAAACCTCCACTGACCGTTGTGTATTATTAAAAAGAAAGTCATGTAATTTGAGTCAACAATAGAGGAAAATCCAACCACTGAGGAATGTTCCTTTCATCTCTTCTTAATCCTCCATGATGTGGTCTTTGCCGTTTATGGTTGAGTGGCCGAGGAGGCGCAAGGTGCCAGGAATTCCAAGAGCTCCGGCCCAGTTGCTCTCTAGAGAGCTTGGCAGAAAGATTTGCACATCGAACGTGTCGATCCCTCACAGTTAATGAGGCCTACTGTTTGGGCTTCCATTATCAGCCTGCTGCATCCTGAGCCGGGCCGAGCAAAAGTCATGCATCATAAAGTTCTGGGTGCTGTTTGATACATCGTGGACAGTAATCAGAGCTCAGCATTTCTCACCGTCTCTGGAAATAAACTCAGTAGACCATTGCATGTCCTCACACCACATCTACTGTATATTTGCATTACCACCTCTAAATATTATGCACATTTTTAGGTTAATACTCGTATTTAGGGCGTCTACTGTAATAGGTTTAATGCAACACATTATTTTTCTAATACTGGCCATTGCTGCAACACCTCTTTTCATCCTCTGTCTGAAGCGCTCCAGAGTAGCCCAGTCCGCTCTCATTGGTCACGCTAGCTGAGCTAACATTAGTTCTGCAGTATGAAGTTACACAAAAAACAACATCAAAAAACAGTTACTGGCATCCAAACTACCACTCTTGTTATTTATTTGACTTCAACTGAGGCTTAACGTTCACACAGTTTCTCTTTACTGCCCCTCAATATTACATTAGTTCAGCATCACCTTACTACAACTTACCAAAGAAAAAGTAAAACAACATAAACAAGGCAAAGCTTCCAAGTTTGAAGTTGGGTGACGGACAGCCAGTATTGATCCATCCTTAGCTTGAACATAGTAGCTTAGCTTGATGAAGTAGTAAAGTCAAATGCACAAACACACTCCAGTTTTTTATTGTTTGGACATTTCCATAACATTTCCACCAAAAATAAAGTGACTACTCCAAGTCCCCCGCAGATGGTTTGTGCAGTCAACAACAGAGCACTTACCCTTATCTCTTAGATGATTTACAGACATTTCCATCCAAAAAATAAAGATAATCCACCAGGTTAGGTTTTCACATGCAAGTAGTATGCTAAAGCATAAAATGGCCTCTTTAATATATTTGATAAAATGACACCTATTTTATATATACTAGTGAAACCTTGACTGACACATACAATGAGTCAAATTACCGGAAATTACGCGCATACAAATTTGGTCATCAATAGTTCCAAATGAGCTGCTTGACACGATCTGTAATTACTCTTTCATTCTAAATACAAAAACATTTTTTCACTCAATCTCCTATTGATAAATCTGGTTCCTTTATGTGGCACAGTAAACCATGGATAAATAAGTACAAAACCAGACTGGTCGCTAACATTCACCCAGCTCCCAGATGTCACAATTAGGAACACCTCAAAGGTCAGCTCAGATCTCAGCCCGTGTTACAATATTGAAAATCAAATCTACTGTAAAGATCCAGCCGGCCCCAGATCTAGGGAAGGTCATCGGAGTGTCACTGATTTCTGAAAAAGCTCAGCCACACAGCAAGAAAAGAGTCAAGTTCAGGCCTCCAGGGTGTCTGCAAAGGACACACACACCTGTGACTGGATTGCGCTAGGAGCCGGGGATGGGGGATGGGGGAGCTGCGAATGATTGGCAGAAAATGTCAGGCACAACACGTCAGCCCCATACAGACACACAGCAGGCAGATGTCAGAGACTGCATGATAAGAGGGAGGGCAGGCTCACAAGGAAAGGAAGGAAGTGGCATCTTCAGAGAGTTATGTCATCCTTCTAAAGTCTCTTACAGATTAGGCCTCAACGCAGCTCACACCTGAAGTCGTTTGTGCTCAGAGTATGACTGAATAACTATCTCCTGACCTATCACCCAAATGTACAAGACTTAAAAAGTAGCTTTCTTCTACTGTTTGCCTCCTCTTTTCTTTCTGTTATCATTATTTTCCAAAATACAAGGATTAGTCAGGGTCACAGTTTTTTCCACACGCTTGTATTGCACAGAAGGATATGCACAACCTTCTGGGCTGCACCACCACTGGGGCCTGAGCCAGGGTCAGATACCTCAGAGGGGAAAGGCAGACTCAAGACCATCCACTGCATGTTGATTACAGTGAATGTGCTTTGTTTGACCTTGTGACAGCACATCATCCATTTATTGAAGTCAGGTTTTTTTGTGAATCTTAAAGTCGAACCTGGGCGTATTTTGTTAAGCGATACATTCTTGCACTTTTTCTTTGCATTTTTAGGCAGCATTTGTATCGCGTAGACCAGAGGTGATATCCATCAGCGAGGTGCAAATAAATGCATGAAACTGATGAAATGTTCTTCATTACCTCACTCGGCTTTGTGAATCACAATTTTCTTGCTTTCCTTATTCTCAGGGCAGTGCACCCATCGCCCACCCTGAAGACGAGCTGGAGCGCCTGACCAAGAAGATGCTGTTTGACATGGATAACCCGCCATCTGAGGAATATTTTGGTAAGAAAGATAGCTCGTCTCACACACACTTGGTCAGCAGTAGACTTTTGACAGAAGACATTTTGACATACCACACACACTAATCCTATTTTATTTTATGCTTTTTGTTTTAAGATTTATGCAGGAAGGTAATGGGACAGGACAGCATTTGGGAGTTTTAGCATGCTAGCTAGGCTTGGATTCTGTTTGATGCTAGCTGCGAGGCGTTCTGTGTTTGGACAGAAAGATGGATAGTATTAAATTATAGTAACATAATAAAGCCACTAAGAGCTTCAGCAATTAAATAGTGATCATTTAAATTTTTTACATACAATGAAATACATTGAAAGAAAATGTTTCCTGTCTGATCTTTTCAGCATTACAACATTTGGCCTAACACCTGTTTAGCGAACTCCTCACAGATCTACAGCAGCAAAAGCATGTCAGATAATGGACTGCATAAACTGAGACAGCATCCTCTTTCCCATATTGGCAGCGTATATACAGCATGTAAAATTATCTATTTTATTTGTATTAGTTTATTTAACAGTTCTTTCACTAGGAAATCTCTTGAGATACATTACTTGCTCAAAATGTCAGCTTAGAGTAGGTAGCACAGTTTCTTATTACCACATTGTAACAGGGTCACTTTTCTTGTGCATGTTATGAATCACCAAACAAAAGAATATAATCATTTCTGCTACCAGCGGACCTATTCCTCTGCTGTGAGTGTGACACAACAGCCACTTCACAGTGTAGCATTCATAGGTGAGAGTAGCAAAGTGGCTAAAATTAGCCCATGAGTCACTCTTTGATTCACATCAACAACACTAATACTGGGAAAAGCTCACATGCACACACACGCACACAGAGACACACACACACACACACACACATTATCCTTTTTGATACATTGCAAAAGCAGTCCTAAAAAAACATTAGTGCAGGGAGTGTGGTCTATTTAGGAGCACTGTCACTCTTCACTGTGATGTTTTGTGAAACTAAAAGAAGAAACAAACGGGCCCCTAAATGAGTCTGAAGAAAAGTACTGTTTGTACTACAAAACCAAAGCCATGTCACATTTTTGGTGATAAAGGCTAAATTAAACAATGTGGGATAGTGGGTTAATAGAATAAAACTGGCATAAGGTTTCCTAGATTAGCCCACCCAGTGACCCACAAAGTTAGTTTTGTATCACAGGAACAATGTTTTTGGAAAATGTCTGGAGGCTATTGAGTACAGTGCAGGTGTGTGTGATACAGACAAGGTTAGTCTAGTATTCTTGGTGCTTCTTATCCGTTGATTTCCATGTGTAGACACAGCAGCATATCTACCTGTCTGGGAAGCAGTCCTCAAGGTAGAGTCTCAAAACTATATCAATGTGATCAAACGATAAGGCTCAACTCTTGCTCAGGGTATAATGAGAATGAGAGATAAAGGCTTCGGACAGATGAAACATCCTGATTTTGATACATCTCTGTATCTCGTTAGATTGTCCAGCGGTTGTTTTTTTTGTACAGTAGTTCTCTCCCATTTGTTTCTCTGAAGCACTTGATATTTAATTTTGTTCTCATTTGAAAAAAATATATAAATATAACTGCCAGGATTAAACAAAATACCAATTTTTAATACTATTTTGCAAAATAGGATTCAAAAGACAAGGATTCTGTGCATTTATATTTCATTTCTATTTTTCCGCCCTCTGCACCCTTTGCTGCCAGCGAGTGCCATCCCTCTGCTGCTCTCTCTTCTCTAGCCTTTAATCCCCTTTGCCCTGGAATTAGTTCCCATGCCCATTAGATACCTCACTCAATACATTCAATGGGACTCTGGAGCAGGCTTTATATCAGCACATAATCACACAGCACACCATGATAGCATGTGTAGGTGTATTATAGCTACAGGGACATGTATTTAACTGGTATTAAGGGATATTCGGCTTCACGTTGGTGCGCACTGATGTAAAAACCTTAATTGGTTCACATTAGACATAGGTCAAATGGATCTGCTGGCTTAAGCAAAGTGTAGTCATTTTAAAGAGGAATGGCCATCAAAGCCTTGTTGGCCTAATTTTTGGGTGAATGTGTATGTGAAGCAGAACTGGCATGAACTGTAGGCTGCCATACCATGCATGCACTTGCCACTATTTGCCAACTATAAGGCTGACTGGCTGAAGGCTGGTAAAACAAGGACATGGGAGAAATGGGTCACATGTGAGCCGAGGTAGCCAGAACAAGTTAGGGATAGCGTGTGCGTCCCCAGCTGACAGCGGCTGGCTGTTACTGGAGTGGAGGGAGGGAGGGAGGGAGGCAGGAGGGTCATCTTGTGGTTAAACAAGGCGACAGCTGAATTAACCGAGAGAAAGAAAGAGGATGAGGGCAGGAGCCTTCGAGTGAGGTGACTGCAGGGACTCATTAGGAGAAAGTTCAAGCACAGGCACATGCTGCTTTGCAAATCCACAGAGCCCCCCGTCCTCCCCCGCTGAATAATGCACATATAGCCACCACTCTAATTTTAAAACTGACTTTAGTCCGGTATGTTTTTCATAGTATATCCAGGGCTGTGGGAGAATCAGTCCCAAGGCATGAGACTTTTGTAATTACAAAGAATCTAATGGCACACAAGCCTCTCCTTTTTTGGTGGGGTTCAGGGGGGAAGAGGGCTAGCATTTGTTGAAACCCTAAGGCTAGTAATTAACAAGATTAATCAAAGTGGGGCTGCGATCTCTAGTGCACTACTGGACTGGATCATTGTCTTCCTATAGCAAAGTTTTATTGGTGTCACTAATGTCTTTGATGAGCTCCTAATCTGAAACAGCCAGTTTCCATTGGTCCAGAGGGGGTTAATTGAATCGAATTAGCGTTACACTCTGGCACTGTGATGTCACAGGGAAATTTTTCATTAGACTCAATTGAGCTCCATCTGTAGCTTATAAATTACACAACATTATTACGCTCCATACAACAAGTTCTGTCCAGCAATTACACAGGTCATGGCTTTGAGGACTTTTTTTTCCTGGCAAAACGGGAACACAAAAAGCAGCCGTTTTTTAAAAGCAAATGCCTCTCAAACTGTAAAAAACCTGAAAATGATGCACTATAAAAGAACGGCTTTTCATGCGAGAAACCCAGTTTGCAAGCCAGAAATTCCTCCTATGATTGAAGCTTCTTTGAAAAGCAACTGATTAGTCCTGATTTAGAGTTCCAGATTAGATTTGAGTAATCTGAAAGAGCCTTTTCTCCAAATGTCATCATCCGTCATATTTAATCCACTTAGGTTCTGCGTAGGTGTACTGTGTTTGTGGAAATCTAATAAGACACAGCTACTCAGCTTGCAGTACAGATGCCTTGGCATTTGTGCATCAGAGGAACTTACAATATTTTGTCATCACTACATTTCTGTCAACCAAAACCAGGACATAAAGCTGAATAATTGAAAGGATGAGATGCTTTGCATTATTTACAATTAGTGATGATGATACTTATGCAGTGTAGTTCATTCTGCCGCAGACAATCTCTTTTTATTTCTCCTTTAATACCAAAATGACAAGTTGAGAACTCCTTTATGCGATCCCAGGCTTTTGGTATTCCACTGTATAGAATTAAGAAAGAAGTGAAATTTTAATATCCAATCAATATTTATACAAAGTGGGGGGATTTTTGAGCAGTGGCATGAATGTTTTTGTAATGTTATTATCAGATGTTAGAGAGATAGTCATTGGAAATAAGCAGAGAGATTCATTTGGGCATACTGTACTACGCACAGGACTCTGAGCTGTCGGGAAAGCCTTTCCTCCTGGTTTGAGCTAGCCTTTGTTTTATGATAAGAGCCAGAGAAGAAAAGGCAGGCTTTGCCATTTTTCCTCATAATGTCAGCTGGAGGAGCCCTCATAATTTATAAGACACCTCACATGAAATGTTCATGAGGAATCTTAGAAGAGATACAAATGGCAGTGTAACTCCAGTAACAGTACAGGCCAGAGGAGTCAAAGCAGATCAGCTAAGGTAATTGGGTCAGAAAAAGTTTAGGTTCACTCAGTGTGCTGTTGTGGACCGGCTTTGTTTCTTTATAACACAACTGAGCATCATAACTTAATGTATTAATAGGCTTCCAGTTTAGACAGCTTTGTGCATTGTCTAAGATACTCTGGTGGAATTAATTTGCATATTACTGAGGTCGCCCTCAGCAACCTCTTAGGAGTTTGCTTTTAGATGTGTCTCTACATGTCATAACAAGTGGGATGTGTGTCAGAGTAAAACCTTTCTGCTGGCTTGAAAAGACGCCCTCCTACCCCCCCAACCCGTTTCTCCACCATACTCCACCTCCACAGTCTCCAAATGCCTTTGGCCAACCGTCTCCCCCAATACAGATAACTGTTCCTGTTTAGTGTATGAAGGTGTACCTTTAAAGTTCATTTTTAATGTTCATTTGCATGTACAGAGACAAAACACACGCTTGTCTAAACTTGCAGGTACAATATAAAAATGCATTTAGATTTGCAGACATTTTCCTAAATAAAATGCTGCTAAAAGTGCTGTAGTTGTGAAAGTTTTAATCATTAACATTTTAATCCTTTTTTTTTTTTTAAACATTTTTTCTAAACATTTTAAACATTTTCATTATAGGACTAGTGTGTAGGATTTAGTGGCATCTAACGGTGAAGTTGCAGATTTCAACCACTTGAATACAGCTCAGCCTTTCAAGCATGTAGGAGAAACTATGGTGAAACCCTATATACAGTGAAACATGGTGGCCTCCATAGAGCAGGACATGCCCCCCCATAGATAAAAAAACGTCTCATTCTGACAAAAACACAACAGTTTCTATTTTCAGGTGATTATACACCAATTAAAACATACCTATTGTAATATTATAAATGGAATATTATTTTCCATTTCTGCCAATAGATCCTTCTAAATGTTACACGCTGGATCCTACACATCTACAAAACACAACAAAAGCACATGAGGTCAGTTCATAGTTGCACTCTAAATTCAATTGTATTGCAATTGTATTGCCAAATTAACCAGGACTGAAATCTTAAGGATTATACATTTATATAATTTAAGATTAATTAAAATGTTAACGAAAATTAACACACTAATTGAAATGTAATTAAATAGTTAAATAAAAATAAAGTATTTAACAAAATAAAAATACTAAAATACAATAAATCACAACATTGCATTATTACATGTACTTGTCTCAAGCAATAGAATTGTTGGATTCAGTTTTGTCCTGTACCTAGAATATGACCACAGATCATTTTAGTTTGAACCTGCCTCCAGTCTTTTTTCCCACACTAATCTCCTCATAGGCCCTTTAGCTTCAAGAGCCTATTTCCTCTTTCACTATCAAAGGATTTCCCCCAATCACAGTGGCTAAGTGTGACCTCTTTGTTGTGCTGTGCTGTACTTTGTGTTTATATGTATGCTGCAGCAATCACTATGAGACAGAAGAGCATAATGTTGCTGGAAGGAGGTCAGCGACCACCCAGGGGCAGGGGGGGGCATCATATGAGGCAGTCTGGTGACATGGCAACTAAAGCCTCTGCATCACTCTACCACCTACAGTGGATTATAATGTATGACTGCAAAAGACTAGATTATACAACACAATAGCTACAGATGATCCATCATAGCTGCCTTTTAAGAAAAATGCAGTATGTATGTCAGTGTGAGGCTGCGGGTTTGACTTTCAAGACCCTTTTTTTTTCTCATGTAAATAATGTTAACTGCTTTGAATCTACAACTACTACCAAAACCTCCAGTTTTTAGGTTTCTGTTCTTTTATGAATACAATCTTAGTTTTTCTTCTGTGTCATCACCTAGTTGTGTTTTCAATACTTAATTATATTTGTTACCACTTGGAGCAGTGGGGCAGTTTCATAAGGCATGAAGTAGTGTTTCCAGTGTAGTTTATGGGTCCTCTTTGCCACTTTTTTTCTCTCATTATCTTGTTCCAGCACTGCCGCTGACCTCGCAATGCTGCTTTCTAGTTTCTCAGCTGATGCAGTGTGCCAGCGTGGGGCTTCTCTTCCTGGCGACAGAAGCCCGCTTTTTTGGCAGTGGTTCACGTGAGGTGACCGGCCCCTCCCTCCCTCTCTCCTCCCCTTCCTCCCCCGCCAGGCTCGGCGCTTGCTATCCTGCCTCGTTGAGACAGCTCCACTGAGGCTTGCAAGATCAGCTGCCGTGCGAGCCCAGCTGAGGCTTCCGGGCACTCACGTTGCTAGATTTCATTTGTGAGTGAGCGTTTGACCTCAGGAATGAGTAGACATCCGCATGCTCATGCACGCAAACGCATGCATAGTTACAAGCACACGGGTGCGCACGGATAAACAGCATATAAACACACAGACCTCTTTGAACACACAGCTTGCCCACATACAGTCTGCTGCACACACACTCACCTGTTCACCGCCTTTCTTTTCTCTCTCTCTTTCTGTCTCTCGCTCTCTCACCCCATGCGCCAGCCCCGTTCGCTCCCTGGCACCCCTCCATGTCGCTCCCGCCAACCTGCTCCCAAAACATGTAACCTACACTCAGTCCCCCTCACTCTGCCGCCGCGGGCCCTGACAGGCCGAGCGGTAATGCTTAGTGGCACAGGCTCGCCTCTCCTCCATCCTCCACCATCGCCGCAGCAGTTCTGCAGATTGCTATTTGCTGACATTGTGGATGAGATTAAAGGCAGGGGTTAGGAAAGAGGCATTCAGAGATTGAAATGCACCGATGACAGCTATTTTTCTCGTCATCCTAAGGCAACCGAAGGCCACAGCATTGTCAGGCTGCACGGAGGGCAATCTGAAGCAACAAAGTAGATTAACCTAGAGGGGAGAGATGAAACAGCGCACAAATCGTGCCCTCTGGCAGTTCAGTAGCTGGCAGTTACACTCCTAATGTGTTCAACAGACTTATTTTCTGCTGTTAACCACTCGCTGACCTATTGTTTATGTCTTTAATTAAGTGTGAAGAAGTTATCGCAACTTTGTACCTTCATTTGGCCCACCTTTGTGAGGGTGTCACTATAGATAAATGCTGTATTACAGTGTGGAAACACTTATTCAAAAATTAAGCCCAATAAAGTATGGTTATTCTGTTAGTTATGTTTTAATTATTTCCTTTTAGCATTGTTGTGTTGTTAATACTGAAACACAACGTGTGCAGGGCTTGACTGTGTTTTGTGTCTTTACCACCATATCTATCAGATATTTTAATCCAAGCACAAAACTTTAGTTGAAGTCCCAAAATGGATTTTGTGGTTCTTTTATTAGTTTTGGATACGAGCTACAGTTGCTGGCTTTGCCTTTGGGGCTTGCAAGGGTTGCACCAGCAGAATTGTATTCTTTAGTAACATAGTGTGAAAAGTTTGGTCTCCCACAAAAAAGTTCCTTGCGATCCTTCTTTACATGCACGATCTTTGATTTCTGACGATGTAAGATCAAATTGAGCTGCAAGTGTGCTCCCTCTCTGCCTTTCATGCTGCTTCAATATCACGGCGTGAAAAAACAAAGAAGGCAAAGACTGAGGGAAATCTGAAGCGTTCTGCCACTCAACATCCCCCATTCCCAAACAACAGCGTCTCACTGCCACTACAAATACATTAGAAATCAATTATTTATGGAACAGAGTCAGGGCCTCTTTAATCTTTTCCTTTTATCCAATTAAATTGTCTAACCATTCTAAGCCTCTATAGCTCACAGGGAATGTGCTTCTTTAAAATAGAAAAGAAGAAAAGATTTTCTCTTCAGTCCTTCTTTTGACTTTCGATGTAACAGAGAAGAGACACTTCTGAGGGTTGAAGAATGAAAGGAAAGAAAGTGAGTAAAGTGTAAATGAACTCCCCCTCCCGCCCCGTCGCCATTGCATTGGTTCTACAGGAATTATTTGAAGTTTTGATATTAAGACTCTGGTTCCATTCCCCGTGCAAAGGGACGCTGGGGAGCAGCGAGGCCTTTCATGATTCCTTTATGCCCAGCTGAAATAGTTCGAAAGTATTTGCGATCATCTCCACAGGGGTAAATACGATGTTGCTTCAATTGCTGTCCTGTATTATTCAAGGAGTCAATTGAAGTAGTGTCTGAAAATTGAAAATGCTTACTTCCGACGCAGACGTGTGAAATTATTGATGTGAAGCATTGTAAAACACTCCACACTTCCCTCTATTATCATACAGTAAGACTGTTAGAGAAGAAAAGTTACAAACTCACTCAAAAGCTTCACATTTTTACACTTTGTGGAATAATTTTCACAATTTCCACCCAATGAAAGACATCCTAGTAGACGTGTGCTTTAGAGCTAAATGTGTTGTGATATATTTGATGAAACGCGACGACTCCAAGACCATGTTTAATTCTTTCAGCTAGAGTTGGATAACTGCAGTCTTAAAACGTTAAAAAGTTGATTACAAAATTGACAACAAAATTAATTGACAGCAGTTTAATCATTTAAGTCATTAACTAAACAAAAGTACCAAACATTTACCAGTTGTACCTTCTCAAAAGGTTTTAAAGCAGTAAGTAAATTGAATGTGTTTTAGAGTTTTGGACTGGCGGTCCGTCAAAACGAGAATTTTGATATCACTTTGGACATTTGCTACTTTCTGACATTTTATTGAATAAACATCAATTTAAAAAAAATGGACAGACTAATTAATAATGTACACAGAGCTGAAAGGATTTGTCGATTCATTTGGATTCGAACCCTGGGCCGCTGCAGCAAGGACTTGGTACATGGGTCGCCAGCTCTACCCACTGAGCTAACTGGGCGCCTCAATCAGCAACAATTTTGATATTTAATCAAGATTCTGTGGTTTCACATTCTTGAATGTGAATATTTGCTCTTTGATAGTTAACTGTATATCTTGAAGTCTTGTCACTCAGACAAAACAAGCAATATGAAGACTTCACCTTTTGTAATGGCCATTTTCACCCCTTTTTTTATAGTTCATAGATTAACCTATTGATAAAGAAAATAATGATTACATTAATCAATAATAGAAAAATAATAATTAGTGGTAGCCCTAGTTTATATTACCATTGTATAATCAGTTGTAATCATGGATCCTAAAACAGTCCACACAACAGATTGAACATACAATAATAATGACTGTAATTTACCATTGGAGACCATCATCTCTTCCAACAAACACTGCGCAATGGGAGACTGAGAAATGGGATGAAAGAAAATTATTTTCTTTGTCCTCTATGATAGTAAACTGAATATCTTAAGATGTCAGCTGGGGCTTTAGGACATGTTATAGTCCAAACAATTAATCGATTAATCAAAAATATTAACAGTCGTCAGAGTAATTAGTTATTAGTACTATTAGTTGTTATTAGTTACAGCCCTAATAGAGTGTTATGTCTGATATGACATCACATATAACAATGTGCCAGTTTCATTACGTAGTCTCAGCGCTTTTAGATTCTTATTATTAATTATTGTTTTGCATTTTGGGTAATATTTAGAATAATAATAAAGCGTACAGTAGTTTCAGGGCCAAACGTAAACAGCCTCAGAGCTGCTGCTCTTTGTTTAATGATCATGTGAATCCATGTGTGGGCTGCTGATGTGTGAGCACAGGGCGGCATGACATGTCTGTGGTTATACATACAGTATATGATACATGTGTCTGTGTTTGTATATTATCGTCTACATGTGTGGCATGTCTGGTGCAAATAGTTTTTTCATTGTGTGTGTGCTTCTGTGTGTGTGTGTGTGTGTGTGTGCGCATGCGTGCGTGTGTGTAAAACTGTGTACACTGTACACACAGTCGCGCACAAATAGCTCCTGAGGGCCCTCGCAATCACAGACTGCCAAAAGGAAAAGGATTTCCGAGAGGTTTCCTTCTCGCTATTTAAAGTGGGAGCCCTGTGGGACATGTTTGGCATTCTCATCCACTCACTGAAGATGGCCTGTGATCTGAAGCCACTAACAGGCTCAGCATGCTCTGTCTCTGTCTCTCGCTCACTCTCTCTCCCTTTCTCTTTCCCTCTGGCTCTCTGAAGTGATTACCCTGCTTGTGATTCCACTGACACCCACATGTCCCCCCGAGACGTGCCTTCACTAGTTTGTTTAATCTGCCTCCCTGTACAGTAGGTAACGCAGCCATAATTGAGGTGTGGATAGAGCTGTGGGAACAGATGAAACCGATAGCAGGTTTTATTTTATGAAAACTTGTCTGTGTTATAAATTGCCATGGATGACAGCAGTCGCTTAATTAACGTACAAAATGCCACTGTGATAAGAATTCAAAATGTTAATATCTAATAGTGCAATCTGTCAGACCTTTGTTTCTTAATGTGTCCCCAGTCAATAAATGATGAAACCCATAATATAAGAGTCACAAAGATCAGCGTTTCATTAAGGATTAAGGATTGAAATGTTGCTGGAAAAGTTGTGGATCCAGTCGTTCGTTAAGCAACTTTTCTCAGTTTCCACCCAGGCTGACAATAAGATAATGAGTTATCTGAGATTAGAATACCATTAGCGGGCCTTGCAGTCAAGCAGATATTTGATCTCAACAACATATGACTTCCAAAAGTTGTGCTGATACCTGAGACAGATTCAGCTTTACACTCTATTTGAATTTTTTGATATGAAAACAGCAAGTGGAACTGTGAAAATGCAAGCATCAGATACTCTATCTCCCCCGGTTAGTGTCTCGCCTCTGTCTGTAACACGCTTGAAGTGCTCTGTTCAGAACATACAGAGTGTCAATCATCGCCCAAATCAGCCTTTAGATGAAGCAAAAAATGAACAAAAATGATCTATACAACTGAACTTGAATTAATTAAATATACTGTATCATACTTCCTCTGAGAGATTGCATCTGTCGTCAGATGTGTAAAAAATAAAACATTCTGAGATATCTTTTTAAACCCTATTATTGTAAGATACCAGTAATTAAATTGACAGTGTTATTAATTGGGTTGAAGATAACTTGTATTGAGTCGAGGACATCTTAAACTCAATTAAAGATATCTCCAACTCAATTAAAGATATCCAAATGCCATGTCCCGCAATATGCAATCAGGCTCTTTCTGGCGCAATAATATCAGTTCACTTGTGCCCCTTTTACAAAGACTTAGTTGTACTTCTAAAGTTTTCTTTTTATCATTTAAAGCCTGATATTTTGAAATGGATGTCGTCCATGTCACACTTTGGTGATGTGTACAGTTTCTTTAATGTCGCCTAATTATAGTATTTAATCCTTCCTTATCCAGCGTTTGAAATAGAAATGAAGATTGGGCACTTCTGACATCAGGAAAGGAAACCTTTTAAGGGATAGCTTAAAATTTGTGGAACAAGGTAGTATGAGTTGATGCATGGGCCACAGCTCAGCCTGCAGTAGGGATCCTGTGGCTGAACAGATCCACAGCGAGCCGGCAGCCTGTCAGACAGAAATGAACAGCAATAAATGGAGGCAGGTGGCAGAATCATTTCCGAAGACTTAAAAATGAAATGTCACCATCCATCCAGCGAGTATAAGTGCTTTAGTTTCTGATCTCTGATGCTTGATTGTAGTTCTAAACAACTGATTAATCATCTAAAACTTAAATGGCAACAGTGTTGATAATTAGGCTTTAAGTCTTTTACCAGGAAAAAAGTCTAAACATCTTAAATGTGAAGACTTGCTGCTTTTCTCTTGTTGTTTGTTGAAAAAATATCCATACATTTGGGTTTTTGACTGATGATCAAATTAAATTGGTAATTTGAAGATGTCAACATGGGCATTTTCTAGATGTTTTTTATTTATTTTTTTTACACGTTCTAGACGACACGATTAGAAGATTAATCAAAAAAAGACCTGGAACAGACTCGCGAACTTGAAGTTAATTAAATGTCCTCATAGGTTTATGTGATTGCCACCAGTTCTAATCATGTCAACTTTGTTTCTTGGCAATCGCATCACTTTGGCATGGCACATGGCTCTAAATACAACAATACCCATGAGCCTCAGCCGCTGTTGCAATGGAGAAGAGATGCAAATCAGAGCTGCAGCCAATTCAAAACGTTTAGTTGCTAAATTAATCCCATATTGAACCAGTGGATGTTTCTAACCAAATAACACCTACATACAGTTTTTCCACCAAATGAGTTGAACCAATTTTGTTCTGTTCAAGGTCCACCATTTCTGAGCAGAACCATTGTAATCAAGGATTCCTCAACAGAGGGAGTTTTACAATAGACCTAGGTTATTATAGTTAAATTAAAAACTAATACTAGGTGTGGAAAATATACATTTTAGTTAACTAAGAAAGTGGAATTCAGAAAAACAAAAAACTAAAACCATACTGTGTACTTACAAAACAAACTTAAATAGAATGCCTGGTTAGCTCAGTCGGTAGAGCTGGTGACCCACGTACGGAGTTGCTGCAGTGGCCCAGGGTTCGAATCTGACCTGCAGCCCTATGCTGCGTGTCATCCCCCCTCTCTCTGCCCCCCTTTCCTGTCCGTCTTCGGCTGTCAATATCCAATAAAGGCAATAAAAGGCCAAAAAAAAAAAAACTTTGGGTCAAATTTGCCAACAAGTATGAGGAGACATTGTTTATTGAGACTGGGATACATGAGAGTCAATTGCCTTTTGTATTGTAATAACAAACGTATTAAATAACGTATTAAATATTACCCCTAACAAATACCCCCCA
Organism: Morone saxatilis; assembly: GCF_004916995.1. Taxonomy (NCBI): domain Eukaryota; kingdom Metazoa; phylum Chordata; class Actinopteri; family Moronidae; genus Morone; species Morone saxatilis. Next base: position 22,912,548 of record NW_023339674.1, on the reverse strand, counting down.
TATTATAATTTAAAAAATGTAATCTCCTACTTGAGGCCTACTTGAGTTGTAATATGTACACAGCATTGTGTCTTTGATTTTTTTTTTTTTATATTTCTAACTGTCTGTGGTACTGATAATTCAAAACAAGAGAGTTTTATGTCCATCTGAGCTGTAAAATTGTACCAACTCTGACTCACGCCACATAGTCTATGGAGAAAGAAATTGGACTATTACTTCTGCAACCAGGGGCCACTAAAATAGCTCCTTTCACTGCACAACTCATAATCAAAATAATCAGTAGTTGCAACCATACTTGATTCTCCTCTCAGATCCTTTTGTATCATGAAACTATTCAAAAACACAATAGTTCCAGGATAATAGATATGTGAACTTTGCACTTGAAAGGATTATTTTCACATAATTTTTAAGAAATGTGTCTCTTGGCAAAGCCCATTTCTTTTGACCTGTCTGGGTTTGAGATGTTGTATCACTGTCCTGAAAGAGATTCGCTGCACACAGTTGGATGCTTCCTCTCAGGTCAAGCTGTTTACTATCATCAGAGCGTCTGCCAGTGCTTGGAAACAGAGTCACACTTCACAGCTCTGCTGCATAACAGTATACATGATTGGATCATTTATTTTTGATCTTTATGGTTTTTCAGTGAGGGGGCTGTGACTGCTGGTTTCCTGATGAATGTGATCTGACCTTAAATATCTGGATTTATGATGAATCTGCTCTCATTCTCCCCTCCTCTTCCTCTCCCCAGGGCGCTGTGCCAGCTGTGGAGAGAACGTTGTGGGTGAAGGCACCGGCTGCACTGCCATGGACCAGGTCTTCCATGTCGACTGCTTTGTCTGCATGACCTGCAGCACCAAGCTGCGTGGCAAGCCTTTCTTCGCTGTGGAGAAGAAGGCGTACTGTGAGCCTTGCTATATTGTAAGTAACTTTTTTTCCCTTCAAATCCACCTGCCTCACCGCTTGGTTTGGCTCGCTCTCGTTCCATGTTTCAAAGGTGCACTTTATGATATCAGGAGTGGGGACATTTTAGGCCTGTGCCTGGAATGTTCAAATATTTCCACTTTCTGGCAACCACATTTCATTTCATCAAAGTCCGACAAGCTGCCAGCTCTCACCACACACATCTTCATTTCCTCTTTTTCTTTGGCTTTGTTTTGTTTTTGGTCACTCAATGAAACTCTTTCACGATTTCTTCTCCTGAAAGTGGTTTCTTGCCGTCACGCAGTTTTCAAGGCCACGTAGAAGTACCTGAGAAGATGCTGAAATTAATGTACAATAGGCAATTACTATTAGTACAGGAACTGAGTTTCTCTCAGCTCTACACAACTTTTGTTCATTTTTGAGCCGATTGTTTTGGTTAAACTCAATGAATGCAGGTTTAAGACAAAATTTCTAGTTTTATTGTTGCCGGTTTTTGACAGCGATATCAAATGTTAATAGAAGCTGTAAAATTAATTAGCATAGCTTCAGATTTAACCTTAGTGATAGTGATAAACACAAGGCTAGCACAAAACTTTTTCTAGCCCAGGAAAACCTGATAGATTATTCATTTGTTCTGCCTGAATAATGAATCAGAGATGCATTCATAGAGGATTTTCAGATATCTCTTCCTTGGTGAATTAGCTGATGATTATATTGTGTTCACTTGCACATCATTCAGTGAGCTGATGCATAACTATCTGGAGTTAAAGCTGATAAGCAGTCAGATATGCTTTAAATGCACTTGAGTTAATAAAAGAGTGTCAAAATCACGTTGGAATGTAACATTGTGTTCATTCTCTTTGTGGATCCGATAATACTGAAGATTCTGCCTCATCTGTTTCCTCATTTTTACTTTTCTAAATCACTCTTCTGATCAAAAGTTGACCGGACTGAGGAAATGACTGACAATGAGATATCCCAGAAGGCTTTTAAGTTATTTCTAATTTTGGGTATTTTTATTTCTTCTTAAAAAACTGTGACCTGTTTTTCTGTCGCGATGTTGCGCAACAGACATGAAAGTATTTCCTTGCACAATATTGTCAGGAAAGACGCATCATCTTGCAAGACCACAAGGAAACCCTTTTTGCAGAAGTTTTTCCCTCATTCAGTTTCATTAGAATATGGTTCAGTTTTTGTCCAAAGACATGCAGGTTATAGGTTAATTGGTGACCCTAAATCGCCCGTAGGTGTGAATGTGAGGGTGAATGGTTGTATGTCTGTATGTGTCAGCCCTGTGATGAACCAGCCTCTCATCTGGGATCGGCTCCGGGCCCCCTGCAACCTTATGAAGGATAAGGGGTTATAGATAATGGATGGAGTGTGTTAATTCCTGTTTACAAAACTGTCACTGAAATAAATGCATACAAATACAGTAGTATCCAATGTGGTGATACATTTGGATATGGACAGATACGTTTTTTTATCCAGAAGATTACAGAAATGGATCTTTGACAGATTGTATTTTGTTTGTATATGATATACAGCTCTGGATACATTTCCATAAACTTATATACCCATGGACCTTTCCTGACACAGGTCCTCTCTGTTCAGTGTATGACCTGCTATCCTGTCGCTAAGTTGCGCAACACACATTAAAGTATTTCCTTGCACAATATTGTCAGGAAAGACACATCATCTTTCAAGACCACAAGAAAATCCTTTTGCAGAAGTGTTTCCCTCATTCGGTTTCATTAGAATATGGTTCAGTTTTCTGGATTTCCAGTTGCTGGATGTGACATGGTCCAAGTTTCTTATAGTCAGCAATATTATGGGTAAGTTTCTGGGTCATTCCTGGAAGCTGAGACGGGAAGTAGCTGTAAAGCATTGAAATTACCCTATACAGTGGAAATCTTTCGGTTACATATTTGAATTTTCATTCTTGCTTTTTTATTATAAGCTATATAGATTTTTGCATTCAATGTGTTCCATATCAAAGTCTGTTTACAAGACTTTTGTATGAGTGAAAAAAGTTGTGTAAAGCCTTTTGGCACATCCAGAGGGATCTGCACAAAATCTGAGTCAGAATCGGTTGGGGTTGAAGACTACAAGTTTGAACATTTAAAAAAATGGGGGTGTGCAGTTTACCAAACTTCTGGAGCCCACTCCTTATCTCTGCTTAAGGCTAGCAACATGAGGCTACATTAGCCACTGCTAGCATGTTGACTACTGACAATTCAATTGCATTGTGGGTCATATAGTTACCATGTTTTGACAAGGAAAAATTATTTGTGGAGGAAAAAAAGACTATCTCTGGTTTTGCAGTATCGATTTGATCCTTTATTAAACATTGCACTCCTGGAATAATGTTACAGGGATTCGGTGCTAAGGAAGTGGAGCACATATCTTTGTTCCATTCCTGCAGCTCGTGAACAGTAAAAGTCTGAGTTTGTTCCTACAGGCAAATTAGAGCCACACTTAAACAAATGCTGTCAGGTAGTTATTTGTCCACAGAATACAAATGTTCCACTGTCCAGATAATAGATAATACACTTTGAAAGAAAGATGATTGGATTTGTACTGGTAGCAATGCAGCATGCAGCTTGCTAGTTAATGAGAAGTTAGGGCTTTGCTTTTAGTGGATAAGGGATGAAGCATCTTGATGACCAGGGCAGCATAAAGGTAACTGCTGATATTTACAGTAGATGATTTTTAGAAAACATCTTGGAATAATGACAATTCGTTGTCCTAAAGAAATAAATTAGAACACACACTGATATTATTGATTCTTCTGAAGCAGCACATATTAACTTGTACTTACAGTTTTCCTTCACATCACTTGCAGGAAATGGCTTGATATGCACTTTACCAGTAAAGTCTCGAGCTAAATGACGTTTAAACCAGTGGCAGGCCATCTCCTAAATCATCCCTTTTCAGAGGCACTCACTGTGATTGTAGTTGTCTTGTCTGGAAGTTCTCCAACTCTGATACATGCGCTAAAGAGGAGCGGGATAATTTAAGAACTTTATTTATGCATTTCATCAGCATAAATGTTCTTCTGGCACAAGATCAAAAGGATGGGGGAAATCTGAATTTCTTAATGAAAGTAATTTCTTCTTCTTTTATTCCCATCCTCAGGGTCATACGCCTCTGTACGATTAGAGAATGAACGTGAGAGTTGAGTCTCTGAAGAGAAATGTCATATCCCAGAGAGAAAGAGGAAAACTTGAAGTTAGCCTCTAAGTCAGTCAGTCTAGGAATCTCTAAGAGCAAACGGACATTAAAGATTCACTGTGAATTTGTTTTTTGACTGTAGATTCTGTACTGTTCTCCCTCTTCTACTTGCCACGTAATACATTATATTAGCAGCATATTAAACCCTTATTAACCCCCTGTTTTCCATCTTGAAAGGGCACTCAAGTTCTAGTCTAGTCTAGTCTCTAGTCTGGCCCCCCCATAAGGTTGTGGGACCTTTTAAAGAAGTATTATATATGAGTTTAGTTAGTGTGATATTGTGATGTAACTTAACTGTTGACTTTTCCTGACCTTTCAGGAATTTGGGGAATTGAATTATTCACTCTTTTTCCAGGAATTAGATGAGAAGATTGATACCACTCTTATGTCTGTATGCTAAATATTAAGCTGAAGCCTGCAGGTGGTTAGCTTAGTGTAACATAAAGACTGCAAGCAAGGGGGAACAACTAGCCTGCCTCTGTCCGGATTTAAAAGAAACAAACAAAAGATGACATCCTTCAGCTGTTTTCACAGGGTGAATTATACTTTCTATGATGGGTAAACTGAACTTGGATTCGTAAAATTGGTGTCGTTTCCCTTTAAATTCAGATCGTATGTATTCAATTAGAAAACAATATCTATCTAGTATCTATCTATCTTATATAGTTGATACTTTTTGACTAATTCATTTTTTTTGTACTCTATGTACTCAGAGTTTTTATTATTATAATTATCAACTTGTTTTATATATTCTATATCCTATATGTTGCACCCTCTGGCAGTGTATTGCATTTAATGCAGAATACAGTACAGGTATAACAGGGGCCTAAGGAAACTTGCTGTGTGTAGAATCTGTATAATAGTATGCAAAAATCTATTAATCCCTTTGCCAAGAATTGCAGGAATACATTTTGCATGCCACACTGATTGCCATCCAATAAAGTTTTCTGCCATGTATCAGAGTAGGCGATCAGCAGCCCCCTTATCTAGGCTGAGACTTTACATATTCTGTGGAACAATGCTGGCATTTGTATTGGCACGATCCATCTCTTCCGCTGGGTGATTTGCCTCATTCAAACTGTTTGTCTAGATATCATTAATTCCTTTTAGTAATGTGCAGGAACTCACCCACCTCTGTTATCGTCACCTGTGTACTTCCTGATTTTACAACCTGCTATCTCTCTGTCTAACCAACCTCAGTCACACCACTGGCGCAGCAGTCAGCCTTTGTCCTCGGCACTTCCCTGGCTTGCCTCCATAGAGGACTAATCTCTGCCTATTTGAATACACAATGACGGTGATAAACTCTGCCGACGTTCACTTAATGTCTCGTTTTGCATGGAGAGCTTTGTAATCGTGTTAATGTGACAACACCTGGTCAACATTGGTTTCTTTGTTTTTTTTCTTGTCTGATGTGCCTCAGCCTGAGGTGTCCCACAGCTTTCCCCATTTCATGTTTGCACACATGATAAGACATAAAGTACGAGTGTGTGTGCAAACACCACCCAGTGAGCCGTCCATCATTGTTACTGAGAGACAGCAGTTTTGAGTTTTAGTGCCACTAAGTGTTTTCCAAGAAAGCTCTCATGTGAAACATTTTTCAGTAGATTCAAAATATTGCTGACTGGATGTTTTCTGCAAACTGGAACAAATTAATCACAGGGCATCTGGAAATTCACAAATTGGAGAGAAACCCAGTGAAAAACCGTACGATATTACAACAATATTTTCCATCACAGCCAGGTGTCTTAACTGGGTCTCTAGTAATTGGAGATCCAATTATGTAACCAGATCTATGATGACATTTATTGTATGTTATCATGTGTTGACCAAAACGTGAAGACCTGGGTCTGTTGATTCAAACTAAACTTTTATAGACAGCCACAGATTTAAGATTGAATGTTTATCTTGTTAATTGAGTCAGTCATCTTGCAGTTAAATGCACATTAAGGTGCAGAAAGATGAAGGTTTGATGCTTTTTTACATGCTTGAAGGTTGCGACCTGACACAAAGCTGTTGCTGCAAGAGTTTAACATTTAAGAAGAGTATTCCACTTTAGACAAACCTGCTGTAATTTGAAAGGCCAAGAGTACACTCTGATTTAATGTGAACACACCAGGTACATACAGAGTCGTGTGTTATGATTACGTTCCAGGTATGTGGTGAGTGTAATGCACTGTTTTTTGTATTCACTTAATTAAGATTTTCGTGAAATCAGACCTTCTTTTGATACTATTTATGGTCTGCATTTTTTCAGCAATAGCCTTTCAGTAGATTTACATTATCTATTTAGTTCTCTATAGAGTGGTTTTCATTGTTAGTGGCGGAGCCCACCATTCCCACGCTGGACTCTTAAGAGGGATTCATAGGGAAACAATGCTTCATGTAATCCAGCGTTACAGTTTGAGGCTGACATTAATGAGATAGAATTACAATGTTCACTCTGCTACCACCGTGTCAGAGCTGTATTCAATTACTGCTAATGTGAACTAAATAAATTAAAACACAGGGTAGCTTTTACTGTGAAGCAGTTACAAAATATTCTGTGTATTTGTCACCAAAGGTAGCGGTGACCACAACTGTTCCTCAGAAATTTGTCTACGGAACAAAACAACAAGTCATTTACGGCATTTTTTTTATTTGTGGAAGATTTAACATTTTTCCATGAAAGTAATGGAACATTCTGTAGCAGCACATTTCCAACTTCTTAACAAAGTAACCTAACCTACTACTTCTGTGTCATGACTGCAATTATTATTGCTTTTTTATCAAATCACGTTGTTGCTCTTTTGCTGTATGTCTGACAAAGTAGCTGCTTGAGTAGTGTTTACTTTAGTATTAAGCTGCACTTGCTGTAATCAACAGTAACCTCTGGTGTCGCCAAGTACCAGGACTGGAATCTTAAGGAGCTTTAACATGTCATTTCACAGAAGCCCATTTCTTACTATATTCACTCAACTAAAAGCAGCTACAACAGTATTTATTGACTCTGATTTAGAAACATTAATATGAGACATTTTTTAAATGCTTTTTTTAAGGCTTTAAATCAAAGACCAGTGTAGCGAATGAAGTCATTATGCAGTCATTATACCTTCTAGAGAGTTCAAGCCTAAATGTTCTTGGTCAGTGGGATTATAGAAGTCTACACAGTTATTTGAAATTGTACTCTTAGAAATGAATAGTAATGTTATGTCTCCTTTCACTTTAGGAAGTCTGCCTCTAACCACAAGAGCATATTAGTTAAACGAGCTGAGGGCAACAAGGACTCTTCCTCTATCTGATAGTTTAGCTGGTCTTTGAAGAAGTTCAGCAGTGGGATTCGGTGTCACTGAGGTTAATTGCTTACACTGGGTACCATGCCTACTGTTCTTCAGTCCATTCTATGTCGTCCATATGTGCATTGTAACTAAGGCATTTCCAATGCCAACATTTCGCCCACGCAATTTACTTAAAAACGTCTTCTTAGCTGCCCTTTGCTTCAGGTACTATGCTGGTAAACAGATCTATTCAATCTGCGTAACTGACACTAGTGAACGGTAAAAGGGTTGCAGACAATGCTCAGTTCCCTGTTTGAGGCAGAATCACATCCCCACTTTTCTGTTTATACTACCACTTCCCATGAATATAGATCATCTTAAGTGCAGCCAGTTTAAGTGTACCGTAATGAGACTGATGTAAGTAACACAAGGTCATGCCAGGAGCAGCGCTTCATATTGAAAGAGCAGTAATAAAGAGATAGGGATTTGCCCACACAAAAACCTTAATCTATTTCTGCCTCTTTTGACAGAATTTCAGAGACCACCAAGGTCACGGACGCCAAGTTGCTTGAATGTAATTATGTTCATTATCTGGTGTTGTACTACCGCTCTGTTATTTAAAATAAATGGGCTTTGGTCTCATTGGCTACACTCTCCGAAAGATTTTCCATTCTGCTATTGTAAAGGAGGAACTGCACACAGCAGCCCTGACCTGCCAGTCACCAGGAAACGTTCTGATTGACTGACGAGCTTTCACCCTCTGTGTCTGTTTTTCTGTCTTGGAAAGTGGGGATGTCATTCGGCCATTCATGTCGCCTTTTTTATGGCTTAACTATCTGTGGGCTTTCTTTTTTGTGTAATTAATTTTGTTATACAGATCCACGTTTTTAGCACAAACTCTTAATATGAATTTCTATCATCAGCTAAGGCTTACTTGAAAATAAATTATCTAATTAACAAATGCTGATCCAATAAAGTAACTATGGAGGACAATTTTATGACGTTTTTGTTGTATTTTATGTTTAAAGTATAATTTACCCAATTTTTGAAACATGCAAAAAGAGAATGATCTGCATTTCCAGGCTAGGTGAAAATCATACTTTTTTGAGTTGCTTTCTTCTCCTGAACCCAAAAATCTTAATTTATGAATTGAATGCTTCGCCTTCTGCTAAGTGTGTTAGGGAAGCTTGGGGAAAAGAAATGCATGATGTTCCCAAGAAGATATGGAAGTCTGTTTTAGCCCAAATTCACACATTCTGTACACACATTATTATAATTTAAAGTAATTTGTTGGTTTTATTGAAAAGTAATGTTACACAATTCTATTCCTCTGTGTGTCAGTTTTGTAATAGAATAAATGCAAAATCAAACTAGTATTACTTTTATTGTGTCCAATGTTAGGTCAAATGTTGGTCTGGTGTTTCTAACCTGTTTTCCAATGCATAAAAAATATATACCTTCCCGCAGCTTTGATAATTCCACCTTGTTTCCAAAGATTGTTAGAAGAATTGATCTCTGTCTTGCATTTGGGTAAACTTTGGTAAATTTGAACTGTATATTTATGCAGGAAAAATCCTGGGCACCTACTATGCTGTAACATACTTAATGCAAATGACAATTTTTTTTTTTTTTTTTGAATCGTTATCATTTTTTCCCCAACTAACTATCTTTCCGTGATTCATGACTAACAGTTAATTGCTAGTTATTAGTTATTGCACTTCATCTGAAAAACAAAATGTGCTTTGCTAGTTCAGCAATTTCCAACCAACCAAACAACCAAACTTGTACCCCACAGAGATTGTAGAGTAGTTCAACTAGTTTAAAAGAAATAGAAATTTAGATTTTATTATGAAATATATACACAAATACATACTAGCAGAGAAGTTGAAATAGTTATATCTCAAAGTAAAAGATACATGGTCTAAATTGTTAGCTAAGAACAGTCAAAAAAATACTATCAAGGTTGAAATAATAAGCTGAACTAAAAGGATAAAAAAATAAAAATGAGCTAAAAGCAATGGATAAATGGTTGAAAGATTCAGCTTCTTGGGCTCCAATTGCTCCAACAATTCACAACAATATTGTAACAGTATCCACTTTTTGTTGTGTTACTTAACACCCACTTTAAAATCAACTGAAATGAACCCATTTGCAACTTGATGGGTGGTGTTCATGAAGGTGTACTTGAGCTCATGTGATTGCGATCTGGCGGTACATCAGACAAAAAGGATTGAGGCCCACACTTCTACTTGTGTTTATTGAGTTTTATAAATGAGATCAAACGCACCGTACTCATACAGTCTAGATAGCAAAGGGAAGTCTCTGAGGGTGGCACAGCACCCAGAGGTGACAGGCCTGGTGCCAGCTGTATTAGGGCTCCTGGTGATGGATGTCCTCCACAGCACATCACACCAAACTTCTCTCCCACCTAACAATGGGATATCCCCAAGAACTCCCCTAAAGCCCCTGCTGTCATTGACAGAGGGGATATACAATACAATACATCCAATCACAGTGTGATCTCTCCTCACAGCCACAGTGATGTAAACAGTACAACACAAAGAAAGAAAGTTTGTAATGTTGCTTCCCCAACAGTAATATGGCTCTAATTAGAAATGACTGCACACCACCCACACACCTGTCATTTCTCTGTGATGGATATCCAGGTAGTCAGATCCAGAGGCTTGCAGCCAGTGTGGTGAGTTCAGGGCCCCCATATGCTCGTCGTTGGGGTGCTGCAGCTCTCTGTTGGCGGCTCTGCATGTGTGCGAGCAGCTACACAGCTGCCACTCGCACTGGGAGAAGTGCCACGCACACGCCGAGCAGCGACGGCAGGTATACACCCACCCTGGTTTTAGTTGTCGTCTGAGGCATGCTCGTGAACAGAGAGTGGCTCGGATTTCTGCTGACTTCGTCATCAAATATTCATGGCTGTCTGCATTAGCTTGCAGAGTTCTAATTGAGTTCTGTATATTCAGACGTGATTAACTCGGTCTAATTCCTCAAAGGAGTGAGCCAATTAGATAGCACTTGCATGAATAGGATTTCACATCTTAGTACGTCTCCAGACTTGCCAAGACAATTATGTGTGTGTATAATTACGCTGTACAGTGGGTGTGAGCCCACTAAACTCAAGCAGGTCATTATTTCTTATTACTGATCCACACTACAGGAAATGCAGCTGTCCTATCCGTTACTAGCAACTAAATGAAAAGCATGAGTGTTGTTATTAGAATACACTGTTTGGACAAGAGAGGAGAGAGTGATTCCAAACACCGGGCCCTCTAAACCTTCCTCATGTTTTTTGTCTAAGCACATTTCCTCCCCCCCAGGAGCAAGCAGGAGAAAAATATCCGTGACCCAGTGCTGACCCACCACAATGTCACTCTAACTCATGGCATGAGAGAACTACTGCCGGGGTCTTTGTCAGTTTCTCTCTGTAACCAGAGCAGGAGACATTGCCCAAAGTCCAGAGGGGTCACATTCTGCTGTGGAGCTGAATTTAAGGCAGAGAGGCAGACAGGCAGGGCAGCCACTTTGCCTGAGCCGGAAAGAGAGAGAGAGAGAGAGAGATCAGGGCCCCCACTGCCACCTTTTATTCTTTAAAGAAAGGCCTGAGCAAGGCATGATCTGTGTGTCGGCCCTGTCCCTTCATGTTGGCTGTGGCATGATATTATCACTTGGCTAAAAATGTGCGTGAACAAATAAAGCCACTCGGCAAGAGTGCAAGAGTACGTATGAATATTTAAATCTTATTTGACACTTTGTTACTTTGTCAAAACTCATGCTCTAAAGGGAAACCTGCACAGACGGAGCTGCTGGTGAAAAGGATCTCATGGCTGAGGCTGCTCATGAAGTGTCCAGGCAGAGATATGGACTAAATGTAAAAAACAAGTCAGGATAGGAGGCTCTGGCAGGATGCCACCACCATTCCTGCACGCAGTGGTCATCCATAACCCAGTGTGAATTTATTACACAGACAGACAGACTGAGCTGAGCAGGGTAGACCTACACTCGGAGGAAGCAGGACCGTTCCAGGTCAGAGACACCGAAAACCTCGGCACGCTCGATGTGACTGACTGGCGTGCACACAGATGAGTGTCACAAATGCTGTGAATAATACAGCCGATACTTTCAAGGTCAGTGATCCTCTGCGTTCCCATACCATTAGGAGAATCAGTTTCCACTGCGTGACATGCTCCCTCACACCCACGCGCAAACAAAAAAAACATACACACCTCAGTCATCTGCATCCAGGCAGCTGCAAAGACTTGAGTGGGTGATTTACATAACATGCTTATAAATGACAGGATTTTGTAAAGGAGTCAAGTCATGTTAATATATCTTTATATGCTCGCACTGCGGCCCTGATGTTTAGAAACTGCACACACAGATGGACGGAGTCGGGATGCCAGGGAGTGCCGGTCACTGGAAAGCAATTACTGATATGTAAAATAAAATTTTAGTTGGATATCGAGGGCTGCGGATTGGGATCGTGGGGGTCTTGGGTGAGTTGGACCACAGGGAGGAGAAACGGCAGGGGGTCTCTCACTCGTTAACCTTCGCAGGAGGTGGTGGGAGAGATGATCATGATCACTGAACCCAACCAGCTAAAAGGAAACTACACACACACACAGACCTCTCCACCTCCGTGGCCTGAGCAGACCACAGATCAGGGAAGGTTGGTGCTCCCACAATCCCTTTGCAAATGTGTGGAGATTTAAATGAGCTCCCAACCTCCCTTAACCAAAGCGGATTTCTGGCATTTTCCACAGGCCAAGACCTCCATGATTTGGCCTGAGAATGTGGAAAACAAGTTTATTTCCTTCTTTAACCCACACCACAATAATCCTATCTATTGCTTTGTCAGATGGTTTTTCAACTGGCTCAAGGTAGCTCTCAAAACCTCTTGATTACTATACATGTAATACATTTGCTGCATTTTATTTTGACGTTAACAAATATCACCAATGCTGCTGTGTGACTCCTAATTGTGGATTCACACAGCAGTTTCTGTAAACACTGACATGGGGACAGTTCTGCCAAATCTGCTTTTTAAATATGCATGAACAGAAGCTGGTGCCAAGTCAGCTGTGAGTGAGGTAACTTTGCTTCCTCCTCGTGAAAGCACTTCAAATAATGGAAGACACACAAATATACTGTAAACTGAAGAATACTGAGAGCTGTTCAGCCATGACCTTTGCATTCTAGTCTGGTGTGAAGTTATTCGACACTAGTATGTTGATTAAGAAAGTGCTACATTAAATGGGATTTTGTAAATAAGTAAACCATCTCTAGTGTATTTCAGGCATCTTAATGAAGGTTAAGTGGGGCTTAGCAGTCCTTAAATAGTCCTCTTGGTGGTCAGCAAGCAGCAGGTGTTTTACTTTAAGACATGGAATTTGTAGCATTTTTAGAGAATGGACAAAATAACAACTCCTTTAAATAAAATGCAACACACCAAAATAGCAGTGAAATAAATACTACCTGTATAAAGCTCAAGGGCTTTTGTTATTGTTGAGACTGTCACAACAGCTTTATTCTGTCACCATGTTTAAAAGAATATTTTGCTTTTCACTTTCTAAGTCTAAGTTTAAGTCTCACGTCTGTGTGAAACATTCATAGCCAGCAGCCGCTTAGCTTAGTTTAGCCTAAAGACAGGAAGACTGGGGGGACAGCGTGCCTGGCTCTGTCCAAAGGTTGCAAAATCCACCTCGCATCACTAAAGTTCATCCATTAACATGTCATATTCTCAATTCTGTACAAAAAAAGATGTGGTTTTACTGAGGACTAGCCGGGGCGCAGTGAGATACTGGAGTCTTGTCATGACTGAGTTTGCCAGGCAACCAGCAGAG
>NW_023339674.1:22891815-22899184 GCF_004916995.1 Morone saxatilis | reverse complement strand
TTCCTTCTTTTGAATACCCTAAAGCCGTAGTTTGCATTAGACTGCATTATATTGTGACATTATTTCTGTTGACCCCTGCAGTTTGTAACATTCTAACATTCTCTATAGTATCCCCTCACTATGAATCATTGTTCCTTCCTCTCTATTATTTCCCACTTCTTCTTGCTTCTCTTCTTTTGTAGCACTTGCAGTTGAAAAACAAGCCTCTTGTTGGCAAAATAATCTTCACTTGGTCCTGCTTGATTGACCCATATTAAGAAATAAACGGGAGAGAGGCTGCTTGTCAAGGTTCATTAAGTCAGCAGACACCTTCCCTCAGGAAGTAGGAGGGTCAGTGATTTGACTCATAGTTCACGACCAAGTCAGTATCTCTTATTCATTGCAGAGGAAACCCAAAAGCAGCAGCAGCACTCAGACCTTTCTTTGGAACAAGCTCTTGTCCGACCTACCTTCAGTAGGGTGTAGATAATTCACACAGCATGGCCTGGCACTGACCGGCACATTCTGTGAAGCTCCGTACACACACAGACACACCGAATCAGATCATCTGTAAATTTGGCCCTTTCTGAGTTCAGTGTGCCAGGTCATAAATCGCGTGCAGTCTCACTGAAGTCCAGCCTGCCTCCTGTCAGCCCGACTCGGCCACGTGAAAAAAAAAAAGAACAGAAAGGTGTAAAATTTGTGTTGATACGGTCGGAGGAGATGGTGAACAGCTTGAGCTTAGCAGTGTGCCACAGCAGATTTCCAACTGTTTACTGTTTCATCTGCAAACAAGGAAATTACATCTTTGTTCCAGCAGTGTTTTACCTGTAGCTGTGTGTTTGCATGGAAAAGTACAAACCATAGACTGAATTAATTGTGATATTTTAATTACTACTTTTCTTGCCTTACAGTACATTAAAGTAAACAAAAAAAGTGGAGGTGACACCATAGGCTCTGAGACTAATAAATTAACTGTGACAATTACTACAAATGAATTGAAATTATGTCATTTATCCTAGTCATTTAGTCTAGTATTGGGCCTCTGTTTATAAGAACTAAAGGTTTTTTTAAATATAAAAAAAAAAGAAATTTACTTAATTTTAGTTACTTATTTTTCTAATTTAGTTGTACTGTACGTGTTTAAATCAAGTCTGAAGGCAATGTCATTTGATCCAAAAAAAAAAATTACAATTTACAAGCTGATTTACTAAAATAATCCCACACCATTAACATTTTTTAGATAAAAGACTTAAAATGACACTAAATCATGATTTTTGTCTCTGCCTCTCTGTTTCACTCTGTCAGGCGTGTTTCTCATGTTCAGAGCGGAGCACATGGGACCCTCGTAGCTGCCCGTTACATGCTTTGTTTGCCATCACACTCCTCATTCTAACAGACAGCTGTGTCAAACGTTGTTTGGGAGCCTGTTGCGAAATACTGGGAAGCTGGGCCCGACTGTGCAGGCATCGGTGTGTGCGGTGTGGGGTCACAATCGCACTTTGTAGCGAAAGGAAAGGGCTTACAATGAGGAAAAGGGGCCACAATTGACTTTAACGCACTCCGCTCACCCCTCAGTTCAGCAAGAGGCTGTCTGACCTAAATTCACTTTACCTCATCTGCCTAGACATTTGTTTAGCCTTCTGGGTAAATACTTAGAAAAATGTATGAGGGAGAGGAGGGGGGGAAGAATACATATGCTTGAATACATCACATTTAGTCAGGGGAAAAGCAAAACCCGGACATCTGTAGACATATACAGCCC
The DNA here is from genome assembly GCF_004916995.1 of Morone saxatilis. Classification (NCBI taxonomy): domain Eukaryota; kingdom Metazoa; phylum Chordata; class Actinopteri; family Moronidae; genus Morone; species Morone saxatilis. The sequence goes on along the minus strand of NW_023339674.1, from coordinate 22,897,440 downwards.
TCTAGTGGCAAACTGCAAAGGACCTGGATGTCTAACAGAGAGGGCATGAAGTGATTTATGCAGAATTTCCCTTAAACCATCTGTGGAGGTTGTACCCAAACACAGACCCTAAACTCATGTACATTCTCTGTTTTGACATCAGACCCACGTTTGTGTAACAGGCCTAATAAATGTTACGTAATACCAAATAAAAGGAGTCACGAGTGAATAAAAAAACAACAGAGGCTGAGCAGAATGAATGAATTGAGGTCATAGAATCTAACCATCAGAGAGAAAGAGAGAAATTTTGTCTTTTGAGTACTGTACTCATTACAATGGCCCGGAGGAACTGTGTGCTGTGAAATCATATGCTCTAGTTAAGCTAAACAAGGGCAAGGTATTCCCACATGAAGGGCAGATGAGAATAAGTAAGTGGAAATGCAGACAGATGAGTAAGAGTTGAGGATGGTTTAGTGCTGTTTGGCCCCGGTATCTTACTCACATTCTCAGGTTGCAAATATATTCTCCCCCTCTCGCTCTCCCTCTCTACCTCTACCTCTCTCTGTCTCTGTGTGCGTGCGTGAGGCAAACCTCAAGGGCTCAGTGCAGCGAGCTCATTAAAGGCTTCATTCCACTTCCAGGATCGAGCAGGATTGCAATATGGACATTGTTTATACACAAATGTTGCCCTGGGAATAATGTTTATTTCTATTACAGTCTTGGAGGAGGGAAAAAAGACAAATAAGAATGCGAAGCTTGTCTGCACACATTGCTTTTCATGAAATAATACCTCTCCAGGAGTGCTTTGAAGAAACGGCCATTTTTCAAACCACCCCCTTTACATACATCAGCAGCTCTCATCTCTTGCCCTCTTGCCCTCCTGCCCTCGAGTGACACATAATCGTGCTGCGAGGAGCCCTGAGAAGCAAAAGTCAGACACCTCACGGAATCATGTCAGGAACATTTTCACATTGTAGTTTCAGTGAACGTCACCGTGTAAAGCTGCTTGGCTCATTAGCATATAGACTATAAATGTCACTGCACGTGCTCCGCAGCCGGACAGGGGATGGCTGGGAGTTTACCTCGGCCGAGCGGTCACAGAAGTGTCATTTTAAACGGCAGGGCCCGGCGGTGTGTCTGGGAGGCAGCCGATGACGCAGCGCAGTGTTGCTACACACCCCGAGCTGTGTTTGGAAACACTGAGGCAGCTTGCTACTACAGTGGGAGCCAATGGGAACAGCTGAACCGTGCACTCTTTAGCCCAGCCAAGCGCAGAAAAAGGGGGAGAGAGAGAGACACAGAGATCCAGGAAATGCCAGAGCGAGAGGCAGTGACAGCGGGACCCATCAGCTCACACACAGCCACATCAGGCCGCACATTGATCACCCTTACATGATATATCCATCCCCCCGTAATTGCATTGCTGTTTAGAGAGGCAGTCGTTATTTATGAAATATTGAAATAACAAATGGCGTCTCCCAGCAGATATTAAGAAGAGAGATGCCACAGATAAGTCAGAGGCAGGCGGCTGCCACGTCCCCCCGCGGGCCGCTTGCCCAGTCGCCTGGCTGCAGAAAACCTGAAGTCATCACAAAGTGGAAATATTTACTGCTCACACTCTTGCATATGGGAGGATGAAGTGTGGGTGAGGGCAGCTGAAAAATGACTGTGTTTGTGTTTCGCGAGGAGTGCTAATCAGATTCCTTCAGCTTCAGAGGCATTTGAGGACAGCCGAGCTAAAGGTCCTGAGTGTGGATTTATTTGTTGCACAGGCACGAATGGGAGCCGAGCCACCTGAGGTGTAACACTGACAGCAGGAAGTAAAAATCACAAACTCAAAACTGGAGGAAATGCAGAAAATTGTTTTTAAATTTGTCATGCTGGTTGAAATGTGTTAGCAGAGGAGTGCTAATTGTAAACAAGCGCTCAGAAGGCCTTTGGAAATGAATCATCAGAATCACAACATTCATCATCAGGTTGGTTGTGTAATCATGTGGGTGTCTGTGGGTTTGTGTGTTTGTGTCTACAGAACACCCTTGAGACCTGCACCATCTGCAGTAAGCCCATCATGGAGCGCATCCTGCGGGCTACAGGGAAAGCCTACCACCCTCACTGCTTCACCTGCGTGGTGTGCCACCGCAGCCTAGACGGCATCCCTTTCACCGTGGACGCTTCCAACCACATCCACTGCATCGAGGACTTTCACAAGTATGTACATTAGGTTTTCCTTTATGTTTACTGTATTTGCAATGGCTCAAATGACTTTTGACTTCTCATTGATTTGGTCCATCTTTACTGTTTTATTCAGTCTCATCATTGTCCTTTGCAGGTGCACAAGGTAACAAAAATGCTCTTTCCTGTATACTTCCTGCCCAGCATCAAATTGCAGACAGTTAGCGACTAGCTGGTGAGCAAAGTGAAGCATTTAGCAGCTAAAGAGGCAGATATTTCCCTCAGGAACTGGTGGAGACAAGTGCAGAGTTTAAAGGAGAGTGGACATTTGTCAGGAGTAATATGTCCCAATTTCCTTTTCCAAATTTGAAAGCCTTAAAATAGCTTCAAATTTGTCTTATTTACTGTAAATAATGTAACTAGTTAGCAAGCAGGGTACTTGCTGTTTCATCCAGTCCAAGAAATGCCTTGATTTTGTGTTTTCAGTTATGACATTGTGCAAAGCCTACAACCCCACAATGAACACAGGACGTCTGAGGTACTGCATACAGTCACTAAGTCCAACTGTTGTAATAGCTCCAATTTATACGCTAATGCTCTTACAACCACAGTGTCATATTAACTTGTTAAATAAACAGGACACATTTTTTTTTAAAAGGCTGTGGAGCTTTTAAAAGGTCTGATAGATGCTAGAGGCTAGCAGTTTTACCCTGATTCTAGTATTTTTTGTCAAGCTAAGCTATATCAGTCATCTAACTACCAATAAGACATGTGTCAAGTGTTTCTTAAAGCTGCACTAAATTAAAGCTAGGGTACGCAATGTTGGAGGAGCTAGCGAGATGCAAATAGTATTTTAAAAATCCTACCCCCTCCCTTCAGGACTTCCTCAAATGCCACTCCCCCAACACACATGAACATGCAGTGTGGAGCACACACTTCTGTGTTTCTTTTCTTGCTTTGTTTAGCAGTGCAAACTGTGGGAGGTACAGGTGGGACTATACATTTTATGTGCCATTTTTGTGCGACTACCTTGGTAGCTTTAGCAATGTCTGCCTGGCCAGATGGTACAGATACCAGATTTTTTTTTTTTCCGGAGGACTTGATTCATTGATTGCTGACACCAGAATTTTAACCAATATAACAAAAATACATTACCTTCCATAGATTTAATATTTTCATATGAACAACATCTTAGCATCTTTCAGCTATTGTTTTGGTTAGCTGTGGTTCACTCTAAAGGCTCTCATCAACCTTTTTTTTTAGCAGGCAGCAGTTTTTGGCAATAAAGCACTGATAAAAACACTGTAGCCTTCCTGCCTAGCACAAAAATGGCAGCCAAACAACATTAGCAAGTAGCTGGTGAAGAAAGTAAAATGGTAAATCTGCCAGATATTTTTGTCAGGAATTGGTGGACACCAAACCAGAGCTAAAAAGAGTGAATGTATTACTTACATTTGGCAGGAGGATAGAGGCATCACTCCGAATGAATGTTAATGTTGTTTAATGTCCGCTGGATGTGTAAATAGGCAACTTACTGTTTGAGAACACTTCAGCTGTCACAAGGTGATAATATATCAGTGTTGTGTTTACACATGTTCCACTGCCCCCAAGTGGCTAAAAATCAACTGATGCCACTTTAAAATCCTTAAGCTAACACATTGGACTGAACTGTATTCAAGCCCAATTAATATGGCATCTTAGTGCTTCCTTTTTGGGAGTACTGCAGGCAGTGTCACAAGCCTCTGACCTTATGAGATGCAACTGAAGACATGAATTTAATAGTAAATTCCTGTCATTGTGTCACAATCTGATTGCATAACCACCACCTTACCAGAAATGTTCCTTTGCTCAGTGACCAGAAGGGAAACAGAAGTAAACAGCTGGCTCTTGGTGTGAGAGTACAGCTTTTGCTTTGTGGAATCGCTGCACTGGGCCGTTGTTTAATTCCACATGACAAGTGTGACCTCAGCAGTGCAGCCCTTTGTGTCGAGGAATAGTCACGCCCGGGCCTGAGCTGTTTCTCTGGCTAACACCGTATGGCCGGGGTTCCCCGAGGCCACAAACTCCTGTCACTTCCTGATTCCCAGGCATTCAGTCGGCATGTGAGATAGAAGGCCTTCAGTCACCTGACAGGACCTGAAATCTCAGGGTGCTTTTCATATCCTCATTGATCCTATTGTTAGATAGACCTCCTTCTGCTAAAGGCATTTCCACAGTTACTGATTTGAAGGCTTGTAAAGGTTACTGGGGGAGTCACATGATATTTGTAAAAGTCTGACTATGTTTAGCTTTTCCTCAAATATTCTATTAACATATTTCAAAAAGGGGCAAATTTAGCTTTTAGTGCCACCTCAGTGGTTAAGTAAATAAATGCACAATCTGTGCCTTTTTCTTTGTTAGTATTACAGTAGTACAGTATGTGAGAGATCACAAGTTGTGTCTCAAAAGCCAAAAAGGATAGGAAATGGTGGACTAATCAATTGACAGAAAATTATGTTGAAACAATTTTGGTAATTGATTAATCATTTAGGTCATTTATCAAGCAGAAATGACACACCTTCTGTTATTCCAGCTTCTTGATTGTTGTAAATATAATACCTTTAGGTTTTGAACTGTTGGCCAGACAAGCAATTTGAATATGTTATCTTGAGCTCTGGTGGGAATATTTCACAATTTTACGAAATTTTATAAACCAAACGATTAATCAAGGATGTAACAGCCAGATTAATCTGTAATGAAAATCATTGTTAGCTGCAGCCCCACTGTATTTACAGGCTTAAAGAGCATCGCCATGCAAAATAATGAATGAGGATAGATCACAATATTTCCTGCTGTTGTGTGCTAATTTCTGTTATTCTTCGTTCTCTTTCACAGGAAGTTTGCTCCCCGCTGCTGTGTGTGCTCTGAGCCTATAATGCCAGCGCCGGGCCAGGAGGAGACCGTCCGTATTGTGGCCCTGGACCGCGACTTCCACGTGCAGTGTTACCGTTGTGAGGTATGTTCTCTGTGTGTTTCTCTTCTGTATGTGAGCTCCCCATAATAAGCAGTGGTGCTTATGTGTACCATCTCGCATGGCTCATTACGGCATGAAGGTATAAGGCATAACGTACAAGCCCGTCCCCCGAGTAACCTTTTCAGCGAGACAACTGAATCATCCCTCTCTTACCTGCCTCAAAATAGCTTTCCATCTCTCCTCTGCAAAGTTCATGGACTTACATAGTAACCAATCTGTCAGCCGTAGCTCGCTGGCTGATAAGCGGCGCTGAGACATTACGTGCCCGGCTAAAAGAGAAGTAACGTGTCACATTGTCAAAGAGCCGTGCCAGTGTGAGTACACAGCGTTTGGCAGACATAAAGGTCAAAGGAAAGCAAAGCAGATTAGTTCAGCTGAAGGGGCTCAACAAGAGAAGAATTTTGTCACTAGGGAGACATGAGTAGACAGAGTTGTATTTCCCAGAGTGTGTGTGTGTGTGT
>NW_023339674.1:22890472-22891715 GCF_004916995.1 Morone saxatilis | reverse complement strand
AGAGAGAGAGAGAGAGAGAGATGCTAAAGTAATGCATGTATCTGTATTTGTGTGTGTGAAATTGTCCTTATGGTTTGTTATTACCCTTTAAAAAGAGTGTAGAGCGCTGTGTTACAGCTGCTAGATCAGAAAACAAACTGAAGGCTGCAGTCAGACACTGTACTTCAATAGATCAACATTTCAATTTAAAAAACGTATTCCTCAAACATTATTAAGTAGTCACAGCAGAGCAGGAAATACACAATATATAGACACAAACGCAATCATATCAATATCAATGCAATCATAAAGTACTGGACCAAAGATTTAGACCTCATGATAAAGTTCATCCATCATCATAAAAGTTCAGTTCATCCTGAGGGAGGTGTGAATGTCTTTACCAAATATTAAAACAATCCATCCAACAGTTGTCATGAGGATTCATCATCTAGGGACCACGAATTTCTGTAATTTCATTGTAGTTCATCCAACAGTTGTTCATTCTGGACCAAAGTGGTAGCCTAACCGACCAATAGTCACGCCCCTTGCATGGATAGAGAATAATAATAATATTTTATTAGTGCAAAAAGATTGAACTAGCAAACACAACTTCAGCAATAGCAAAATGTACCGATGAAACAAAAACAAGAGAAAGCAAGACAAATATGCATCGACATATCCACTCTTGGAAGAGACTAGATGAAATATATTCATCTTAAGATCTGTAAAAGGAGTGTCATTTTAAAATCGCACTTAAAATAACTGTATGACCCAACTGTAAAGACCTCCAAAGACAATGTTTAAACACTTCAAATTCTTAGGTGCTAGAAAGTGAAGACAAGGAGATCTTCTGTCTGACTGTTACCCTGTAATAACCTGTTGTTGCCCCTCCAGACTCACCAGCTGCTACCAGGCTTTTCTGCAGAGAGCCTCCTGTAGCCTGACACTGGCTGAGTCTTTAAACAGCAGTAAATGTCTCGTTTAGGGTGTGAGCACAGTGAGCGTATGAATGTGCCTGATCGGTGAGCGTGGCTAATGACTCCGTTTGTGTTGTGTGGACTAACAGAGTATCTGTGTCCTGCAGGACTGTGGCTCTCTGCTCTCAGAGGGGGATAACCAGGGCTGCTACCCTCTGGACGGACACGTCCTCTGCAAAAACTGTAACACCAGTCGCATCCAGGCCCTCACCGCCAAGGCCACAACTGACCTCTGAGCAAGGCCGGTCACCTCCACTGTGATAACCCAGCGCTCTCTCTCTCTCTCT
>NW_023339674.1:22884386-22890426 GCF_004916995.1 Morone saxatilis | reverse complement strand
TCTCTCTCTCTCTCTCTCGCAAACATACCAATCCACAAAAGCTTGCATTCCACAGCATACTATATATATACAAGTAGTATACAAGTATACAACATACTATCAGTAACAAGAAATAGCCTCACATGTTCACCTGCATACATGTTTTACTCGGTACAGTCACAGCAGAAGAGGTTGCGTCTTTTTAACTGTGTTCTTGTTAAGCAATAGTGGGGAAATCTAAAAAGATTGATGCCTCTTTCTTGTCTGTATGCTAAATGTGAGGCCGCAGTCAGAAGGTGGATAGCTTAGCTTAGCATAATAATTAACATAATAACTGGAAATGGATAGCCTTAAACTTAACTGTACACTTAAAGGACCAGTGTGTAGGATTTAGTGGCGTCTTGCAGTGTAGCTTCTGATTGCACCACCCTCGCTTCACCCTCCTGTCCCATGCGTGTAGGAGTAACTACAGTGGCTGTGAAAAATGCCCTATCTAGAGTCATTCTGTTTGGCCATTCTGGGCTACTGTAGAAACATGGTGGTTCAACACAGCAGACTCCAAAGAGGAGGAGCTGCACTTTCTCTCATTTGAATTCACATGTTGTATCTTACCATTGGACAGAGTCAGGCTAGTTGTTTGCCCTTTATGCTGTTTGCTTTATGCTAAGCTAAGCTTAAGATGTAGCCTTGACTGTACGGATATAAAAGTGGCAATCAATCTCAACTAAAAAGAAAATAAGCATATTTCCCTATATGTCAAACTATTACTCCCAATCCACTAGTTAACAGTTACAATATAAATATTCACTCTGTGTTATTATCTTATATTATAATAATCTTACACCAGCACGCTGTAGCCAGGGTGCACATGCATGCAAGCCCAGATATTTCTCGCTGACCGGTTCTTGGGATCTTAAATGGAGTCTGACTCCACCAATACATGCAAAATGTTTGCCACATTTGCCCTACAGGTGAAGACCTCATGGATGGATGTGTGTATGTCTGTAGCTTTAGCAGTATTTAGAAAAACCATGATGATTTTATCCTTTAGTGTTTATTGCAGTGCACATCCACAGACGGTACACAAATAGGGATACAGTTACACACTGAAGCTCATTGTTGCAAAACAGTTCTGGATAACTGAACACCAAAGAATTGAATTTAAACTGCCATATTTACTGTACCGTATGCAGCTACATTAAACATTACATTATATTGATTGGGACCACAGGAATCACAAAATGACAAACACAGAATCCTCAATAGGCAGCTGTTGAATGCAATTCCCTTTTGAACATGATATTTTCTTTGTACTTTCCGATTGAATTTGCTTCCATGTATAGGATTATTTTCTAATGGCCTGAACATTACAATCATGGCATTTCATTCATATAGATACGGCCTTATATTTGAGTTTAATTATATAGTTTTTGGGCAGATAGATATGTAACTTTTTCTCTCATTTACCATTACATAGATTAGATTAGTGATTGTAGTGTAAGCAGTCTGGTAGAGATAACGGATTTGAGATGGCTATGCAATTTTTAATGTTAATTGCATCGACACTTTATAAGAAATTTTATGAATAAGGAAATATTTTACCTGTACAGATTCAAGCATAAGTGTCCTTATAGTAATCCTTTAATCAAAACTATGCTGTTGGTACTATGTGACTTTGTGCGTCACTGTGCTGTTTGTCAGTATTGATTGTACCATTGACATGTTTTTTTATATTTAGTGTTTGTTTCAAGTTGATGGGCGAAGAAGGGACCACGAGAGTTTCCCCAAGATGACTAATTTCATTATTTGTTCCATCCAAGAGTCATTGACCAGTAGTTTGATTTGATAGTAACTTCAATATAATTATAGAGCAACATGAGTTGTAAGAGTTTTGATGGTGGTGAGTTAAAGGTACCTGTGGAGTTTTTAACCACTAGTAGTGCTGTGGAGCAATGCTATTATGAGTGAGTCCTGGTTTGGTTTGAACCTTGCACCCATATGGACCCGTATGCAGAGACGGGGCCATAGGGGTCTCCTAAGGCACAGCCCTTCCCTGGGATTTGATTGGCTGGATGGATATAAACAACGCACCATTTTAGGTACAAACAATTGACTTTGTTTTACAATAAAGGAAATTAATTCAACACACTTGAAACACTGAATGTAAACATAAATTGAATTTGTTTACAAAAAAACTCCACAGGGTACCTTTAAAGTTTAGAACTGGTTTGCCTATTTATTAGCTGGATTGGTTTACAGTCGTCCACATTATGTAAAGTATTTCCCAAGCCCTGATTACAGATGTCTTGTGCATGTGGATGGATATATTATGAACAAAGCAGTTGATTCTAATTGTTAGATAATTCTCTGTACTTCTCTGTGCTGTTTTCCACACACATTAAGAAGTGGTATTTAGTGCCATTTGGATATCAGAAAGTGATTATACAAACAAAACCTCTCTATATACTGTATCTACTGTAATCAGTAAGTCTGGTTACATCAGAGTGATCAAGTTAACTGTGGCAGTGTTCAACCAGGGTACCACATTGTAAAGAACTCTGCTAATAAGCCCATTAATAAACTGATATTGAGTAGTCATTTGACATTCAGACCATGGCTGGGACACATTTACTACATAAAAGTAGAGCAAATTGTAGACCATTTAAAATCTAGTATTTCACATTGCCCAGAAGCACAGTGACTGCTCAGTACCACTGGTCCTCTACAAGGTCAGGCAACTTAAACTCGATTTCCACAGGAATTTTTCCATCAACACATTAAAACAGTTACAAAAACCAAAAGGGAACAAGACTTTTACAGTTGAGTGAAAATCATAACCGATAAGTGCATTCCTGAAGGAAAAAAAAGGTGTTAATAAATATGCTAAAATCATGATACAATTAGAGATACAATTGACAGTAATCTCAAGAATCTTTCATGAATTATTCAAAATAGATTATAAACATTACATCAAGCTGCTGGAGAAGAAACATTCAAATCTGTGTCTTCTAGTTACAGAAGACATTTATTGTCCTCATTTTATCTCTGCTGCTTTAAACAAATGCATACAGTAAATCACACCAGCTACATTACGTCCATACTTAGAGCTGGTGCTTTGACCATTTGACACTTGCCTAAGTGAGTCATCTGATTACCCCCGGTTGTTAGGCAACAGAGGACAAAAAATACAGACTATATAGCATGATGTCACACATGTTGCCAGGTTTCGGCTAACAGAGATGTTGCATCGCATGATCACTGTCTGTTAAAGGTCGATTCGGGGCTTCCTGACCTGCCTGGATAATTAGACAGCAGTATAACACATCTGGGGATGAAAACACAAATGAAGATTTCAAAGTGGCTTAACAGGCAGAAACTGAAAATCCTCCTGTCGAAGAACAGTATCACAGTGCTCATTTAAAATTCTAATTCAGGTACTTTTCATAGCCAATTGCCTCAAAAACAATACTAGCTTAGTAAGTAATAGGGAGTTAGTGAGTGGACCTTTTATGCTTTGGTTTTTTTCAATTGTCAATTCAAGTTTTCTGAAGCCAAAATGATCCATTATTCAGACCGGCCTCTGGTTCTTACTCTACGGGAAAACCTGCCACTGCAATAGTGTAGCAACATTTGCTGTGCTTTCAGGCATGACCATCGCACAGTTGAATCCTTCTAGCGCTGTGTTTAACTTAATTAGTGACAATGCGAGGAAGCATGCAGTAATTATGAGCTACAAACAAATACGTAAGAATGTAGTTCACAACATTACATGCAGAAAGTGTGCTTTCCACAGCAACTGCTGACTGCCCAAATTAGGAATTCTGTACGATGTTTAGTGAATGTACCAGTTCGCAATCGAACATTCATTTATTTTATGCAGCATATAATACAGCCATCAATTTAAAGCACATGTTCAGACCTTGTATGTTTGAGAGGATGTAGTGTTATACACCAGAGTAAGAGCTGTTGTCACAGTTAAAGTTAGTAAAGTGACTTTTATGCAGTAGAAAAAGAGCAGTGCTGCGTTATAACTTCAGTTTTTTTACTAATAATTAAAATCTGCACAAATCAATTTTTATATTAACAATGGATCAAATGCAGTTCCCCTCAGCCCTACAGAGCATTTTAGCATCCTTCAGCTCTTTGTTTTACAGTCCATAGCTTTACTGTTTCGGTTCAGTCTCACAGCTCCCACTGTACGCTACCTGCTCAGCAGCACGCAGCAGACAGACAGTTAGAGGCTAGCTGGTGAACATAGAGGAGCATTTAGCAGCTAAAGACACAGATATTTCCCTCAGGAGCTGGTGGAAACCAAACCAGAGCAAAAAGGAGAATTAATATTGCACTCCAGATGAATGTTAATGCTTGCTTTGCGTGCTGCATGTGCTAACACATTCCCCATATCAACTTTACAAGGTGATAATGAGTCTTTTTGTGCTTTCATTAAGTAGCAAAAAAAAATTATTTTCTTTATGCAGAAAATAAGTTGGCAAGTGCCATTAAAAAATGCTGCAAACTGCTCAGTTAACAGTGAAACATTATACTGATTCATGTCTTTTTATGGTTTTAACATTTTAAAATTAAATGTTGCAAAATATTTTATTACTGGCTTATTAGCATGTTTTCTACAAAGTACCCTGGTCTGGTCCACAGAGTTAAGCTCTGCTGTAGGTTGTCAGTGTGCCATTAAAGCTGTATTAAACTCTCCTGTTTAGGGTATTTGTATGAACAGTCTGTGTAACCATCACACATTTTCATGGGAGCATATCTGACATGAATCTTCTCAAGAAGATTGATGCTACGAGTATAAAAGACCGTTTAATGTTTTTCTTCTTTGTTCAGTGTATTTGTGTTGTCTACTGTCTTTGTTCTACCCATGTGTGTTAAAGTGCCTTTGACTGAGCAGTATTGACTCACTATACTGTTGCTGTGTATTTCATAGTGCACGGTGCCTCACTCAAAGATTTAGCCATGTTTACTTGTCTTTACCAAAGTAAATAAAGAAGATCCCTTTGTTTGGACCTACTCCTCTAAATCCATACAGTGGATGATTCCATCCGGCACGATGCTTCAGGCTGCAGCCGCAGAGTCTGAATGTTGTTGAGTGTGAAACTCGCCTTAAAGAGCTTGACCCTCTGTTGTTAAACTAAAGCGTCTGATGTGTTCTTGATCTTTGGAAGGGGCATGTAGTCAACTGTCTTTCCTTTCTTCAATAAAAGCTTTGCAATAGCATCGAGTCTCTGTGTCTTTGTTTGTAGTATTTTGTTAAATTCTATGAAACAAATATCAAAATCTCCTCCTCTGCCCCTGTCAGTCCTGCCCTGCCTGCCGCTGGTTAGCACTTGCCCTCTGGCTTCAGGTCCATGGGACTGCCCAGGTAATGAGCTTCTTCTCTCCGTCTGCTCCTCATGCTCCCCTGAAACCTCCCGGTGACCTCCTGAGGAGCACACCGGTATCACTCACTGCTACTTTGCTCTCTTTAAGAGTCATTTAAAAGCCCTTCAGCAGCAGTAAATGCCCCATGCTTACACAGCTCCGATTCATTTCCTCCTGTCTCACGCTGCGAGTCCCCAACCACTCTTTAAACCAATTGGAATCACCTGCTTAATAGAAATCCTACACTTGCAATAGTCTTTTCAGTGTACATCTGGGACAACGGTTTAATTACACAGAGATACAGCGTGGACTCTCCTCTCTATTTTCTTCTTTTTGTGGCCACGATCAGGAAATGCACTCAGCTATAAAGTATGCTTACTGCTGGGATCGGCTTGATGGAGTTGTTAGAATAATTTAAAGACCTCCTGAAAGTTTTTTTTTTTTACCCTCGCCTTCCCAAGACCCGCTTGATTTAATCCTTTCCATTTGTCATCTTTACTTGTGTGCTGCATATCAGCAGTAAGTCACTGAGCATTTCATTTCCTTTCTGCAGATTGCTAAATTGAAGCAGCAATCAGAAACGTAAGAGTGGGCAAAGTGATCTCTATGGACCCAACTAGAAAGCCAGTGTTATTTGAAATGTCAAAAACAAAACAGCAGCAGCAGGGGTGGGGGTGGGGGTGGG
>NW_023339674.1:22870349-22884361 GCF_004916995.1 Morone saxatilis | reverse complement strand
TGGGTTTCTGCTCACAGAGAGTGATGCATATTAGAGTTTGAAAATCAAACAGAAATATTTATCCACAACGACCTGATTTCTTACAGTAAATACAGTGTTTACATCATCAGGTTACTGCTCTCAGCTCTGATGTCAGTCATGAGTCGGAGAGCGTGTATTCAGCCCCTCTCAGTTCCTCCTGCATAGTAACTGAAGATAGAGAGAGAGAGAGAGAGGCCCTCCAGCAGTTTAGCCGAGGACTTGCTTTACTGCACATAAATCTGGTGTTTACAAACAAATTGATGAGTGATGGCCCCTCCAGCCAACATGATGTACCCTCCAATTTCTTCCTCTGCATAAAATTCCAGCGTTGAGTCTCCGGGGGCCTGCTTCGGCATTTTTGAATGTCTTCTTCTAATACGCAGAATTATGGTCTGAATTATTTACCGGGAAGAAGAGATGAGCACGAGGGAGCAAAATGGGCCACTATCATGCATAATCTCGCGCACTTGGGTTTAAATGAAGCTGTCATATGGTCAGATTTACATAACATTACAATGTGGGCCCACATCGCAGAGCTCTGAGCTTAATGTTATTAGCTTTAAAGTGAATTCCCACTGTGCATTTACATCAAGAGCATTGATTTTGGGCGTCCTTGAGTTGGCTAAAGGCAGTGATGTAATCACTGAGTCAGTGTTGCTCTCGGTAGAACTCTGAGACACAAATCCAAGCCATCCCAATGTGAACGTTGTATGAAATCATTATTAGTGCCTTTTCTTGTTCTACAACTGGCTGTGAGCATCCAAGGACCGGCCAAGGTGCCCACAGAGTTCAAGGGTGTCTGTAGATTATTTCCTTTAAAACATTTTAAAGAATGAGAGCACTTGATTCAGTGTTTTATAAAGAGAAGAGAAACAGAAGATAATGTAACATAGATGGAAAGCTTTAACAGACTTTATTAGTGTTGTAGGTATTGTCACAAGTTGCTCAGAAACTAAACTTTCTCCTCATTAATGTGCCTCCATTACAGACTGATGCAAAAGTCTGAATGTTGCATGACTCATTCGCAAGAGAACACTAAACATTTTAGGTGCCATTATCCATGCAGCAGAGTCTCTAAAACTACTGCAATCATGTAAAATGAAAACGTTACCTCTGGCAGTTACTCTGTTGTACAAGCGTCATTCAGGCTGGTTTATGAGGACTGTGTTCGGTTCTGCTAATATTCTCCTAAAAGGGGACTACTGCACTCTTCTTCTTCTTTATGTTAATCCATTAACATTTAATAATTTACCCCAAACGTCATTTTTAGCATTGAATGTTCAATAAATCATTTTTATTTTTAACAAAACCATCACAATGATTTACTAGAATGTATTATAATTAATGTTGTATATTATATTATATTATATATATTGTTTAATATCATGTTGCTGTATGTTCATGTTCAAAAGTTGTAGTTAAAACTGTATTTTAATGACCTGAATAAATCAATATAAATAAATTGCTTTCGTACTTCTGCATGATAATGTAAAATTTAGCTTTACTAATTAGTAAAAACAGAAATTTAAAATTTGATCAGTTTAGTTCAGAATCATTTAACTCTCTTTTTGTACAATTTGTACATTCAAATGTGCAATTATATTCATCATGCTACCAAAACGTGCTTTCTGCCTTAACTGACCGTAGTAACCTACCTTTAGTTCCAGAGAAATGTGGTGTGAAAAAAAGCACTTTACAGTAAAAGAAAAAAAAAAAAAAAAATGTATTTACATTTACTTTTGAATTTATGTAGTGTAAAAGTTAGGATCACATTTTTTTCAGCAGAAGCTTCATACATCTTTTCTGGGAACATGTTTTTTCAGTTAAAGAACATTATTTTGAGAGCCTCTGCGTCAGGCCATCGCTCACAGCACAGTAGTGAGAATCTTTCTGAAAACTTAAAATAATTACCCAGTGCAGCGACTAATAGCAGTCTGTCAGAGACACAGTTTGAGCTTGTAAAGGTGAAAATGCAACAAACTGTTTTTTTAAGTAATATTTTGAAATGAATATACAGCACTGCGGGACTACAGACTGTGGTTGTGATGATGTATGGCTTGTGCCAGAGGCAGCACAGCTACATATTAGCCTGAACACACTTCCTTCATGCTCTGTTACTTTCAGCATCATTCATCTGAAAAAGAGCTGCTGTCCAGAGAGTAAATGTGCAGATACACACTACAGGTTAGCTTTATGATTTACATAAGAAACAGCTGCAACCATGGAGCTGCAGTGGACATGCTGACATACTGTACATTATCACAGAAAGACTTGAAGCAGACTCCATTATCTACAGTCTGGCAGAGATTAATAAATGAATGGTAACTGATTGAACAGGGGGTGTGTGGTGTGAACACTTGTTAAACTGCCAGTGATAATAGAGGCTTGGGTTCAGCCGGATGAAACACAGCGTGGTACTGTAGTACTGCTAATTACTGCTGTTCACTTGTTTTGAGAGCAAACTATCAACACGTCTGTCCAAAAATCTGCCATGAAATAACACAAAATCAACTCATCATTGGACGTGTGAGACTCCACTGATAACATTTCTTTGAATTGCTGTGCAAACGCGGTCCTTTCATAACTGAGATTCATTAGAGGCGCTCCAGTATCAGTCACTTAGTTACAGTTATACAATGGTCACAGAGAAATCTGTCCCTGTATTGTTATTTCATTCACATACTCCCACACACACAGGAAGAGACAATGGGCAGAGTCCAGCAGAAATAGCAGTTTGATTCATTTTTCTCTTTCAGATTACAGTCATTTTGTCAGTGGTGGATGCTTCTGTCTCTGTGGTTCCACATTTAGCTGTTTCAGCCGACTGACGCCATTTGGATCTCCTCTCCTCATCCATGGAGAAGGTGAAGAGGTCCATGTGTTTACAGAGAGGGAGCTGAAAGGACTTAAATACAGATCGGCTATTAAAAACATCTACTGTCTACCACCGAAACAGCAGTAACAAGAAAAGATCCCTAATTAAAGCTGTGCTGGGTAATTTTTATAAAAATATTTTGGTCATATTTGCTGAAACTTTCACTATATCCTGACAGTAGTCCATGAGACAGATAATCTGGGAAGGTTCTAGTGCTCCTAATGGTATTTGCAAGAATCCAACGGGCCTGAATGAAAACAACCAATCAGAGCCGAGAAAGATAGTTGATTGTTGAGTCTCATTTCAAGATTCAACAATGAATTGTCTTCAAGCCTTCAATCCAGAGTGTCTTTATATCTTTCTCAGCTCTGATTGGTTGTTTCTGTTCAGGCAGATATAGTGAAAGTTTCAGCGAACATTTTTTAGTTCTCTCTAACTTTTTTCACATGTGCTTTAATATAACACCTGTAACCAGACGTGTGTGTCTACTTTAGCTAGAATTAACCGCAGCCATGATCTTTTCCATCTTTAACTAGCTGTTTTGTTGCCCTCAAACCCTCAAAATAACCCTTGATCAGAGTTTATTTGCAATATTTTTCTAACCCGAATTAGTGCGGTTGCCATGTGCAAATGTTGTAGAAAGCAAGAGATTTTTAAAACCTTGTCACTGAACGTAATCCTGTGGTTTTGCAGTCTGGCAATTATCAATCTCAGCTGTATGCTAGCATGCTAACTTGCTTTACGAAGATGGTGAACATACTAAACATACATGATAATCATCAGCATGTTAGCAGTAGCATGATCAGCATGTAGCATTCAGCCCCAACTAAGTAGAGCCTCACAAAGCTGCTATCATGGCAGTAGACGCTGTTTAGCGTATTCTTCAAAAATAAAGTTAATTATAAAATCCACCCACAGGAACATGTTTTGTTCCAGGGGTTAAAATAAGATCATATTCATGAATTTAAATTATTTTACTACTTTTAATAGCATTTCTTACAAATTAAGCAGATAACAGAAGCACAGAGGTCATCTAATTTCAATAAAATGTACATAAAAAGTTTTATTGCATTAATTAGATAACAATATATTTTTATATATTAGATATATTGTTGTTCCTAAATAGTGATAGTGTCCTTGTCTTTATTAAGTTAAGTGGTACTTCCATCCTAGGTGTTGTTGCTCATGAGACTCAGCAGTAAAAAACTAAGTTTGACTCGAAATCTAGTTTGAACGTCTTGATCCTAACTGTGAGTGATTTATTACTTCAAACTCAAACATGTCACAGTTGTGTTTTATGTGTTTTACACTACAATAGGGTAATAATGCAGTGCTGCTAACTGCCATTTGCCTCTCTCCACATCCCAACCGTCACTCACCCTCACCCCTCCTGCCCCAGTCGGACTGTCAGTCTCACGTTGCATCCACAGCGTCAGACCGAATGATGGCTGATTTATATGCAACACAGGGGCAGGATTCAGATCCACATAAATCCACAGACTTTACTGACTTAGTGTAGGTGCGTCTCTCCCGCTCCATTGAAAGGTAAAGCGGTTCTCATGATTTAAGGCGCTCTTTGAGCTGTCACCTCTTGACCTAAGGGTAAGAGGCAGAGAGTCGTCCGTGGATTTAATGCAAAACCTTGTGTTTCAGAGTGAACTTTCATTCTCACACTAAAGCAGGCTGTCTGATTAAGCCAGCGGAGGATATCTGAATGCGAGAACAGTGTGTGCCAAATGAATAGTACTTTCTTGTTTCCTTGACAGTTGGTGGGATTGTTGAGTGCGACCAAATATACCTGAACCTCCAGAGAGAACATTTTAATAGATATAGAGCTAAGTGTTTCCATGTGAACCAGGCTGCTTGCTGTGCTTACAAACAGGAATGTGTTATATCAGTGCAAACAAGCACTCAGGTGATGATAAAGTTCTGGTGTTGTGGTAGGCCAGTGGTTCCCAGCCATGTGTGTCTGACGTACTTTACCCCCACGTCCCCACCAGAGGAGGTCAAACACCTCTTCATCACCACCTCCCAGGTTCCAGATGTTTTTATTTCAATTGGTTTCAAAGTGGAAGTTAAGTAACAGTAGAAGAAGTAGTCTTTGTTTCGGTCGGTTTGGTCAAGTTTGCATTCTTACCGACACAACTTGCAGCGGCAGCACATGTCAACCTTCTAATACTTTTAGATCATTATTTTAATTGTTATCCATTGATATTAGATTCCTGCACCAGTTTCATAACTAATTTTTATGCATCACAATGGCAACGCATATAGCTGGTAGGGTTGGAGGATTGGACAGACATATCAGTCCGTCCCCGGTTGTTTTTTTTGGCTGATTTCTGTGGCAATTTTTGTCATTTTTTTTATTTAGCTAATTTAATGGTCTGCCTCTGAAGAATGAGACCTGCAGTACACACACTAAGCCAGAGGAAAACAGCTGTAGCAAGAATATGTTCACATCTAACTTGTTAAGGCACCAGAGTTGGTGATTGTAGGAACAGTGTTAAGACTAATAAAGATGGTTCTTTTGCGTCTCTGTCGAGTTTGAATGAAGTGTGTTTTAAGGTGAGGCAATTAAGCTGGTCTTAGTTGGGTAAAAGACAAACTTGAATTCTGAAGGTGTTTTTATATATTTTCTTTCCCTTTCCTGACATTTGGTGAGTTTATTTTATTTATTAAAGCTTGAGCACTTCTTGCACATAGCAAACTCCCAACTCATTTCCCATCTTGAGAGTTGCACATGTGCAGTAGCGATCAGGCAATCATGAGAAAATGGAAAAACTGGTAATGGCAAAGTTTATAAACTAGAGAGCAAACAAGTTTTTCAGTTATGCTGGAAACAGGAGTTTAGTTGGGTGGCGTTGGTGTAATACTATCAAAACAGCCGACAGCATCTCTCTTGCATGGCGGCTAAGAGTTTCTTTGTTGTTATTTGAAAATCACTAATTCATAAAACCATTTGTTTAGGGGAAAATAAAAATTGACAAAAATCTGCTTTAAGTAAATGTTTTCTTGCCCCTATGTAATTACATCAGGCAAGTAAAAAAAACATTAGAACCCCACTAAGACCTCAGCATAACAGTTTGGATGGTTATGTTCCTCCTAAACAGGTTATTGTCGTTATATATATCTTTTAATAAAATCATAATTTCCATTTTTTTCAAATTGGTTGACCTTTTCAATTTTTCCATGTACCACCTGGCAGCTCCAGAAGTAGCCCTAGTTGGGAATCAATAGGCAGCAGGTGCTGTAATATTCTGCTCAATGATACCTGAATTGATACTTCAGATTTGGTCATCAGCCTCTGCACATTATACCAATTTTGAAAAGATGTATATGTTGGTTTTTTTTACCTTTTTGGTGGGTTATAGTACAAATTGTTGCTTTTCTTTACACAACACCATGTTAAGAACTCATCTTTATTGATGTAAACGGATGCTTCGCACTGATGTCAAAGCTCAAGACAGCTATGGACAGCGATGGCAATTTTGATCAAGTGTTTTTAGGTGTTTTTTCTTCAGAGGAGGTCATATAATTGAAATTTCGCCTCAGGGAAAATGCCAGAGAAGTTACCCTTTCACATCCGTCTAGCAATCTTTCTCTTAGCTCATGAGCTTTTAATGAATATGCGTTTGAGGTGTCTGAATTCTCTCAGAAGCACAGAATTCAAATAGTGTTCTTCAGACATCACAGAGTTCAACTGTTAACCCCACATGATGAAATGAGACAACTCTTGAACACTTCAGCTTCATTTTTGTGTTTGAATTTCTCTCATCACATATCACCCATGTGATAATTACACTTAAACAAGATAACATCGATTTCCAAAATTATCTCAAATGCCAGCTCCCAAGCCAAGGTCTTTTTTCTTTTAACTATAAAAAATCCTATTGTGTCTTTGTAGTATAAACTTCTGCAGCCACTGTCATTGATGCATTGAAATGGGTTTTAAAGTATGATACATACAAAGACTGTGCATGAAGATTGCATAAGGGTGGATTAGCATATCTTGCTTGGACGCACTCCTTCCACCACACAGCTTTCAACAAAGGAGCCTTTGCGAGACAGATTAAGAATTAACAAGTGTAACTTACTGTCTTATTGGATCCATCTGTTGTTTTCAGTTAGGCTTAATAATGTGAACTTTTACCAAAGTAAATGTTGAAATCAATGAATGATTGAACAACTTTGGTGAGTGCATAGTCATTGAAATACCAGAGACACATCTGTATGTTTTACAATATTAAAATCAGAGGGTGAAGGGTAGAGAGAAATGGGCTATACCCATGTGGCCTCAATTACTTACATTGCTAGAAAAAAAGAAGGAAAGAATACTTATTCTTTTAATCCCAGGACTGAGAATTATTTGATCACACATAATAAGTCCAGCCACAAATGCTATTAAAACTTAAAACCGGGATCCTTTGGACCTAGAACAAAGGCAGTGGAAACATCAGTGATAAATTATTCACATCAAACTTGTCGCCCCTCCCTCCCCCATCACTGTTTTGCCCAGACACTCCAAACTAATCCAACTCTGCCTCTTTGGCTTGAATTACTGGAGAAGAGACTTCAGATTCCTAAACTTCTGCACCTCTGCTCTGTCATAAAATTCACATGCTGTTCTCTATGCCTTGCTTTCTTTCAACTGATGTCAATAGCCTTATGCAATGTGTTGCATAGTCTGGTAACCACTGTATGTATTATTTTACATTTTTCTTGACTGGATGCAACCTAAACAGTTCCAGTTTGCCTCATTATATAGATTTTGGACATGCAGCAGCAGACTCTGTGGATGGCAGTTTCATTCAGTCCATTACTTTGGTCACGACTGAAATATTTCGACATTTATTTGATTTCAGTGAAACTGGGAACCAAGTCTGAACATATCGTAACATCACCCATTGTTTTGAGTACCGTTTTGAAGCCTTGAGATTGGCTTTACAGCCATCGTCATGACGTTTTTCGGAGCCAGCAGTGGCGACTTACTTCGGTCCTTAGCTGCGTGGTTTCAATTCATCCGTAGCCGGAAACAATAGCAGCCAACCTGGGCACAAAAGTTCACATATTACAGATAAACAGTACACTAATATATGTTTCTAAAGCATACCCTGCTTTATCATCTATTTGTATGGAAGAAGACTTGAAAACAAGAGATTGTTAAAACTCAAGGAAACTGTTTATTAAGCTTAAGTGAGAAGTTGGGTAATTTCTCTATAGACTCCATACTATCAGACTTCATTTTTGCTGCCCCTGGAACGTTTTTATGTTTCAAATGACAACATTCAAAGGCCTACACAGGGAAGTCTCTGCTGCCCCACCCGCCTCCCCCCTGCATAACTTACATAGCAAAAAATACAATTAACGGCAACACACTATAGTCATTTGATTATGTGACTATACACACCAGGACGTAGTGTTACAGTATATCGATAATTCGACTCTGCATCACATTAAACAGTGTTAAGCTGTTCCATTAACCTGCTTGAGCCGTATTCCTGTGTCCTCTCCCAGGCTGAGGTCTCCAGTTTATCAAACGCCCCTGAGTCAGTGGTTTAGACAGTATTTCGTTCAGGATCAACCAGCTGTGATTAAGGGGATTTAGGGGGGATTTTGTGGATTACCACTCCAACATTTGTGTATAAACAGCTGAATGTCACAGGCTGTGTGTACTATCATGACCGAGTCCATTCACTTCACAGAGTGGATTAAGTGAAAAGGTATCAACACAATGCTGCTGCCACAGAAAACAGCTCCTCTCTGAAATTTATGATTCAGATTTTACACTTTTCCTTTGTTGTTGAGTGGCTTTTGCTCGAGAGTGCAATACATTACCAGTAATCAATGACAGATACAACATGCTTGTTCTTACAGTGTTACCCCAGTAGAGATATCTAATATGTTGGGGGTTTTTTGTTTGCTTTTCAAGCAAGTTAGGAAGAAATAAATCAAGCAAATTAGCTATTTTAATATCGATAGTGTGTTTGTTTCTTTGGGGTTTTTATGGCATGGGAGTGTTGTCTTTCTTTCCCTGCTCCTCTGTGTTTTATGGTGTAATCAACATTATTGATTATGTCTCCAAGGCTAGTTGTAGTAGCTGTGCTGTGAATGTGCCACAATTCAGTGAGCGTGTTTGTGCTCTTGGATCTTTGATAGATAAATTCATTGTCCTCGTGTTGTGGTTGCTCTAACCAAGTGACATTGTCAGTTATAAATGACTTGCCCACATTTGAAAACACGGTCTGGCAGCCTCGTTTTGCAGTTCATGAATTGTTTATTATAAATATATATGCAATTTAATAAAAGCATGACTATGATTATGCATGGATTAATATATAAATGAATGTATGACACACTATAAACTATCATGACTATGAGGTAAAAAGTTGAAAATAGATAAAATTGCATGCAACATAATTAACCCCTTAATTAATACCTTAATTATTGAACTTCAGTATGTCATATGTTAATAATAATTTTATATTAAATCATTTGTAATTATGAAGTAATTGTGAGATCATTTGTAATAATTGTTGACTGACAATTAGGGTCTTTCTACCCAATTTTCTTCTACTGCTATTGTATTTTTGATGTGTGCCCACTCACAGCATATTTTAGAGAGCTCTTAATGTCTTAATTACATGTTGTTGCTGTCGGTTGAAAACCACAGAAAAAAACCCTCACAGCAGTTTAAAATTATGTCAAAAATGTTCTTAGTTCACATGGAAACATGGATAATTTTCTCAGCTCAGTTGGCATTTCAGAGATCATTAGTGATAACTTAGTTAAAGCTCACTAAAGGAATTGTTTGAAATATTGGAAAGTTTGCTTATTTACTTTTTGCTGGGTTAGATGAGAAGATCGGTATCATGTCTGCCCATTATGAGCTATAGCCAGCTGCCAAGTGGCTTAGCTTAGCTTACCATAAAGGCTGGAAGTGGAGGGGAAACAGCTAGCCTGGCTTTGTGCAGATAAACTGCCTACCAGCTCACTAATTAACATGTTATAACTTTTGTACAAAATGTACAAAAATGAAGCAAAAGTGAAGCCAGAACATCTTGAACATAACATCTCTCGCACCCTGGTGGCTGACTGCAGTATAGGTCATAAACACCGCCACTTCCATGTTAGCAGATGAGACATAGGCCAAACTAAAACATCAATGTACACATAAAATAGATTTTTCCCAAAGATGGTTTCTGTTATTTTAGGTACATCTTATCACGCTGATGTATGTTCAAGTGTTAATTTTTTTGATTAAGGTTTTAATTAGTCATTTCTGGCCTAATTTTTGTACAGTGGGAGGAAGTGGAGATGCAACGTCCAACTTTTATAAGCCGATGGCAGGGAGTAGTGACATCCTGGAGTCTCCGCTAGTTGCCTCCTGACTTGAGGAAGTTATCAACTCCTAACTCCCTACGAAACCAAGTTGTTTTTACTTTACAGTTTTTGAGGCATTTTCCTTCCTAGTTTGGAATTACTTTTTCCCTCTACACTTCAGTGCTTGTTGCTGCTTAACTCCTGTTGGCTTGCAAAACATGTATCTCAGACTCCTCTGATATACTGAGCATGGAGTCATCAGCTGCCTCTTTTCACCTTCCAGCCAAGAGGTTCACTGGGTTGTATTTAGAGCTGTGTATAGACAAGAATATGGCAATACGATACGTATCATTATACAGGGGTTACGAGTCGATATATTGCAATAGTATAAGCAGGGTGATATGTTGCAATTTGTTTTCCCTATAACATCCAACATCATAACCCTGAGTTTATGTTTACAACACTGCTATGCTGTGTTTTTGAGAATCAAATATTACAAAGCAAAATATCACAATATGATATTTTTTGTTATTTGGAGGTTGACTTTACACAGCACATCCTACATACTTACAAGTAATAATTCTGCTCATAGTATTTGATGAACAGGAAATTTAATCCAGTATTTTAGTTTCTGTGTGTACTAATGTGGGTAAAGTATTCAAATAATATCCGATTTGTTTGGATACAAATGACATATTACAGATTCCTGGAAGTGGTATAGTGCTGCAATGGGAAAATCAGGTGTTGAAATCAATGCTAGTAAAGTGTCTGTAAATGTTAAACATCAATCGCCTTAATATAGGCCATGTGAAATATTTAGACCACTTGTCAGCAAGTGACACCTTCACAGTTGCAACGCTACTCTCTTAAAACTAAATCCTACTTGTCCCGTTCTTTATCATTCCATCTAGAAATCCATCTGAGAGTGTGAAGCAAAGTTTACTCCCTTCTTCTCTCATCTCATTCCACCAGGCAGCCCTGTAGCTCTGCCGTCTGCGCCTCTCACATCACGAGACAGATAAATGACCTGATTTGAATACATTCTGTTACAGTATATGTCCAGACTTTCTCAGCACATGATTGTTTGAAGCACATCTGCACGCTGTTCAGCTAAAGGGCTCACACACGACACTGGTGGATGTTGATGAAAACTCTCCTGTTATTTCAAATATGATGCTGTTTCTGTGGTCTGTAGTGGCGGTCAGTGTGTCTGGTGTGTATTTTAAAATTCATACTGGAATTTAGGGAACTTAAATCTAGCTTTTAGCATCAGTAACTAAAAGACAATGCACTAGTGTCAACACTTGTATTTCAGACCCACAGTGTGAAGTGTTGTTTATAGCATGAGTCATGGAAACAGTGATTCAAGCTGATGTTAGTACCAAACAATAACCTATGGTATTAACTTTGGTTTAAAGCCGTTGTGTTTCAATGTATTTTCTATCATTTGTGAATGGTGAATGTTTTTTTAGTGGAAAAACTAAATGAATGATGTTACTTTTTTTAAATCCCTGATGCACAGCATGAACAATGTGATACATCATTTTCATTTTCTTACCTTGTCCTCTGCTAAAGGTCAGTATTAATGCCTTCCTTGGGCTCTTTCTGCAACAGTCTCCTAGCAACCTGTCCTTATTCAAGGTAATTACAGTGAAGAAGGTGTCGTCTCCAGCTGATAGGTGTCCAACTGTTCTTTGAGTTGTAAGACATCTCTCAGTAGTTAGTACAGCCATGTAAAGCTGAGAGGAAGTGCTTAATAAACTGACATCTGTGGCTAAAATCAGTAGCTTAACTCTTATTCCAGCAGGTAATTCCACATAACAGCTTGTCTCATAAATCTGTTGACTTTCTTCAAAATGGCAGTCTTTGTAGCTTGAGTGATTATTAGTGAAGGAATCCACATTTAACTTGGTCATCTGAACTGAATAAGAATTCACCATGTTAGCATCTCTTTATACGGTGCAGCAATTTTATCTTTGTTTCTTGGGTAAGTTCTTTGATCAGCGTTTCTGATTACTGCCATTTTGGGAAATACACTGTTTTGTTGGCTTACCAGATATTAAGTACATTTGTTCTTTAATGCATTTAAATAGCTCCACAATGTTCTTGTTTAGGCTATATGTACCTTGTTAGCTAGAAAGCTATTTCATATTTTTCATCCAAGAAGCTGGACTTGTTTTGGGCAATCTCACCGCTCTTATTGACCCCATTCCCAGCTGCTGCATGTAGCTGTTTTCCAGCACCAAATAGGGGGCAGACAAAGTTAGCAAGTAAAGAGACAGAGTCAATATTGGACTAGATTTATTGGTCGGACAGAAACATGAGTCCAAATCTATTTTCTCCATGTCTGCTGGATGTGTATATGCATATATATGTGCCAATGTTGTGCTTACTTAATGCAGGTTTAATCATGCAGTCCATAGGCCAACTTATTTGTTACACGCACTAACAACTCATAACGGTGACCACGAAGTGTATCATTTCTTAAGATGTGTGTCTGATTAGAAGTTCCCCCACCCCCACCTCTTAAATTTTAATAAGCCCTTTTGAGGATAACCATGCTTTCCGTGTTTTTAGCATTAGCCTGCTCCTCGCTCACTGGCCACGCATGTTTCGCATGCTCTCCATCTCACTGTAAATGATTCAGAACTACATGATCAAAGTCATTTTGAAGATCTAGTGTGTGGTTCAGGTTTGCATGGTAGACAGCACACTCTCATGCTCCTGGCACACTCTCCCATTCTCACAATATCCACGCACACTGCCTGCCGAAACCTAATTTGTGGATTAACCTTGCATTTACATCTTGGAATGTGGCACCTTCCGAGGGAAAGTGTGAGCGATACCGCCTTGCATTTGAAGAAATCATTAACAATTAAGAGCAGAAGTAAGGGATGACTCAAAATGGTTGCAGAGCAGCACGGAAGCAGCAACGGCAGCTGAAATAGTAATGTGTTTTCCTGTGTAGCTGTCAGCTCTCTTATCTCATATCCTTTGAGTGGCAAAGACTCCAACAATACGGATAATGTTCTCTTCCTGCTCTCAGAAACAGTTAATGGGAAAATCCATCCTAACACGGATTTCACATATGTTATTCGTGTGTTATCCCACATTTGCATCTACCTTTTGAAAAACATTCATATTGTATCCACAGAACAAGGACATGTCTATCTTTGATGACAAGATGCACTGGCTGTACATTAGTGGCTCTGCTGTGTGAATGGAAGGTACTTTCTTCTGCCTTACTGAACTCTCACTACTGTATGAGCTAATGTACAGTATCTACTTTTAGGAGAAAGAAGTGGATAATACGGTCAGGATGAGCAGAGTGCAAGCCAACTGACATCTCTTTAAATTGTTTTTAAATAAACCGTAGCAGCCTAAAATCTTCAGGTTAAAAGGTTAGAGGGTCATAAATCAGACATACACTTTATATTTAGTCTTTTCTCTGAGGCAGTGCTCGGTGCTCACCTCGCCCCAATCTGCTCATGTTTTATACATGTCACCCTTCACACCGTGTCTTCATCTTGCATGTTCCCCAGGCATACATTGAAAAAATGGAGAGATCTATGTTTTGTTTCTGTCAAATGTTTTTCTCCAGGGCAGAGTTTGGGCAGCCTGATGATTGAGGATATGAGGAAGAGAGACGTTGGGTCCTTGAGCACGCTTAGTAATGTCTCCACAGGCCTGTGGTGATGCTGTAGAGGTGCTCTGTAGACTCTTAGACCTGCGAGGAATTTAACATTTACTGAAGTTGCTGCAATGCTGCTTTTGAAGGTCCAGTGTGTAACATTTA
>NW_023339674.1:22867095-22870249 GCF_004916995.1 Morone saxatilis | reverse complement strand
ATTATATCCTGACAGTAGTACATAAGAGAGATAATATGACCTGGCCTGGACAAAAACAATTAATCAGAGCCAAGAAAGATAGTTGATTGTTGATTCATTCCTAGGGTGTAAAATACAGACGTGTTGGGACCTTGGGATGAAGACCCCACAGTCAACTATCTTTAAGCCTCCAACACAATTTTTTCTATTTTCTATTCGTTCTATTTTTTTTGGCTCTGATTGGTTGTTTTTCGTTCAGGCCCGGTGGAGTCTTGCAAATGCCATTAGTAGCACTAGGAGGTGCGAGGAACAAGATTTTTCACAGATTTCTGTCTCATGTATAACTGTCAGGATATAGTAAGTTTCAGCAAATATGACAAAAAGTATTTTTTTTTTATAAAAGTTACCTACAGCAGCTTTAATGCAGGTAAAAGTGACATTTTCGTTCTTTTAAGTCGGACCATTAAATGGATACCACAGCCACAGAATTTTAAGTGTGTTTTTATGTGTTTTGTTAGGTCAGGAGCTATTCAGTCATAAAATGACTAAGAAAAGATACAAGAATGTATTAATATAATAATAAACAGCAGATGAGGAGAGAGAATTGTGACATACCTGTGACACTGTGATGGTGCTTCCCCCGCCCTGAAGGCAAAAAAGAACGGGCTTTTTTACAGTACTGGACTCTGCAGACCTGACATTTCACATCCCGACCCCGACACAACAGATACAACATGCAACACTGAAACTTCTGTAGCTGACAACTAAACATTGACAGTCACAGGAGGTGACATATTAAATGAAATTATTTGGGGATTTTAGTTAAAACTCACTCAGAAGATGTAAGTATGTTTGCGGAAAGCATACTGTAATATAGAGTTTATTTTAAGAAAATTCCTATTCGGATGCCAAGATTGATCACCCTGGCATTATCACTTGGTTGATCAACCATGCCTGTTTGGTCTCCACCACACAGGCATAGTTATATATTTTGTTTGGCCTGATATGCACTATAGGTGGCGCTGTTGGCTGTGGACAGGCAAGATCTTTGGGCTGCAATAACCTTTGGTGGTTATGATTTTATCCTCCAAGCCAACAGAGAATAATTTTTTTTTCTAAATCAACACAAACAAATTCTGTGAGGCTATCAAGAAGCAACAAATGTGGGCTAAATGGCGGTTAAGGGATCGCCTTGTGATGGTGTTGTTTGAGTCCACCAGTGCCTGGTGGTCTCTATATATTGTCTTATTGTATTGTAAGGATGCACCGATTTATCGGCTGAACATCGGTATTAACTGATATCAGCAAAAAAAATACCTTTCTCCAACGCCAGTAGCCGATGATTATTTGTTCTATCTGTGTTGTATTAATTTCGCGCTGGCTAAATGTTGTATTTCCAACTCTGATATTGGAAAAATAATCAAAAGCACGGACAGTGAGAAAAGAAATAGACAGAGCTGCAACAAGGCAGAGATGCTCATCTTTGTAGATTTATTTGTTTTCCAGGCAACAAAGGAAAATAAATAACATTAAAAAAACATTGGCTATTGGCCAAATTGCTATTTTAAACATCGGTATTGATATCGGCCCAGAATTGGTGCATTCCAATTTTATTGTGCTTATTTACTGTCTTTCATGCTGCTTTGCAGCAAAAGAATATTCTCTTGTGGGACAATAAAGATCACAAATGAACTAAACAGACCCTCTTTTGGCAATTGTACAAAGTGTTGAAACCAGTGTGAAATTGTGCGATCATTCAGATAGTAGCAGGATTAATTTTTGGAGTCATGAGCTCGATATGGAAATTAAGCTGGGTAGTACGAAGAGTAGAGGCTAGTTGGTGGCTTTCACAGAGTCTCTTAGGTGGGATCTGTAAAGACAGGAACCTTTATCAGATTGGCCACTTCTAACCAATTGTAACTCAGTGACCGTCTAAAGAGCACCAGTAGAACTTTTTGTCATATTTGCTAAAACTTTGACTATATCCTTGCAGTTAGGCATGAGGACGATTAATCTGTGAATCAGGTTCTCTGCTCCGCCTAGTTGCTCCTAATTGCATTTACACGAATCAGTGGCCTAAAGGAAAAAAACATTTTTATTATTTTTTTTTTTTTTTACAGATTATCTGTCTTGTGTACTACTTTCAGGATATATTGAAAGTTACTGCAGCTTTAAATATTATATTATACTTATTCCAATATATTAATTCATTAATTTGTTATTGCAAGGTGTGAAGCCATTATAAGCATTATCTGAGATTTTTCATTATCCAATATCTTAAGAATAAGAAATATAACTCATTATAAGTTTTTAATGTTTGTTATTCTCAGATAATGCCATCATAATATGACAAGATGTGTGTGTGTGATCACCAGACACCTTGAGCATGACTTAATAACATGACACAACTATTAATCAAGGATTCATGGATGATAATTTATTGTCATTTACAATGCATGGTGGTAGAATGAAATTTAGATATAGTTCCCCTTATGATACTTATAAACTGATTAACACGTCATAAAATTTAAAATGATACAAATTTAATTTGAGTTGAGGAAGAATTTAACAGTCTCACAGCCTGTGGGAACAAGCTGTCTTTATATCTCGGGGTTTGGCAGCTTATCTTGTATAACAATAACAAAGTTTTTGCTAAATACATTTTGATACTTTTTTTTTCCTTACCTGGGAAACAGTGATGCTGCACTTTTTTGCGAGCTCCTCTTTGGCCTCCTCACTGGGGTATGGATTACTCAGGTGTGAATAAAAATACTCATTTAGAATTTCCGTGGCTTGTTTGCTAAAGTTCCGCCTTTTCCGCCTAAGAGAAGGAAAAGAGATGCGTTAATGATGAGATTCTAAGATGCCTGAAACAGATTTTTGGCTACATTACACAATACTTATTATTGTGTACTGCCACCTCCTGGTAAGTCCAGCTACACACTCCTTCGCACTGTTATGCACCTGCATAACACTTGATTTTCCCCCCCATGGATGTGCCTTAGCTGACTCTGACTGGCTAGTGTTTGTTTTGTTAGGTTTAGGCATGACGAGGGTTAGAAAAAGTGTGCTGTCTTGGTACAACTGTTACACTATGAAAATAAGAAATACTGTGTTGTTAATGAATTTCAGACAAGCTGAAGTTGTCTTGATATAGGGCGGCTGTGGCTCAGAG
>NW_023339674.1:22849102-22866899 GCF_004916995.1 Morone saxatilis | reverse complement strand
TATACAAGTATTTTACATTTACCATTTACCATATCTTGGCTCCAGCCATCTGCAGGACATAAAATAAATCTACATGGCAACGCGTTTACTTATTTACATACAGATATATACAGTACCAGTAAAAAATATCACTCTCTCATTCAAGTGAATGGGAACAGCTCTGGGTTCAAGATATTGCATGCAAGTATGAGTATATATATTACCTTTGAGCAAAAAATATTTTCTCTAAATATAGAGGATATCTAATCCCATATATTTCTCTGCCATGCTCTTGGCTCAGTGAACTCTTGCATAACCTTCTTGCACATAATATCTTGCGCCCAGAGCTGCCTGTGACAAATTCATTTAGACAAGATATCTGTTAAGAACTCATCTTGTCTCCATTCAATTACAAAAAACTCCCCCATATCCAGGTGAACTCATTATACCCAAGATGGAGAACATATTTGACTGAAGGTTTCTTCAGTAACGGCCATCTGGGGGGTAGTTGTTGAGATATCAATATCTGGATCTAGCTGATGACACCATCCAAATTTACATCTCTATATGTATGTTTTTATGTTCCAGACTCACCTAGCGTCCAGGAACCTAGAGCGCAGGATCATGACAGCCTCACAGGTGCTCTGCTTGAGCTGCATTTGGATGGAGCTGAACTTGCGGTGAATGATGTTCACCATGCGTTCAATCTCTTTTGGTGAGATGGGCCGTGTCCGTGACTGCTCTTTCAGCAGGTTCATTACATGAGTGGTGAATTCATTGCAGGCCTAATGAAATATCACAGAGACACAAAGGAGATGTATGTAATATAAAGTACATATGGGCTCACCATGAGAAAATTAATCATAACATATTTGATCTGGTGGCAGAATGCATACAAAACAAAAAGGGTCAAATATATTTCAGAGGTATGCCAACCTACTGTATTTCAAAGAGGCCACATCCAGAAAGATTTGGCAGCAACCAGGGTTCGAGTTATCTGGGAGGCAATGGGAACTGAGCCCCTTAGTAAGCAGTAAAATCATACATCAGTGGGGGTCTCTAATCACAAATTGCTTTTTTCATTGTAATGAGTAGTATTTCTCTCTGTATTGCTTCCTTTCTATTGGATTTTTGACTTGCAAAAACCGATGCATCTTCCCACTAGTGCAGCGCTACATAGAGTAGGGTACTGTGCACCTGCAACCAGAAGTGCTACTTTCATATAATATGGCATTTGCAAGAATTGAAAACAATCAATCAGAGCCAAGAAAGATTTAAAGACACTTTCGGTTGGAGGCTTAAAGATAATTGATTGTTGAGTCTCATGAGACAAATGGCATTAGGAGCCCCAGGAGGAGCCAGAGGAACGAGGCACAGATTATCTGTCTCATGTACTACTGTCAGGATATAGTGAAAGACTAACAGAAAATATTTTTTATAAAACTTAACTACTTCAGCTTTAAGAAATGTAATCATGTAATCAGGCTCACCCACATATTGTATGTGCCAAATCTGTCCAATATTAGATTAAATTTGTTAAAAAAGTGACAAAAAAAATAAATGGATGGAGTTTCATGTTAAAGTACTTTCATTCCTTAGCAAAACTGCACTAGCTCACTTACAATAAAAGACACCAACTGCACAGTGGAGGATTGTACGATGGAGTATTAGGGCCAGACTAAGAGAAAACTTATTTTGGGGGAGGAAATTACGAGAATAAAGTCGTAACATTACGAGAATAAAGTAGTAACATTACGAGAATAAAGTCATAATTTTATGAGAAAGGGAGGTGAGTAAGGTACTTTAACTTAGAGTCTGATTAATTATTCACTAAAAAGTAATTCAGTGGACCGATTAGCACCACTTAATTAAAAGGTTGCAAGATAAACTCTTAATTCATGAGTTTAAATAACCTTTTTAAGTTGCAAAACATGTTAGGATGAGTTTGGCTGAATTATTAATGTGGAAGAACTGAAACTATTTTAATGTGATAAGTATTTCTGTGAAGAAAACTGAATGTAATTGTTAGTTTTACAGTTATGAGAACTCTTCCCGCTGCGTTAAAGTGAGGAACGTTGATCTTGTGAAGTTTCAGTTTCACAAATAAGGAAATAATTCATGTTTTGGCTCATCAGCATCAAATTATCAGTATCAGGACTATTTCGAAGAAAGAACCACGCACTCGGAACAAATTTCTTCTATTGTACAGTCTCGTATTTTTACGACTTTATTCTCATAATTTCCAAGATTTTAGTACGGCTCCAATACTCCGTAAAGATAAAACTACTGATCCTCTGGGAAATTCCCAAGCCACCTCACAGTATATAGTAATGAGTTCTACATTGACAGCATTATGTGAACTACAATATAACTATTGTGAACGGGCCATTACACATTAGGATTTTGGTATTTAAGTAGATTCTGAAGCTTGTTCTTTTGTACGTTTTACTTCAGTGGACTACACTTACTTTATCTGAAGGATCCGAGTACTTCTGGGGGACTGAAACCACTTCAGGTGTAAACATAAGAAACTCTTGTTGAAGGTTGAATCTGAAGTGTTGAAAACTTTATATTTCTATGAATCATTAAAAACAAACGAGCAGTGACAGTTTGAAGCCATTTATTAGTTCAGATAACGAGTAACAGCATTTCCATGAAGCTCATAATGAAAACAAACATTGAGGTGTCAGAAGCGAACCTGATGAAGCAGGTTAGTGAACTTTAACGTTGGACCACTTCAACCACAAACAGTTACAAACATCCTGTTCTGCATTTACCTCAAGTTCTGGAAGCAAAGAAAAGCTTTAGCTCTCAGCCAGGCGGTTAAAGTGCAAAGCAATATCATTAAAAGTCTGAAAGAAACCTTCAGGAATGTGCAACCTTTATTGAAATAAGAAACAAAAGACAGCGGATCAGAAGGAGCAAACACTGGAGTAAAGGAGGTGGCACTTTAGTTTCCTCCCCTCAGGCGGAGCACCAGGTGGAGGGTGGACTCCTTCTGGATGTTGTAGTCGGAGAGAGTGCGGCCGTCTTCCAGCTGTTTGCCGGCGAAGATCAGCCTCTGCTGGTCCGGGGGGATTCCCTCCTTATCCTGGATCTTAGCTTTGACGTTCTCGATGGTGTCGCTGGGCTCCACCTCCAGGGTGATGGTCTTACCGGTGAGGGTCTTCACAAAGATCTGCATCTTGGCACTGTAGAGAGAGAGAGTGTATTTAATGTTAGAGACCTGAACAGAGTGTCTGCAGTTACACTATGGACCAGACGTAACGTCACAAAAACAAGCCGTAAACACAATAAAGTCTAATTATTAAGAGGTTTATACAATTATCAGGTAATGGAGAAATTATTATTAACTATTCTGATAAATTTGTCAGTAATTTATTTTACATTCTTATACAAAATGTTTGAAATATAAACACAAAAGTGCGTAAACATGTATTTTACTATTAAATATAAAATCCTCACCTCAAAAACAAGCAGTTAGTTGAGTTTTTAATCCAAATAATTTAATATTAATTTGTGAATTTAACTTTTATTCGTGTTTTTGAAACAACTGCGCATGCGCTGTTCCATATTTCCGCCCTGTTTGTTCGTCGGCTAACGAGCTAATGTTGCTAAGGTAACCGGATGTCGCCAGAAATATTCGACGTTTCTCGTTTTTGAGGCGATTATAGTTTTCTTTCAACGGTTCCCCTTCTTTTAAAGGCTTATATCTCTTTCTCTGCCGCGTTAACCGACGGAAATAAAAGATGAACTGTGGTTTTTATTACGTCAGGCCGCGGTTATCAACGTTAGCTGCCACAACAAAAAAAAAGCTGATTCATCCGCTACTAACAGCTGAATTAAAGTCGATTAAACACACAAAACATCAGATAACGACACGTACGTAACACTTGGCTTAAACAGGGTGGATATTGCTTTTAAAATAGTCAAATTACTTACAAACAAATGGTTCCCGCGGGTGTTTGTTCCGGTCACTTCTGAGCGCAGTCAGTTTGTTATGAACAAAGAGCCGCGGAGGGGTATTTATAGGCAACAAGTGAGCGATCCTTCCGCTGTGCCACCCAGTGGAACTATAACCTATGTTTATCTGTTAAAAACCCTGTAAAATGAGTTTGGAGTTAGTTAAACAAACATATTCTGAATGTAAACACAATCAGAGTTTTTATGGGGGAGAGAAGTTGCCTTTTTTTTAGACGTGAAGGTGAAAAATGTCCGTTCACAGCCTGCGCGTATGTATACATGATATTCAGGACAAGAGCAAACCGGAAACGGTCGACAACAACAAATAATATATTTCTAATAAAAATCTTATTTTTCTATTCTTATCATAATAATAATCAATTATTATAATAATATAAATGATTATAATACTTAATAATTATTAGTATTATTATAACAATAATAAATGTGGTTGTTGTTATTGTTGTTATGACTTGCATTTTATTTTGAAAATTCAACACTGTACTGTAAATAAAACAAAATAATACAGCCTTTTTCCAAACACAGAACTTCAAAAAAGACAGAAAAAGGAAAAATAAACAATACAAGCCTGAGAGTGAGTACAAGATAACAATAATAATTATGATAACTTTATTTCTACAGCACTTATCAATGTCACAAAGTGCTTGACAAAATAAATGAGATAAAAACAAACAAACAATAAAGATAAGCTATAGGTAACCGTAACAAACACAGTTAAAATATGAGAATAAACGAAAATAAAACAACCTGGCAACAGCGGCAAGTTTTACAAGTCAGACATCCTGTAAACTTTATCCTTTCGCTTCCACATTCACTCCAGGAGATATGTTTCTGTCCATATGCAACGACTTATGGAGAAAGAGGCTCTCCAGGTGTTCCCGAGAATCATCTTCCTGCCAATTTCTGCCATCTGGGTTCGGTCCTGATGATACTAATTAATTCTACAACATGGTTAAAGCCTCCTGAGGCTCTAAATACGAGGATCGACGGGCTTTATAGTCGGTTACTGCTGCAACTATAACACATAGTTATTGATTAGTCAAGTGTAGTCAGTTTATTTATACAGCTCAAAATCACAAGGGCCTCCGAGGGCTGTACAGTCTGTGCAGCATTCAGTTTAAACCTCTGATTGCTGTAGTTTCTGACTGAGATCACAAATAGAACACTTAGAAAAGACCACCCAGTGCTGTCAGATATATCAATGAGATATTCAGATGAAACCCATCCTCACTGAACACATGAAATACCGTCACTTTGTGTTTTCATCGGTCTGTTTATTTCTCTGCTTCTCCTGAAAACAAATGACCAAGTTAATGTGATTTTTGGAGGTAAGCAGATATTGATTTTGAGCCTTTCCCCGGCAGCACGCCTTCATACTGTTGAACAAGCAGAATCTTCTCACTCATTATTCATCAATTGACAAAATATTTGATACCTTTTCCCAACAGGAAGAAACCTATTGATTTTAGTTACCCTGTGACCTTTAACCCCCTCATCACTATTCCGTCATTAACCAGAAACAACTGTCTGTCTGTAAAACTAATGACTAGCTGGGGACATTATTAGGCTGACTACACTCTTTGTAATTGTCTTTTGATTTCAGATAATCATTAATGCAACATTTCTTGTCTGAAGTGCACATTTTGCCTCCGGTCCGACGTTTCAAAAATGAGCTTCCTGACATTTTAATATTCATCCCTTTGGAAAAAAAATAATGTTTTTTAAATGCCAGCTTCAATTTGAGGCTTTCTGGAGCTACATTTCACACTTTCATTATGAAAATATGATGCAAAAATACACTCACAGAAGTTTTGTTTGACACATTTGCAAACTTGTTGAGTAATTACACCTGGAGGACTTTCAGAGCTTAATATCAGTTATAAAACAGGTTTTTTGAGTTTAGTATCCAGCATATCACAGAGACACTGTTAGCAGTCAGGCTTGTTTTAAAGGTCCAATATGTAACATTCAGGAGGATCTATTGGCAGGAAAGTACAATTATATCATGTATATTTTCATTAGTGTATAATCACCTGAATATAACAATCATTGTGTTTTTGTTACCTCAGAATGAGGGAGTGGGTCCTCTTCTACGGAATCTGCCATGTTGAACCGCCATGTTTCTACAGTGGCCCAGAATAGACAAATCAAACACTGGCTCTATAGACAGGGCCTTTCGCAGCCACCATAGTTTCTCCTATTCGCTTGAAATGGGAGGGAGACACGAGGGAGTTTGTAATCTGCAACTACACCACTAGATGCCACTAAATCCTGCACACTTATATATAATGTAAGGATTTGTTTTCCTGCAGAATTACATATCTTAACCCTTTAATGGGTTTCTTAACCATTTGATAGAGTTTTTCAGGTGGTTTCCGTCTAGAAAGTTACCGGCAGAACTCACTTCATCTTTTTTTTTCAGTTTCGTTTAGGGCTTACTGAACAAAATGATGTTAATGAAATCCCCTAAAAGTCAGATACATTTACTTTTTTAACAAGACTATAAGGGCTATGCTAATAAATAACTAAATAAACTAAATGCTAATGCAAACATGCTAAGGGTTAGATTATGCTTGAACATAACTAGCTCGTAAGACGTTCGTTCTGAATGGCCACACTCGAAGGTTTAGTCAAAAGCTGTCCATCTTAGACAGATGTGATATTGTTTAAATATGGGGATTGTTTCTCAAATGTTTGGCCACATGTGGAGGGAGGGGGTTTCCGAAGGTATTCAGCAAGCAGTGATGACAGAGAACACTGGCAGCTTAACATACTCATAATGAAGCTGCTGATGTTTAGCAGTTTAGCATGCTTATGCCATGTTCACTGTCTTTGTTTTTGCATGTTAACATCGTAACATTAACTAATTAGCAAATTAGGTACACTATTTTGTAAAGTATGAAGTACAACTGAGGCTAACAGGAGTGCCTTTAATTAAGAGGTATTTAGCAATAAGCTAAAGTATTAGACATGCTGTAATTCTGACCTGATGATGTGGCGCTAAATAAAAAGTCAGACGATCACCAACATGCTTACAGTTCATCCTGAAGGGGCATGAATGTATGTACCAAATTTCATAATAATCAATCCAAAATTTGAGCTATTTCAGTCTGGAACAAAGCGGTGAACCAACCAAACTAACAGACTGACTGTTGGTTGACCGAGCTGGATATCGTCATGGAATACATAACAGCACAAAAACAGTTGAGGGCAGTGACCTCTTCCCTCTGACCACTGGGGGAGATACAACTTGTATGCATACAAAATACTTTGTTTTTTGTGTTTGAATACAAGCACTGCTTTGAAGAATACCACAAGAGGAGGATCCATTTCCCCACAGAGCTGTTTTATCACCACACAGATGCTCAGGTCTGATTTAGTACTACATAGATTGCACTGCGTATGTGACTTTCTGATATTTTTGCCATGACCATTAGTAAACCTTTAGCCATGGCTCTAGGGATGCCAGTGGCTCTCGGCCAGAAGCAAAGAAAAGGAAAAAAACAAAACATCCCATTGCTTTTTTCTGGATGGCACTGTTAAAAGGTTAAAACACAAGTGTATGTCAGTGAATGCCACTGCAACTCACTCTCAGTAGAGATGATCAATATTTTTAGTTTACGTTATGGGAATTTTAACGGTGTTTTTTGTAGGCTAGAGAATTAAATTTAGGTTTTTTAAGTCACGATTTGCATCTATAATACTGCTCAAAGTGGAATGCTTTCATACAGTAGACAACCTCAAAATTATATATTACCATTTGGCTGTTGTTTTTGGCCAAGTGTGCATGCGCTTCCAAAACCATCAGCCCCCAGGCCAGGATCCCAGAGGAGATAAGGGATGAAGAATAGATGGCATTCTAAGCTCTCAAGCCTCACGCACATGTTTTTATTTTTACCTCCAGACTTCTTGGGAGCCATCTGTTCAAACATTTAAAGAATACCTTGCTCTCACCAGCCAGAGAGTGAAGCAGCTTGACCAGCAAACATTACGAATGTGCTGTCGAGTAAATGTAGCTCCCAAGATAGAGGGGCAAAGAGATTTGTTTGTGAAGAAACCAGGAAATAAGAGTCAACTGCTACAAGGAAATCTTCTGAGACTGTGGAAGAGCACAGAGCGACAGCGGATGTGTCTGCAAACATGTTTTATGTGTGCATCGGACCAGCTGGATTAACTTTTGGCTGATTGAAGAATTGATCAACTTCCTGCTGCTGTTTTTACTGCACATATTTGTGGGCTGCTCAGGGAACAGCTTGTTCTTGGCATTGTGTCTCAGAACCAGTCAGGACATTCAAACTTTATAGGGAAGATCCAGAAAAGAGACTAGGCTGACCACACTAACTAAGTCTTTCAGTGTATATTCTCCTTATATTCCACTCTGAATTACAGACCCCATAATCACTGTTTAATGCATTTGGTGTAAAGGTAAAGTAGAATAAGAGCTCCAAAGTCAGATTATCTGTGTTATTCAGATATGAGCTGGAAGCTCATTTTCTAAAGAATGTTATCAGGTTTAAACTTCTAGTTTTAAAGACAATTTTTTTTTGCTTTCCAGTCTCTCCGTTCATAATTGGCTTTCTTAAGCAGATGGCAGTTTTTACAAAAAGCTGAATTGTGACACTGAGTGCCTCCCTCAAGACTTCTCCGCCATTTTCTGAGAAAGCCTCTGAATAGATCCCGACAAGCCATTACTGTTCTACACTTTCCCCCTGTTTATTTCTATTTACAGCAGTTAATACAATTATTCCCAGTCGTGACCTATTTAAGCGGTGCATGCTACGAGCCATTAGCATTCAGCGAGTCTACAAAGTTACCACATTGATGGATTTGTGAAAGGAGGTTGTGTTTTTTAGTGCGCGCGTAGGTGGAGGTTCAGAGGCCTCCTGTTTGTCTTCATTTAACTGATTTTCTGTTGCCATAGGAGCAAGCTTCTTTTTTTCTCCCATGAAAGTGCAGCACTTCAGAGCGCACTGTCTGGATTCAGATCTACAAGAAGGTGTCAGGGGAGTTGTCCAGGATTTTACACTTATCACCGCTTCCATTAGATGACTTGCAGCTCACTTTGGAGAAAATGTTTAGTTCAGAATGTCTTTATTATTGCAGAAACCATTCATGAGTACATAGTAATGTGGATTTAGCAGATCTTTAAAAACAGCATATATGTGCTGGAGCATGTACTGTTGGAAGAGAAGATAAATCTTCTGTGAGTATAATAAAGTGCATTGCTTGTCTTTTGTTTTGTCATCCTTGTGCCTTGATTTCTTTTGGAAAAATTTCTAAGATGCCTTTTGTTGCTTAAGATTTATCACTCCACCTGAGGAGAGTTCAAAGACTTCTCAGTAAATCAGCCAGAAAAGATAAAAGTCAGCAGAATATCTTGGATACATGCCATTCACTGCCCTCCGCTGCTTTGGACCTTTCTCTAGCCACAAAGCTAGACAACCAAATGGCTTATCTCATGTACCCCCATCTTCTTATAAGAGGAACTCAAGTACCTCTTCATCAGCACCACCTGTCATCTTCGAAATGTATTAATTTCAGTTGATTTTAAAGTGGATGTTGAGTAATACCACAACAAGTGGATATTGTTACAATCTTTAGTGAATTGTACAGTGTTTTGCTTTGTTTAGTCAAGTTTACATTCTTACTACAACTGTTTGGAGTCACAATAGCTGCATCTGTTTTCATTAATGTATAATCACATGAATATATCAATCGTTGTGTTTTTGTTACCTTAGAATGAGTCGTTTTTATCTACAGACTCCACAGGTAGCCTTCAATGCCATGTTGAACCACCATGTTTCAGACTCCTACACACTATAGTTCAACTCTTTATCCAACACTTTCAGCTAATTATTTCTACCATTTATTTATTACTTTTAGCATGTTTATCCCTTAAAGGTCTAGTGTGTAACATTTAAGAGGATCTACTTGCAGACATGGAATATAGTATGTGTAGGTATGTTTTCATTAGTGTACTATTACCTGAAAATAAGAATTGTTGTGTTTTTGTTGCGAGCTGTTTTTATCTACAGATAATTATTTAAACAGTTTTTACATTAGTTCCCACTTTTGCTAACTATTTGGCCTGTTTATCCATTAATTTTATGTAATTATTTCAGCAGTTTATCTAAGTTAATCATTTAAACCATTTATTAATTACTTTTAGCTAACTATTGAGAGGCCTCTGCTAGCTTGCTAACTAGTTTCCATGCACTCACAGTGGCAGCAAATGGCTTTCAGATGTTACAATTGACTCAGGTTGATGAGCTGTGTACTGGCCAGAAACCTGTTACACAGGCACAACACAAATATGTGGACATAAAATGTATCTGTTGGTCTACTCCACAATCTTTCCACGTATGCCCTGGTAGCTGTAGTACCTCCTGGGGTACAAGTACAAGTACCAATGGCTGGGAATCACTGCTGTAGGTCCCCGAGTTCACCTGTCTGGAGACTGGGGCTCTCTAATATGCTGGTAAAAGGTAAAAGACGGGCAATAAAGATGTCTTATTATGGCATTCCACAGCCCGACAGTAGCTGCTTTTAGTGAGGAGTAGTTTCCTATGCGGTCTTGTCCATGTTCAAACAGATCATTGAAAGAGGAGAAACCACAGAAATGCATGGCCTTCAGTAGCAAACTGACTGAAACCATACACCAGTCTTGCTGGACATTTAAATAAAAGAAAGTCATATAACTTCAAGATTATAATGAAAAGATAATGACTGGATGTTTCTATTAAAGGTCTTGTGTTATGTGATCTATCCCTTTTAACAATGCCAGTGAGTCCTTTTGAAAAAGTGGGTCAATGGAGCTATTTTTAGTAGCCATTGCACACCCCTTTTTACAAACAAGCAAAGGCACAAATTCTGGATGAAGCGTCACCCAGCTATGTTGAACAAACATTCGGGGGAAATGAAGGTGTTTGACTTGCCGGTAAATGGGGTGAACTATTTATCTGGTTTCAAACTTCACCTCTCTGCGGAGATGAGAAGCTGTGTGAGGGCATGAAATGACTGAGCGAGTTGGGGGGGTGGGGGGGCTTTGCCTCCTGGATTGGCTTTGATAAACTAGGGACTTGTAAGATTTGTAGGGCTCTCTGTTCTAAAGTGGGCTTCTGTTTCATCATCTCCAAGTCCCGGTGTCTTGCGTGGCTACCTTGTTGTAATTCCTCCTCATTTTCTGGGTTTCTCTCCCACATTGTCTTTTATTCCCAAAGAAATCGCTTGAAAAGGAAGTGTTTGCTGCCTTCTCCTCTGTTAGAAGTGACACTGTGGGCGATGATGTGATGGAGGCGTACCAGAGACAACATCCTCACATGCACCTTACTGGTTTAATATTCCACAATTGCACACAAAAGTTTGTCAACTAAACAGAGCACAAAGTGGCATATGTTGAGACTAGAATCTGAGCTGCGCAGAAAAAACAATTTCAGCAAGAAATGAAAGGAATAAACAACAAAAATTAGGCCTGTTTCAGGATTATACACTGTTAATGATGGCGGGGAAGCAGTGAATTGCTGCTCGTCTTGCAATCAAGCCCAATAAATCACATGAGGCTGCGCACTGCCCCAACAAACGGGCAAGAGAATGTCAGTGGAGCAGAAGGCGATTTTGCGGCAGAGCAGAAAATGCACTGTATTCCTACAGGCATTGCATGACAAATCTGTGAACTTCTACTAAGTAGAGGTGGAGCATTGTTTGTATGAATTCCTGAATGGCTGTTTCACTTCAGGCGAACTAGAGACAAAGGAAACATAAGCATTGTAAATTATGGCTCATTTTGCCCTTCACTTTGACATCAAATTAAGGTGAAATGTTGCTGATGCTTGACTGACTGTATGTGTTTACGTTTCCCAGATGACTTCACATGCATGCCAGTGACACCTCAACACCAGGGGAAAACATTTACAGCCATTAGTTACCAAAAGCAAAATCACTATTGTTGTAGCACCAGTGGGTTTATGAGCAAAAC
Organism: Morone saxatilis; assembly: GCF_004916995.1. Lineage (NCBI taxonomy): Eukaryota > Metazoa > Chordata > Actinopteri > Moronidae > Morone > Morone saxatilis. The sequence continues at coordinate 22,854,961 of NW_023339674.1, read as the reverse complement.
CTCAACAGTGCAATACCTTCTTCCTTCCAGTCAAAGTGGCAGAGGTCGTATGTTTCCAGGAAACCCTGCTAATATCACTCACCTCAAGTGAAACTCCCATGATGTAATATCCAGTAAACCTCAGAATTTGTGTGTAGAAGTTTCATGTTTCTCTTGTAAAATGAGTAGTGAGAGAAAAATGCTGATGCTTGTTTTGAAGAAATGAAAGTGTAAAAACAAGTTTCCTGTAGAGTTTATTGAGGTTATGTAATATCAAATGAGCCTGGCAGGAAACTGATGAAGCCCAAAATATACTGCCTTGCTCAAAGGCAGCAGTTAAGAATAAATGTGTTACTTGCCACCCTTAATTCATCAGCTACGACTTGGCTTTCATCCTCCTCCTGTTAGTACCACATATCAAAGCAATCATTTTCTGGCTACTTTTCAGTGCCAGTCTCACTCGAGCTCAAGGCTAAAGTGCAACTCAGATGAGTCAGAAACATCACAATTTATGATGAATTATATGATATCTGATCGGTGCCTCCTGCGTGGCTGGGCCAAGTGGGAGCAGTCAGTGTGTCCAGGGTGACACGGTATGTCACAAGAGAGAGAAACAGTTTGGATTAGTAATGACATGTGCCAGGAGGGCTTGTCTGCTTTACAGTCAGAGGTGATGTGAGGAAGATGAGACAGAATCAGGATGGCAAGAGAGGGAAGAAAGAGAGCAAAGGCATGTTGACATGAGTGCATTTATTCTCAAGTGTACAGTATGCTAGAATGATAGGATCTATATTAATCATGTTATATTCTCTGTCAGGTTTCTGGCTAATATAGGTTGACTGATGAGTTAATACATGTTAAACATGTTGTAATCATACATGTAGAACATACATTTTCTCCCTCTGGTCCTGCTGTCCATGTTGTGCTGGTGTTTTATCATCACTGGAACAACACTGCCACTTAGTGGCTGGATTATCTCTCCCTCTGGACAAAACTCATTGCAAGGCTGGCTTAAGTACACTCATACAGCTCTTAGCCCTGTGTGATATTTGCACCACAACTGAACTCATGAGGATCACTTGAGGTTTTTGGCCTGTGGGGAAAAACACTTTGCATGCTTAAATGTGGGGCAGTGGGAATGGGAAGGAATTTGGGGCGAAAGTCTTGTTTGAACTGCTTGTATCCCCCGTCTGCTGTTATGATTTAATACCAAGCTATCTGTTATTACCCAAGTGGTATTTATGGACTCTTGTACCACCAATATCTGCAAAGCTTGCTGTTACTTTCTAGCTTTGCAACCGTAGCGAGGTTTCAGCCTCAGGAACTGTATGTAAACATTTTAAACTACTCTCATGCATCTCATTGTCTCTGCTCTGACACTGATTCAACCTCTTCTTGAACTGTGTGTCCCTTTACACTGTGAGATTTACTGTCTGTGTATTGTGCAATAATCATGCACTATTTGTAGTTACTTCGATACACCAGTGCCACCCATGGCTGGAGGAACCTCTTTGTGCATTGTGTTCCTATGCTTGAGCACTACATTGTCCCACACGGGTAAAACGGTAATTTGATCAAATACATTTAGGAATGTTGAATTTGTAAGCAGAATACAGAAATATAAATGGTCCTTGGAGCTAGGAGGCTAGCTTATTGTATTTATTTATTTATGTATATATATATTTTGGGGACTTTTTGCCTTTAATGGATGGGACAGCTGAAAATAGACAAGAAGGGGGTGAGAGAGGGGATGACATACACCAAAGGGCCACAGCTTATATATACAGTCAATGGGCCACAGGTTGGAGTCGCACTCCATGGCTGCTGCAGCAAGCACTTAGCCCCAGCACATGGCTTATTTTAACATAAAAACGGATAGCAGGGGAAACAGCTAGTCTCTGTATTATGGTCTTCAAATGATATCATGTGAACATGGCATAGAGGTGATGGCAAGACTCTAACACTCTAGGAGGTGCTGGTATAGATTTTTGAACTTCAGAAAGTCTAGGCTGTTTCCTTTGTTTCTAGTCTGTATTCTAAGCTAAGCTAACTGTTTCACATACGGTTTCTAGGGGGTTACTTACTGTTACTATGTTTTGTTGTCATGTCATCACTGTTAGGTTGCTGTAACCTAACCTAGAGGTGGTATTAGGTTGTGTTATTGAACCCACTTTTAGTCTTATGCTAGGTTAAGCTAACCGCCTCTTTGCTCTGTTTTCATACTTTACAGACAGATGAGAGATGAGATGCAGTATAGATGTTATCATCAAACTCTCGACAAGAAAGCAAATGCATATTTCCCAGCAAAACAAACAAAACAAACTTTTCAAATACAGTTTTATTTTCCTGCTTTTAAAACATGTGTACTACTATTTGCACTCAGCTGTAGCTTTACATGCCATCTCTTAACCCCAAATGTGAGCCCATGAACCATAAGCCGTTCAAACGAAACTCCTGGGCCATGAACCTTTTATCTTTGAGAAATGACAGCCTCATGTCACACTGATTCATGCATGTACTATCACTTTCAAGCTCACCAGGCACTAAACAGACTCTGCTGAAACTCTCCATCATTGACCTAAAACTTCCCTGTGAACGTACCTGACAGGTCAGGTCTCGGCCTGCTGGTCATAACGGCCAAGGTCAAGTGAAACATTTGTCTGCAGTCATCTGGAAGTGGAGCCTCTGGGTAGTAAACACTGTGGTCAACTCACGGTCAGTATGTGCAGCTCTCCCACGCCACATTGTTGTCAGCTCAAGACAACATACAGTGATCCTGAGATGCACATTACTGTCAGAAAGAATTAAGTGTGCTCCAATTGAAATGCAAAAGTTAACTTCAGATTAAAACTATGGCTGTAATTGGTCCAAAGTATTGACTGATTTAACTCTTTTTCTACTGTGTAGTTAAAGAAGGAAGTGTTTTTCCTTCAGCCTTGTTTTTCTATCTGTTAATCAATGCTCAAAAATGAAAGAAGGCCTTCACATATAGTAGAATCGGGCCATTTGCCATGCATGCTGGGACAAATTAAAGTGTTCTGTAAAGCTTTTGCTGGGCTAAAACATTGAAGGTTAGGAGTTTTCCAGCTCATCAGGCTTTAGCTGAGTTAATGAACCCTCATAGCCGTGCCCCCACGGTCTGGTCTGAGCATTACTCACAGGCTAAGCAGGGAAAAAGAAGCTGCCAGTGTTCCTACGCTTCAACAAGCCACTGCACACACACAGATCATGACTGTGGAAGTTACCGGGTCACAGAGGTCTACGCAACATCTGCTGATCCTGTGTGATATCTCAGGAGAGTTAAATCAGGCTTTGCTGCAATATGGATAAACAAACACAAATGTGCTGGGGCATAATTGAATTACTTCTATCCACCAAGAACATTGAAGATGAAGGGTGGATGCCCCTGGACATGTTTGTGTTTGTTTGAGCTGTAAAGTCAACTGATGTCATCTCGCAGAGGATTCTCTGGCCCAGATTCTCTCACGTTTGTTTTCACAACTGTACAACATGCCCATCATGAAGAAATATAATTTCAATGTATTAATAATTTTCTTTTTCAATAATTCTCTTTATTGAATTTCTCAAGTTATATATAAAAAAGTACCCCAGCAGACAGAAAAAAAGAACTCTTAAGTACACAGTATATTTCTATGCCCTCTGACACTGCTTCCAACAATACATTTAAAATGTGAAATTAAAAACTGCCATGGGAATTGCAATAAGAAAAGAAACAATTTACTCATAGGGATCCGACTCTTTTTAGGAAATTGTTTTCAGTGGTCGTTTAAGGGGCACTCTGTGTTAGCTTGCTTTTATGGCGTTCATGGCCTTTTTCACCACTTCAGTTTTTCTTACATAACATTAATTTGGCTACAGCTCAGGCTAACATACAGTTAACATACCACTTCAGCAAGGCCTCAGAGCAGCTCTACCAGGTGAGCTATCTGGGTGCCCCTTTATTTCAACTGGTCATTTAAATTATTCCACAAGGAACAAAATTAGACACTACTATTTTTTTTTTTTATCCCAGTGACCATTTAACATAATGTACAATCTTACATTTCAGGAGCCCATCTACAAGGGGAGAGTACGGGGTTGCTTTCTATGTCTCATTCAGTAGTGTAGGGCCCAGATAAAGTTTACATTTAGCTTTAAGTATGTCTACTGACTACCCAATGCACATCTGACTCTGGGAGATTTTACTACTACACACTACACTAATACAGTAAACTTGTAATCAAACAGTTTACACATCCAGCAGATACAGACCAGCATCATTAGAGGTCACAATTCTGGCCACCTGATGAATTTCCCTTTAGCTCTGTTTTGGACTCCACCTCTTTAGATGTTAAATGCCCCACTATGTTCACCAGCTAACTTCGTCTGTCTGCTTTTTTGTGCTGAGCAGGTAGTGTTGTGGGTTTTTCAGGCTTTTTTTGCTGAAAACAGCTGCCTGCTGCAGCCATTAAGTTACACTAAGAACAATGAGCGAACCAAACAATGATGTTGAAGACCAGAAAACCAAAACAATGCGCTGAAAGATGCTAAAATGCTCCATAAAGCTTAAGAGTTGGGTAATAATTGTGTGGGTTTGTCACTATGACAACCCCTTTAACCTTACACACAGTCATTTGATGCATTGTTATTATAAAAATATTTATTAAAGCATCTTTAAATTAGAATTAAGTGTCAAAAGAGGTATTTGGGGCCTTATGTGAAAAGGTATTTTGATGTTAAGCAAACATACATCCATACATTCACTACCTTACACACTACCACAGCAAACACACACACAAACAATCAAAGATACACTTCAGAATATGCAAAATACAAGTTACTGGTGAACATTAACTGCACTTAGCTACAAAGGAGAACACATGCTACACTACTGTACTACTCACTGTGACATTATAGTGCATTATACGCAGCGCTGTTTCATCTGAAACATCCACCGGAAATATGACATGTATTATTCAACCTATTATTAATTCATGTTAAATTCATCAGTGATAAACATGTATGTCTTTGGAGAGCACTAAAAAACTGCATGGAGAGAGTGAAGCAGAAACTTGAGGAGATACAGTACCATGTAAACGCTTACAGCTTGGCAACACTGAACATTTCCAGTTATGCAGTGTTGATTACTTGGCCTAGATACAACAATATGGATTATTCTTATCCACGCTTCTCCCAATGATGTGATGCATCACGGGGCAAAGGGTTTCTTAGTTCAGTGGTTTACATAAAGCATGTCGCATCAGAAATACAATGTTATGGTGCTGTCATGCTGAGATATTTCCATAGAACTTCCACCAGGTCTGTGATTCAATTATGCTCTGCTCTATAGTTTACAGTTATCACAGAATCAAATAAAGAAACAACAGCGAGGAGATTTACAGATTTCATGGAGATTTTGAAGAAATTCCATCTTCTTGCACCAGTGCGTCTATTTGAGCAGAAGAAGAATTCTTAAAATTCATTATTAACCCATCACTGAAGCAAAAAAAGCTCTGGATTGATTAGAAGTAATTACTTGACTGCAGACCAAAAAAAACCTAAATGAGATCTGTACTGAAAGCTACTGGCCATTCAAACAACACTAAAGAGCATGAAAATCTCAGCCTGCAGTCCGTGGGAGTAGCTAAGCAACCGTGCAGAAAGAACGCCTTTAGAAATCTGTCTGCATTTCTTTGACGGCTGCAGATTACAACTGGATTGGTTTTAAACTTCCAACAAGGTGTTGGAAGCGCTCCCTGACAGAGTTGTGATTGGGAATGAGTGGCCTTACGGTATGCTATGTCAGAAGACATTAGCTTACACGCAGACTGATGTTTAAATGGGGATTCTATTCAAGGATTTGTGGGAGGGAAAAGTCTT
>NW_023339674.1:22847095-22849088 GCF_004916995.1 Morone saxatilis | reverse complement strand
TCGCTTTCAATGATCTGGTTCATCCCACAATTGCTTGATTGTGTGATTGTCCAGTTGAATCATGAATGCCATTCACTGGTATTTTAGGAAAAGATGCAGGAACATAAGCTTGAGAGAGAAAATCAAAACCAGCTAAATCTTTCATAAACCGTATGAATAGTGTGTTGCACAAACCTGTAGGGTTAATCTAGGCATCTTTATGATTTAGGCAACCTAAATTATTATTCTTCAGTCTTCATCCTGTGCTAACAGAACAGTGATAGAAGTAAGCAACATTCATTGATTAAAATATCCAATTAACCGTTCAATTTGATATTTGTCTGTGGTTGTTTTGTGGTTGCTCCAAACTCAGATGGGATTGTGTTTAACAAAAAAAGGCTCCTTGCCCCATATTTGCTTCATAACCAAACTACAAGCAAATAACCTACAAAAACTATTTATTTCACAAAATGAACAACATTCTGATGTTTTTGATGCAGTGTGTGATGTTGATCCCATTCATCATGGTATAAGCCTTTTTGTTTTTTCCTGTGTTGCTATAGGCCATTTACATACAATTTAAATTACTACAGCATCACTAAAGGAAGTGATTTGTATGAAGTGAGTTACCCAACAACAATCAACATCATATGTTCTCTCAGAAATGCTCAAGCTGACAGAAGTAACACCCAACTTCTAATGAGAACACTCTGTTCAGATCCTGTACAACCCAGATGGATCCCAGCAACATGACAGCACATGGCCTGTTTCAGTGTCATTTAGTCCGAGTACCAGAAGAAAATAATGGCATCAACATATAAAACTTGTGCAATTACTTACATCCTCCAAAGTGGGGCCCAAGTTTTAGACTGCATGGTTTTTTGGGCACTTGGGGGTTTAAAAACTGAGCAAAACTAAGCTAAAAGACAATTTAGTATAATTCCATGTGACCTATTAATATGTTGTGTGTGGCAAAATAGCACATGGACAGCCCTGGCTTTTAAAAGTTATCATTTCCATCAAAATGAAAGAGGTACACTCATACTCAACATACACAAAAAGGGTTTGTAATTGTGGATACATTTGTTTTTCCCTTCTAAAGACATATAATATTGAGATGATGAGAGCAAAACAGTCTAATGTACTGTAACACAAGCAGAGCAACCTGTCCCACCTGGCAAGTATAGAATACCTGCTAGACAGGAGGGGGGCCCTGGCCTCCTACAGGTTGATCCAGTCAGACACCTTGAAACAAGTTGGGTCATTATGACATAATGAAAAAGAGAGTGAAATTAGCACTGTGTGCGTGCACAGGTGGATGCAGTTGAAATCCTAAACCAGTCTCATAATATACAATACAAACTGAGATCATCTTCTTACAGTACAGTATGAGACTTGTCCCAAACCAGCAGCGCAGTATGTAAATGCGCAGTGTTTGTGGTTTGTCTCTCTGTAAATTCGATCCTCGTAATAAAAAGACCTGTGTGTTTAGCTGAGATACAACCTGCCGCAGTGTACGCCCTTTAAAACAAATGTTAGACACGGAACAAGGAAGTTCAGCACCTGTTGTCGCTGCCTCTTTATAGACTTACAACACCTACTGCGGTTATTAGTGGTAAGTAAATAATTTATTTAATCATTAGGCTCTTGTACTCCAACACTATCACTTTGAACTGTAGACCCAAAGAGATTTAGGTTAGTCTTCCGGGGAGTAATGATGTGAGGAGCGATTTAAGTTTCGATTCTCAGTCAACTGGAGGTAGAACAAGTAGAGAAAGCCTCTCTGCTGTGGCTCTAAATGTAGGCTACTGAAAGAAGCTGGTTAAAGTGTTCATTTGATTCATAGCTACACATTAGTGTTGTTGATGTTTTTTTAAAGAGGTGTTGCGAAGCTTCATCATGTTAGAAGCTGAGGAGGAAGGAGTGCCCATTGAGGAACAGCAGCATCAGCTCAGCTCTTCTTCCGGCGGGCAGGAGGACACTCAACCTGCTGCCCGCACAGAGGGCACAGAGG
>NW_023339674.1:22835242-22846995 GCF_004916995.1 Morone saxatilis | reverse complement strand
AGGAGCGGGCAGTGAAGGGCGGAGTGGCCCCCTCCACTGCCCGCACAGAGGGCACAGAGGAGCGGGCAGTGAAGGGCGGAGCGGCCCCCTCCCAGTATAATTCCATCTCTGTGGAGTCATCTCCGGAACAGTTCAAGCTCAGGAGGTTCTTCGTGTTGAGGGTAAAGACTTTTACTTTTCCACTTTGTTGCTCAAACGGAATAAATGTGCCAGTTTAGAAATCTCCCATCCCGGTGAAACTTCTCATATTTAAAATTTATTAAAATTCATACATGTTATCTTAGGATTTGATGTATTTAACCAGAGTTAGCATAATTCTAATTTTGTCTGAAGTTCCTGGTAAGTAGCAATATAGTTTATGAAAAATTATATATTTGTAGATTAAACCCAAAAGCAGAAACTAGTTGCATTAGAAAAATCCTGCTTACATAATAATATAGACAATCAAAAAGGGATATATATATATATATCTATATATATATATCTTCTTTGGAGACTAAAATGTAAAAGGAGGTTGAGTGGTGTTGATATAACTCTATGTTATGGCTAAACCAGTAAATTTGCTTTGCTTTAATATTATGATTGCAGATATATCAGTATCTGAGTATATAATTACACTCATATGCCAATAAGTGGCAGGAAATTGCAGTACAGAAATGCTAAAGATATGACTGAGGTAATTTAAAGGCAGTCTTTCCTTAACGAGGGCAGGTTGCCAGGTCGGCTGAGCACCAAGCTCAGATTACAGTAAGACTGTCAGGAGCCTCAGTATGAACTCTTAATCTTTTAACTTCTCCAACTTGGCATTGAAATAATAAAACACAAAATGAAAAACAGAGTCGCATGGTATAAACATTTTGGATGTGTAGTGTATTATGTACTGAAGCTTTCTCTTTTTTCAAGTACCTGTTTTACTTATACAGGAAGCTGCACGCTCAGCTTTCTTCATTTGCAGTCATTTTCATGTGCCGCGGATTCATGATTTTGTTTTTTGTTATTTTGTGTGACACACAGACACGCTGACATTTTGTTGGAGTACCAGTCCCAGCTGCATATCTGCCTCAAAGATTACCCCTTAAGCTTTCTGTGCACACATTGTGATTGTCACAGTGGAAAATTAGAAAGTGACACCCGTGCATTTCTGTCTCCTCAGCCTGGCACTCTGAATCAGGCCATCAAAGACGTTGAAGCTCTGGTGGATAAAGAAATAGATGGCAGCCTTCGCAGCATTTGGCTGATGTCAGAGTGAGTTCATGAGACCATGTTCTGTTGCACAGTGTCATGTTCGTGTTGTCATACAGTGTAATGTGTGCTGAGTGAAAACCTTGTATCATTTTTGGTAACACTTTACTTTATGAGCAATATTTAGACACTTAAATGGGTAAATGATAAATGGGTTATGATACACTATAATGTAGTTGTAAGCACATATGAGGACAGTTTTTAATGTCTTTTAATGTATTTGTCAACAAGTAAGTACTCAGGTCCACTTACTAGGTTTCTTTTCCAGATTTCAGCTGCATTTCATGGCCTTTATCAACAGATTATGTTTGCTCAGTTGTCATGGAGACTGAAGGAGTAAATTAATAAATACTACTTTAAGTATCAAAATAAATATAATTCATAAATATAAAAAATACATTATTTGCATTTCCTGTTCATATAAAAAGTGATTAGCTAATACATTTTATTGTCAATCATTTGTTATACTGTAGACTGTTTATAGATCAGCTATGGATGCTTCACAGTAAGAGTATGCAACAAACGACCATTGTTATTAATCCAAATAATCCACAGGTTATTTTATCAACTCAACAATTAATCATTGCGTCTATACAGTGTCTACAAATAGTGAAGAAGTCCCAGCACAACAGACCTTTTTCACAGCAGCTATTTTGGCATAAAATTGTAGAGTAAACAGAGGTGTTACCAATGTCAAACAGAGTCAGGGTGCTGCTTTTGTGTATGTTGTCTCACTGAAAATACTCTACTGTATCAACCATAATAAGTGTCATTGGTAACACCTGTGTTTACCCTACTACTTCCATGTGAAATGGCTGCTGTGAAGAAGGTCTATTTTAGTCCAAGTTGACATATTATGCGTCCAATACATGTCCAAACAACAGCCCAAAACCCAAAGATGTTTAACTTAACTAACGCAGAAGGCTAAGAAAACTAGCAAATATTTACATTTGAGAATCTAAAACCAATTTAGTATTTCATACACAATTAATCGATTATCAAATTTATTGGCAATTAATTTTTTTTATCAACTAATTGATTACTTGTCTAATCGTTTCAGTTCTAGTTGTCATATACTTAAAAACACATTTGTATGTGCTCAAACTACATTGTAATCATAATGTCTTATAAACCTTTAGCAAATGTTTAAAAAACTTAAATGTTAAATAGGGGAAGTGGTGAGTAAAGTATTTTTAAAGTTGTTGTTGAACTGTCAGAGAAAAACACTCCAAAACTGCTGATCTGGAGTTTTAAGGTTTTGACCAAACAGTAATGTGGCAACTGTAAATGCACAATAAGTTTACAGTATCATGTGTTGCTCATTAATAATTCATCAGTAACATATGTACTGTACATCTGCAAATAACCTGCTGCTTATATGGACTGAGTGGGTTGATTATGGGCCTTTACTGTACTACAGTACAAAAACATTTCAAATACCAATGTTCTTGTCAAACCCCAAACTCCAAGAATATCCCAGAAGTCAGTTCAGAGGTAGTGATCTGACTGCCTCGAACACAGAGCAAAATGAAGTGACTGCAGGACATTTACCAAGTGCGCTTGCGGATGTCAGGTTGTATCACTCCAGCAAAAGCTTTCAGGAAACATTTAAAAGGCTGGCCATGTGAGAATGAATAATACATCCCATTTATGCAGCTCTGTCCAACACACGTTAACGTTTGTCCTACATTTGGCCTGCAGTTATCAACGCTACAGAAGCCGCCGTAGGATTTCTTGACACAGAAAGAGTGCATTATATGGTAATTCAGTGGCGCTGCTGCTGAATATCCCAGAGGGAGGCCAGTGTTTAATGTCAGAAAGGCATGAGAAATTCCTCAAATCTGGCTTTGCTGAGGATTGTCACTAGCTTCAGAAAGAGTGAGATGATCTCACTTCATCTATTTTTATCATTTTGACTGTTGTTTGATGAGATTTTGTTTATTATAAAGGGCTTTATTTTTTACTTATAAATAGAGTAGGTGTTTTTTTAAATGTAAAATAAGTCAAAAATAACAGTTCTTCCAAATAGTGTCAGTGGATTATTAAAAGAGAAAAAAAAATGTAACTGAAGATAGTTCTTGAAAATACTGGGAGATGATCTAGTTCATTTAAAGGAATAGTTGAAAGTTTGGGAAATGCACGTTATTGATGTTTTTTTATGAGAGTTAAATGAGAAAATTGATACCAACAATATGAAGCTAAAATCAACAGGCGCTTCACTTAGCTTAGAATATAGCCTGAAATGGGAAAACAGCTAACCTGGCTCTGTCCTAAGGTAAACACCCTGAGTTATGTGAAAAAATGTTTTTAATCCTTTATGTTCAGGTTACCGTACCAAGCAATCACAGAAAAAGTGAGAACAGATTCAGTAAACAACTTAGAAAACAAGGACATAATTTTCCTGTCCACATTAAAAACATTAAACTTCGTAAAGAAGTACAAACGTTGCTGTCCTTTCTTACAGACTGCATCAGAATTTACATCAAATTTTAAGTTTTTATCAATGACTGTTCCAAGATATTTATACTGTTCCACAATTTCAATGCCAGTTCCTTTGATGAAGGTATGAGATGGTGGGTGGGATCATTTTATTCTGAAATCAATGACCATATTTTTGGTCTTTATAATATTTAATATGAGAAGGCTTCATCACACCATTTAACAAAGTCATCTACCACCGGCCCGTGCTTAGATTCATCTTTATGGAACAAGCTAATGATAACTGTGTCTTCAGCAAATTGCAGGATGCTGGCTTTTATAGTTATTGGTGTAGAGAATGTACTCTCACCCTCTGAGGCCTACATGAGAAGAAGTCTACAGTCCAGCCCAACAAGTTTGCATCAAGATTAAAATCATAAAGCAGTTTCTTAACTAAAACATGCGGCTGAATAGTATTAAATGCAAATGAATCTAAAAATAAAAGTCTGGCATGTGTGACAGGACCTTCTAGGTGTGCACAAAGTGGGGTGAAGTGATCAATGCATCCTCTAGTCCAAGGCCTCCCCCATCCTTTCCAGCAGTTCCGTTTTGACTAGCCTTCCTTTCAAATGACTTCATGATCAGTGAAGTCAGTGCCACTGGTCTGAAGTTATTTATCTCTTAAGGGTTCTGCTCTAAGCCACTGGGACAACAATGAACTTCTTCCATAACTTTGGAACCCTACGCAGTTCAAGAGACATCCTAAATAACAGAACACATAAAACAGAACAGAGCTGTTGAACAAGACTGAAGCAGTCTACCTGTGATACTATTTGGCCATGGGCTCTTATTAATCTTATTTTTTCTTGAAATACTGTCTTTACATCACCAGTGTCAAACACCAAGATTGACTTAGTAGGGTGTGCAAGCTCATTACATATTTCCTGCAAGTTCATCTGCAAAGTCCTGTTGTTGCTGCTTAGATTCTCCCCAAGCTTATTTTAATATTTATTTCCGCTCTTAGAGATCAGCATCTTCACTCCAGACCTTGACTTCTCTTGTCTTGACCTTCTCCCTCTTTAGCGTTGGGTGGTGCAGGGGTGAGATTGATGGTGCTGTGGTCAGAGGAACCAAGGGGGGACCAAGGAGACGCCTTGTACGCTCCTTTTATAGAACCAAAACATAAATCTAGACTCTTATTTTTCCTGGTTGTTCAGGTGATGTATTGGTAAAGATTAATTGATGTATTTAATTTGCAGTTATTAAAATCTCCCATTAACAGGCTTTGCTTTTGGCTGAATGTGCACTACTGTCACAAATAACTGGGGGAACTCCCTGGGAAGATAAAAAGGGCGGACAGAGACAGACGACAGTTCACCGTCAGCTGTGCATATAGACTCTCTAATGGTGACATTATTGCACTACTGCTGATTTATATATACACAGACTTGGCCTCCTTGGGATTTCCCCGTAGCATACGCGTTCCTGTCCAGCCTGACAGGTGCTCCAAAGCCGCTGATTGTCAGTTCCGACTCTGTGTCTGAAGACTTGAGCCATGTCTCACTAAAAGCCATGATGTCTGAGACAGACTCCTCCACTTCTCCCTCATTTCCTCGCCTTAGAGATATACTTTCTGTCCCAATCCTGTGCCCAATGCCTAACGATCTCAGTGTTTAAATCCTGAATGAAAAGCGGATCCATAGACATGTCCACCGAAGTTTGGGTTGTCCCATTGCATTAAGAACTCCTGAGAGTATAGCCATGCTGGGTGGCGTGGTTGAGGTTGGACACTCTGGGCATAGTAGAGCCATAAAAACCTTAAAAAGTCTAAAATGTAAGTCCTTAAAATTTCTTAAATATGATTTTGACAGGTCTTTTCAATTGATTGGGTTAATTACGTTGACGTTACTTATATAAAGTTGCATTTTTCCATCTCACTTTTGAGATGTGTTTTCAGGAAAAAATTGTATTGATCATGCACTGTTTTTCCTACATATTCTTTATGTATTTTTTTTGCCTGTATGGATGTAAAATAGGTCTTAAATTGCATTCATTCTTAACTTAAAGGTCTAAAAAAGTCTTAAACTTAACCTGCTAAAACCTGTAGAAACCCTGTATTTAGTGGACAGACAATGAGATTGCTGTCGACCTTCTCATCTAACTCTCAGCAAGAAAGCGAATAAGCGCGTTTCCCAAAATTTGTGTGCTACAAAGTATCCCAGTGTGTCCTACAGAGGTACGTCAGTTCAGGCCTCCGCGCCGTCTTGCTGAGTAGCGCTGTGTTGTTGTGTCAAGCTCAGTGCCAGCAGCGTGTCAGACACCCACAGTCTGATCATGGATCTCTGCAACACCTCTGTGCTATCCACGACACCCATGCCCAGTCAAGGTTAACTCATTTCATTAGCACAGTCAAAGCTCTGCCCCCACACCTTTCCCATAATGCCTTGGCTGTTCAGTGAACTGTCTTTTTTGGCCTGCGGCTGCCAGCAACGATCTAGACTGTTTCACTTGGAGTTGGCCACATGAACCCAGCTCAGCGGGCCGTAAGAAAGAGAGCTACTCCAAGAGAATCCACGCCACCGTGAATTAGTTGTGTGCACAGCTTTGAAGGAGAGAGTGTGTGTGAGATGATGCTTTTTGTGACATCAATTAGTAGGACAGCCCTTTTGAACACACAATGAGTACATAATGAAAAGCATACAATAGTTTGTTGCTTTAAAGGTGTATCTATTAATATTATTTTTGGTTAAATGTAACAACTTAAAAATGCTTGCATGCATATTGTATGATCTTTGCCAAGGGCATTTTTGGAAATTGTGAGGCTTTTACAGTACATAACTGAGCAGTTTTGCTATACATGTTTTTTGTATCAACTTCAAATAACCTCCTGCAGAATACCGATATTAAAACTGCACTTCACACAAAAAGTCACATAGTGAAAATTACTCTCCACAGCAGTGGTTCCCAGCACGGGGGTTGGGACCTCCATAAGGAGTCCTGGAGTCACCACTGGTTGCCTGGCAACTGTTCTTGGCCAAGAAGCATTCCATCACCTAACCTCCGTAATTGTCCCTTTAGCATTTAATTTCTTTGTACAGATTAAGTAAAAAAGATACGAGTTTAGAGGTGCTGGTAGACATTTTTACCTTTGGACAGAACCAGGCTATATTTGTCCAGTCTTTATCATTCGTCTCTTCTCATCTAACTTTTGGCAAGAAAGCAAATAAGGGTATTCCCCACAATGTTGAACTATTCCTTTAATTATGTAATGTGACCCTTAGTTTGTGACCCACTTAAGATTAATAGGATAGGAAAGCTGAACAAATATGCCTTTAATATACATTATATAGTAAACTACTGGATATTTTACGTAAAAATGTATTGATGTAAAACAAGGAAAATTGGTTGAGCTAACAGGTAAACATGTGCAACCAGTGATAAGAGATCACAAATAGGCATTGCCTGTTTAGAGGTCACAGCAAAAGATTGGGATCTGGTGCTCTGGAGTCTAAAGTTAACACCATAACCTACACTCAGTTGCCATTTTATTAGGTACACCTATTTCTATTATTTTGTAATAAAGCAGTCTAACACAACAGTTCTGTAATAAATCCTCCCTCTGTGAATATTGTGCTGTTCAATTTTTGATGAAACTGTTTTAGAGAGGTGTTGATTCAACTATATGATCAATTTGGAGGCCGCTGTTTGTGGTGCCGTTGGATTGTATTTCGTTATACTGAAAGGTGTTTCCTCACTGATATAAATGTGGTCTAGCTGTACCGAAAAAACTAGCAACCAAGTGCATACCAGTGCTACTCCTTACTCACTGTATAGTCATCCTCTGCCCAACTTCCCTCATTGTACAGACAGATAACGACGCATTGGTTAAAAATTGAGTGAGCCAGTAAATTCTGTTTGTTCCAAATCTAAAATGTAGATACCAAGAAATGATTTGTCACTGTAGCTCAAACACACACTCTCTGTGGTTGTTTCAGGGTGGATCACTGGAACAATGAAAAAGAGCGTCTTGTT
Organism: Morone saxatilis; assembly: GCF_004916995.1. Lineage (NCBI taxonomy): Eukaryota > Metazoa > Chordata > Actinopteri > Moronidae > Morone > Morone saxatilis. The sequence goes on along the minus strand of NW_023339674.1, from coordinate 22,839,303 downwards.
CTCATCACAGACAGCTCTCTCCTGGTCTTCAAATATGACTTTGTCATGTTCAACTGTGATCAAATCCAGAGGATCCCACTGAACTTTGTGGACCGCATCTCCCATGGCACCTTCAGCTTCCCAAAGCGCTCTCTGCTTCAGTAAGTACCCTCATTAGCCCTGGACTAGTCCTTCAAAGGTAAACTTGCACCTCCTATCAATAAAACCTTCAGCCGCGGAGGAAAGTGAAACACTTAATATAACTTAATATAAACACATTCATTGACATTTAAATATTGTGCAAAACAGCATTGTGTTATAGAGAAAGTCTTGGACCTCTGGTGTCCTGTCAGCTTTAGTCATTTTCAGTAAGTCTACTATAAAATTTCTCTCTGTAGCGTTTAGTTGGAGAATTCCAAATATTAGCCCTAATTTTCTGCTCTGTGCTCTAATGTGTTAAAAATCCCATTTAGCAGCAGACGATTAACCATAAAGCTCAAACAAAAATGAAAACATGCCTTGTCACATTTTTTGCTCATATGTAATTGTTTAAAAGTAATGCATCATACAACACATTCTTAAGCTCTGCAAAAAACAGTTTACGTTGCCCCCAGCACTGCACTCTCTGTTCCTCATCTGATCAGATGTAGTTTTTCTTTTTCTTGAATAAGGCTTCATAGGGAAGGATGCCTTATTCAGCCCCTACCTTCAACTACCCAAAACAGAAAAGAAATTAGTAGCATGCAGCCTTTTTAACAAATTTCCAAGATTGAAAGAGTATGCATGATTTACTAAAAAGTATCAACGTGATTTGAGTTGTCAGTGAAAAGAGTGACACGATGTTGAGGGTAGCATCAGAAGGCTCCTTGGTGAGGGGGGCTACATGCAGAGGATCGGTACGGGGAGCAGCCAGGGACAGCAGAGCTGAAATGGGCATGGCAGAGAGACGAGAGTGCGGAGGGTTTTTCGGGGGTAAGGAGTGCATAGCTGTCACTTGGTGCTGTCGCTTAACTGATTAGTGGCAAAATTAATGTAGCCCTTTCATCTAAACCTTTTAAAGACGGCTCAGGGGATACCAAACCAACTAAAACTAATTTGATGAATAAAACGTAATGTGCTGTGAAGAGCTTAGAGAGCGCTGCCTTTATTGGAGGCTTTATCTCTGCACATTACGTTAAATTATACATAAAACGCTCGTGAAAGCCACTTGGGAGTCCGACAGTAAAGAGACGGTTTCAAATAAGAAAGACTCAAGCCTCAAACATTTCTTCTTTCTGTCTTCGTTGTCACTGCTTCCTTCCTCTTCCTCTTTATCTTCCTCTCTGTCTCTCCCTCAGGAAGTGTCTTCTTTTTTCGTCTAGGTCATCCCGTCTTAGTTTTGGCAGAAACCGATCTACAGTAAAGTTCATGTATATACGAAAATGAATCCTCCCGACCGATGTGATAGTACACAAAAATGTTTCCACATCACAAATCAATTTGAGAGAAAAGTACTAAAAGTCCAACTGTAAAGATTATTCAGCTGCTACTTTAATGTTAAAAGTATTTTTCAGTAAATCCTAACTTTCTATTCTATTTAGAATCAGTATAGAAACATTTAATAATTGTTTGTAACACAGTATAACTTATTTATAAGCAGATATAGGTTTTTATGTATTTAAAGCAGATTTTGGGCCATTGGGGGCAACGTAAACTGACTGCGCCAGATGGTTTGTTACACATAACCCTCTGGGAAGTTGTCATTGGAAACTTTCAAAAAATACTCGGCAGGTGGTAGGATGAACCATCTGTCTATCACCGTCTGTCACGAGTGAACTTCAAACACTTTTTTCTCAACCAAGAGTTTCACGGCCACCATAGTTTCTCCTACAGATTTGGAAGGCTGAGCTGTATTCAAATGGTAGCAACCTTCAACTTTACCGCTAGATGCCACCAAATCCTCCAAACTGGTCTTTAAAGACCTTTCAGATATCATAGAGGTCTTCAGTTTTGATATAGCAAAAAGCTCAGACAGTGAGGGAATCATATTTATTTTCCACTGCTCACTGAAAGCAAATAATAGCAACTACATATATGCTGATGTAAATAAGGAAGTATGTTGTCCTCCTATCAGTATGATTCAGCTGCTTTTTCAGCTGTCATGGTAACAACACTTGACTGTTAGTCTTAGAGTTATTACTGTTCACATTCAGGAGCGTGAGAATACAAGACAATCTCCTGCTGACAGTTGTCATCTGACCACTTGATGTCAGTGTGCACCCTTGGTAGAGACAGTTCAAAGCAGGAGCACGCCACATCACATTTCTTCATCTGTTTGATGTTGTCATGGATGACTCCGCAGCTGCTAGTATGAATCAGTGCTGCTAGAAAGACCTCCTACTGTATGGGCTGCAACACATTTGACACCTTCACAGTTGCATCAGAAAAGTCAGGCCATTTTTTGGCCACGTTTAGGCATTTAATTGCATTAAATGTTGCATAATTGTTGCTAAGCACTTTCCTCAATGTCTTTTGCATAGCAACACTGATAGAAGTATTGCACATATAAATTGCTTGTAAATCTTAGAGCTTATTTGGCATCATTTCTTACAACATTTGCTTGTAAAATGCCATGAAATCAAAGTTTAGACATCACAGGCTACCACCATCATTTGTTTGGATTTTCTCTCTTTTTGGATATTATTCTGCTAACCTGTGCAACTAGGCTTCCTGAGGATGTGAATATTTTATAATAGAATTAATAGAATTAAACTTGCTGAATTGAGACTGAAAGCACTTTCATGAACGTTTGACCCCTGTGCTCCCAGACCATCAGCTTCAGAACAAAGAATATCAGACTGCCTCTATGGAGCGTCTTTTTGGTGTCAGCTCCTTCGTCTGTGCTCCGTAAGCTTCCCCAAAACCTTGATGATGCCAATAGAAAGTGTTGAGGGAGTGTCAGTATTTTTAGTCCTGATGATTTTGTTTTCATCGCATTCTCCAGGTGCGCCCATGAAGAAAAAGCACAGTATACTCTGCATCTTGGGAAAGATGTGTTTTAAGTGCCTTCTTTCCAAACTGTCTAGACAAACTAATTACCCAGCACATCATCTATTTTTTTTTATTCCTGTCTGAAAGAGTTGGGTGTGGAGGTTTAAAGAAGCCCCACAAGAGGTTGCTTCAGTTACTGTTTTAGGAAATATATATATTTATGAAAGTTGGAAATAATCCCAGCACTGCACTCTCTGTTCCTTCATCTGATTCAGATGTAGTTTTTCTTTTTCTTGAATAAAGGCTTCATAGGGAAGGATGCCCTTATTCAGCCCCTACCTTCAACTACCCAAAACAGATTTTATTAACTTTTTCCACATGTATTCCTGCTGACATAAGAGTGCTTTATGATTTGAATGTTGTAATATACACATCAATATGGTGTAAAATCTATCTTTGTGTCAGTCCTTTGTGGTAGTAGTTCTCTTAGACCTGGCTTTAAAAGCAATCATACCTCCTCTGAGGTCTGCAGTCTTTCCGACCACACCTATCAAAACCAAACGCAGCTTTACACATTCAGACAGCAGAGGGGCAGTCAGTACATAGAGCTGATTAAGATAGCATCGCATAATTTATTGTGGATATATCTCAAGATGATCATTTAGTCCAGAGCCCAGGCTGATGTGAGCAGGCGAGCTCAGTGCTGAAAGTTTTGTGTTTAGAATGGCAGAAGGAACACACACCACAGGTTCTCTTAAATGACTTGAACTCCTGTTTTCCCTGTAAACCAAATCAAACTTATGATTGACTTAAAGCCACAGTTAGAAAGTGAAGCACAAGTCAGTGAGGGCTAAACATTTAGGGGTCACCCACTGATTGCAACTTTCTTGGGTTAGTCACTCCCAAATAACTAAGTTGGAAAAAATGGAAGAGGATTATTTACTGTAATTCCAAGTTTCACCTTACAGGTTATACAAACGCGTATGCTCTCATCTCGAGTACGGCTTAGTAACAAGCTTTGTTAGTTCAGAACAGAGTGGCGTGTCTAGGTGCCTCCTCTAAGATCAAATATGATAATGATATATTGAAAACTGTATACAATTCTCTCTTGT
>NW_023339674.1:22814935-22835142 GCF_004916995.1 Morone saxatilis | reverse complement strand
CCCAGCACTGCACTCTCTGTTCCTCATCTGATCAGATGTAGTTTTTCTTTTTCTTGAATAAGGCTTCATAGGGAAGGATGCCTTATTCAGCCCCTACCTTCAACTACCCAAAACAGATTTATTAACTTTTTCACATTATCCTGCTGACATAAGAGTGCTTATGATTTTGAATTGTTGTAATATACACATCAATATGGTGTAAAATCTATCTTTGTGTCAGTCCTTTGTGGTAGTAGTTCTCTTAGACCTGGCTTAAAAGCAATCATCCTCCTCTGAGTCTGCAGTCTTTCCGACCACACCTATGCAAACCAACGCAGCTTACACATTCAGACAGCAGAGGGCAGTCAGTACATAGCAGCTGATTAAGATAGCATCAGCATAATTTATTGTGGGATATATCATCAGATGATCATTTAGTCAGAGCCACAGCTGATGTGAGCAGGCGAGCTCAGTGCTGAAAGTTGTGTTTAGAATGGCAGAAGGAACACACACCACAGGTTCTCTTTAAATGACTGACACTCCTGTTTTCACCCTGTAACCAAATCAAACTATGATTGACTTAAAGCACAGTAGAAAGTTGAAGCACAAGTCAGTGAGGCTAAACATTTAGGGGTCACCCCTGATTGGCAACTTTCTTGGGTTAGTCACTCAAATAACTAAGTTGGAAAAATGGGAAGAGGATTATTTACTGTATGTCCAAGTTTCACCTTACAGGTTATACAAACCGTTGTCTCATCTCGAGTACGGCTTAGTAACAAGCTTCTGTTAGTTCAGAACAGAGTGGCGTGTCTAGTGCCTCTCTAAGATCAAATATGATAATGAATATATGAAAAACTGTATACAGACCATGAATGGCTGACAGTCCAGAGAGTCAAGAGAAGTTAGAGAGGTTAGAGAGGCACTCCTGTGATTCAGTGTTACACTTCCCTAAAGTTGAGGGACTCTCCAGGGAGAGATTAAAAAGAGAACTGTCAAAAGACTGTGCAGCAGAAGCTGAAATATCCAAAAAGAAATTCTAGTCTGGATGGAACTCTAAAAACATTGTATCCTACACTTCCCATAATGCAACTCACTATAATAACACAACTATGACATCTTCCATTTACTTTCCCTCAGATTATTTATTTTTAAGATACATGCTAAGCAGGACATTCTACAGATAACTTAGTTAGACTTCAGTGCTCTCATTTCTAAATTAGCTCAAACCTGGCTTGGCATTTCTGTACTACAATTTCTTGTTACTTAACAACCAGCATATACACCAATACCAGCCTGGCTGATGTATCGGTCTAGTTTTGCATGGGATAATATGCCATTTTTTGATTATGACTTTCTTTGCTGTGTGGATGTGCAAACCAATTGAGATTTATTATTTTCACTTTCACTTTCAATTTGCTCTGTTTGTTTTTTAACTAAAACTAGTGGAAGTGTAAACATCTGTTGATTATTCTGTTGGGTGTAACAGGCCCTTTAACGTATTTTGTTATAAGGGAATGGCATTGCACAGCATATGCTAATACATGAGGAACGTTAAATTTGTTTCCTTGATAGCTGCAAAACAAGTTGCTAAACTGAAGATGAAATTTGACACTCCCTGCTTCCTTGACTGATTCCCAGTAATTCTGACTTCAACTGCACTTAAACAGGACGTCCACTGCATACATACAAAAATTAAGCACAGACTATATTGTCTCAAGTAAAGATTCCACAGCGTATTGCCAGATATTGTATTCTACCTCTAGCAGTCACCAAGCAGAAAGAAAAAATAAACTCAAATCCCAAAAAACAAAGCACAGATCAGGAGCAGAGTCTGCGCACAGGCTCCTCCCAGGGTGTACAGCATATATTGATAAATACCTATAGACGTGTAATGTTTTGGGCATTCTGCTCTAAATTCATACACCTTGGGATGGGAGCATCTTTCAGCTTGTGGACTCTGCTTTTTCAAGCTGGAAATATCTTTGCCAACAGCCTGCAGCTATGATATCACAGCTTGTGCATCATGACATCTACAGTAACATAGCTATATGTTTTAGGCTTCAGAGGTTGCATGAGCAGCTTTAGCATGAATAATGTAAATTTCCTTTTGAGGCTTGAGTATTATAGGAAATTTAACAGGTGTGTGTGTTTTCTTTTGTTTTCCTTGCTGTCCACCCTTTTCCTTTCTTTCTAGTCCTTTCACATGTTGAATGACACCTTGTTGGATGGATACATGTATGGATGGCTGACAAACCTGCAGGCTCTGTTGAGCAATCAGAGCAGATTTGTTTGTTCGCTTTGAGACTGTGTGGGACACTTGCCATGACAACTGGAGCTGGGCTTGATATTTATCTTGTGTGTTGACTTATGAGTCCGAAGCGCTTGAAAGCCCAGGGAGGAATTTTTCATCACTTGCCCTCAAGCTCAGAATACAGAGTTTCTCTTATGCATGTGTGCGTTTTGTATAAACACCGTGGATTAAGTGAAACGCCACTTGGAAGGTCAGTAGAAGGTGGATTTCCTCGGTTTGGCCTCTTTATTGAGGTGGTAAGTGTAAGCCAGGTTTTGGACATTTATTTTGACACAAACTGTATCTCCTTTAGAAACTCATTTATGACAAAGGTGTTGCCTGCTTTCACTGTTTGTATTTTGTGACTGTATCAAAGTGAGGCAGAGTGAAAGTCCAAACCCCAGCTCTGCCATATAAACACAGTGAAGACTTTCAAGGCTTCTGGCTGGAAAGCCCAGCCCTGCTCTGCCTGTTTGGGCTGGTCCCTCTCCCAGTGATAGCTTACCTGTGGAATTTGCCAACGCTTTTTTATATCCCCATTTATGCTAGGGCAATAGCTGTGTGCTCTCACAAAGGGCAATGTGTACAAATGTAAACCCACCATCCTCACTTGCTTTTGCTGAAATATAATAGTCTTTTAGCCTGGGCTTTGCTTTTGTACCAAGTTTTTTTTTCTTTGCTCCCTCTTTTCTCCCTGCACAACACTGGCTCTGGAGGAGGCACACAATGTTCAGCAGCAGCATTGTAGTTTTGAAAGTACTTGTGTAAACAGGGCTAGGTGATTGCATTATGATGCAGCCCCTCCCTGGGACCATGACATATCAACAGCTACACCACTATTGTTTAGCCTCAGGTGTTTAATTCTGTTTGGCAGGAAGTGCTCTTGCACAAGGTTTGTGGTAAAATGAGCCCATCAGCGTGACAGATCATTAAGGGAATCAGAACACTGTTGGGAAATCGCCTGCATGCTGATTTATTTATCTTCTTTCTTACTTTTTTATGCAAAGCAGTAGGAACATTAAAGATAAGTCTATTTCCACAAACATAGATTAATACTTCCACGAGTAACTGCAGCTGTTGCCAGAATCACAAAAACCACCACGCCAGATTGTTTGATTGCCATAACAAGCTACACTTTATGAGCACTGTTTGCACAATTATATGTCTTAAATTGTTTAGCAAGTCGCCTCTTGAAAGCTGTCTACAGTGTCTACACACAGTATTGATCATTGAATAAACCCGAGTGTTTGCACATCCACACATCAAGGGCAGAGGTTACAAAGGCAGCAAGGACTGATTTGTGGATTTCTGGCTGTCAGAACTACAAAAATACTTTATTCACAGTGTTAAAAGTATGCAGACATACTTGCAGCTCAAATGTTTCAACAATGCACAATGCCCTAGGAAATGATGAAATCTTTACAGGCATCTCTGATATTGTATCAGTGTTTGCATGAGGGCTGTGTGTGGGCCTTTCTCTTTTTTCCAGCTAATTCGTTACCTTTTCTTAGGAAAGCAGAAAATGCCATGTCATCGAAAGAAACCTAAATGAAAAACAACAGCAGATATGTGTTTCCTCGTGCTGTCAAAATGTCTAAACCCAACTGCTGATTGTATGTTTTACCAAAAATACATGCCTATCAAATATTTCCACCTGACCTGTTCTGTGTTTTTTATTTGTATAATTCAACTAGTGTAACTGTATTCTTTGTTTTGTTCTGCTATGAGTGTAATTATGTTGAACCGAGGAGTCAAACCTGTCACTGCAGGTTTTTCTAGCTACTGTTTTGAATTGTGGTTAATCCGGGAGTTGTTTACCTGCTTTGTTAAACAGGTGACAATCCGCCGGCTACAAAGAGAAAGGGATGGTAATGTAGCTGAAAATGAGTGTTTAGTTGTATTAAAATCATTCTGAATTTACAAAGACCAATCAAGCCAGAGTATTTTAATGTATGTAATCCAAATATTAATTTCAGTCTAAAGTATCGTAATGTAGCATTAGTGCACAGACTTCTATGGATACTTGCAGAAAGTCCCTGACCAAAAGCTTGCCTCAATAATGTAATGTTGCACTTATAATCATTATACAGTGATTTCTTATCTGCAGCACATCCAACAATCCTTTATTTGGTGAGCAGTGATCTTTAAGATTAAGATATAAGATTACATACGGGGGCTGTATCCATACATGTCTATTACAATTTCATTATTTGAATATTCTGCAGGAAGGTTTGCCTAAAAAGAAATGCAGAGGAGGGTGTTTTGAACTCTCTGTGACCCTGTACCTTTTGAACAGTAACAAAGACACTATATGGGTATATAGATAAAACGTATGAGAGCCCCAGATTACATTTGATGGACAAAAAGAAAGTAGAGAATTGTATGGATCTTCACAGCATGTAGATCATTTCCAAGATCTGCAAGTGTTTGCTCTCAGTCGTCTGAGGTTTCAGTAGGCTGAGGAAAGACATGACCCCAGGGCATTTTCATTAAATCCTATGGTATTTTCTTTAAAATGACTGAAGAGAGAACAGTAGAAGAAAGAGACTATGATCAGCACACTGTAGATTACCTCTAAACCCAGTAAACATGAGTTTCCCCTCAGATTAAGTATTCGGCCTGGAGATAGATTAGTGTTTTTCATGTCAGAAGGTAGCTATACATTTTTATTTGTGTACACATTTACTGTGAAGCACTTCCAGGCACAGAGCAGTAGTAAACAGTGACATTGGGGAAAAAAGGGGGGGTATTGGTTTGTCAGGCTCGAACAATAGGTTTTAGTTTCTTTTATTTAATGCCTTTTTGGGCTTTTTAGGCAGATGATTCTGGCCTAAATGATTCTACCTAAAAATATCATATCCAATGGGAACAGGTTGCATCTATAAACAACTGTGTTCTTTCAGCTTTTTTGTCCATTTGAACTAGTTTGTTAAAGAAAGCAGACTTTGATTATTAAGTTCATAGGAATTAAGTGTATCTGTCTTTTGATCTACAGTTAATAATAAATTGACTTACTTTACTTTTACTTGAAAAGTAACATACTACATACAGTTTGTAACTGGTCTCCATTTAATACTGATACCTATATATGACCTACATAAACAAACGACCATCAGCAAGGCTATTTCTACTAGGGCTGTGTATTTTTGTAGGTTTAATACAGCCACAGTGCAGTAACTACACAGCCACAGTGCAGTAACAGTAACTACACAGCGCCAGTAACTACACAGCCACATGCAGTAACAGTAACTACACAGCCAGTAACTACACAGCCACAGGGGTGCAGTAACGTAACTACACAGCCAGTAACTAACACGCCACCGTGCAGTAACAGTAACTACACAGCCAGTAACTACACAGCCACGGTTGCAGTAACAGTAACTTACACAGCCAGTAACTACACAGCCCACAGTCGCAGTAACAGTAACTACACAAGCCACAGTGCAGTCACTGGCAGTTTGGTTAGCACCAGTACTTCTCCTACATGGGATGCCTCGATAAAAGCCATTAGGTGAAAACAATTCTGTGCCACAAAATTGTCACTTATAACTGACAGCCTTATAAGTGGTTGGACATTCTGGAATGTGGGCCAGAGGCAATTAGAAAGCATTTATATTCAGCTGTTTTGTGTATAATTCTTCAATGCGAAAACAAACCAACCCCTTTTTGTAGGAAGGCAGTCGAGTATGTTATGATCTGGTGACAACATAAAACTGCGGAACTGAAATTTTTCACGTTTTGAGTCAGATGTGCTCACTGACATAGGACACTTTGTCAGTTTGTGTTCCTCTGCCTGCTCTGGTTAGGAGAGAGGGGGGGAGGGTGAGAATCTTCTGGGACCGGCTGAGGAGAGCCCACCTTTACCTCCAGGGGAACCCCTTTGGCCACTGACTTCCCCTTCAGTCACCTTCACCTTACCCCTGTGGGAGGAACATCAGTGATCATCTCGCCTGCTCTCTGCGACGTAAAGTGACCTCAACACCAAATCACAAAAAACAAACAAACAAATGTTCTCACCTTGGGTGGTGGAGCCATGCAAATAGTTGGTGGTTTTATTTGCTTGAGCTTTTGAGATATTTGAGGATGTCTGCCACAACACCAATTAGGTGGGCTTGTAACATTGAACAAAATGAAAAATCCTGAGCATCTCTTTCCTGGAACAATATCCTGCGGGTACTTAGGGCCTATACACAAACCTCACTGTCAACAGCATTTCATTGGACTATTTCCAGTGTAAACACAAGCTTTGAAAGTCACATATCTCAACTAGGACTTTTGTATCACGGGAGGGAGAAAGTTTGTGACCTTTAATTTGTCAGAATATATCTGTTGGAATTATTTGATGTGCTTGTATTGTATGATACAACCCAGGTGGAGGTGTGTCATAGAGATAGAGACAGTTGACTATGCATCACATAAAAAAAAAAAATTGGCTGAGCATTCATCATGCTGGTTCAAATGAGTCATCACCGCAGAAAAGACTTACTGGAATTTGTCATCTGGCGCTGTAATCATTAAGCTTCCTAGTACTTTCCTTTTCTTAGAATTCTAATGTTTTCTGATAATTTCCCCTTACGTGAACTATATTCCTGGCTAAAGTAAACTTATTAATGGACAGCTCAAGGTGGAATTAGCGGAGGGGAGAAATGCCGGAAATACAAAAGGGGTGGAGAAGATATTCCCAAAACACTGCAGTTCACAGTAAGTAAATGACGCTTCTAGGGCAGATGGTGCAGGGATAATGTCTTGTCGGTCTCATATCATTAGAGATGGCGTTCCACGTCTCCCACCCGACCGGGCAATTCAAACCCCAGAAATGAAGTGATCAACAGTGGCAGCAGCCTTCCCATTAGCAGAAGTGACACACAAACTAGTTATTATCAATTAATAATCGACATATTAATATACTCTAACTACTAGCATTGTATGCAATTGTAATACCATAACAAATAAAATATAATGACTATCAGCATGGGAAGTGGGCTCCTGTGTTTTTCAGTTCGAAGGCTACTTGAAAATATGCCTTTCAATTTATTTATAATTCCACCATTTGTAATAGAGACTACATTCTATGATTACTCACACACATTCAAAAACCTTAATCCACATGTCGGTGAATTGGAGCTGAATCTCCCCATATAAGCACGCCCACTTTCGCCTAGAATTTTTTTTTTTGTTAGAGCGCAAAATGTCAAAAGCACTTTTTCGTGTTCCTCCAATACGCTTGTCTGATTCAGCCACGAAATTTTTCACACGTAGCATCTGGGGACCGTCCTGGCAAAAAAGTCATTCGAAGAATTTTGATATTTCAAAAAATAAGCACGCTATAAAATTAGCACTTCCTGTACATTTTTCATCAAAAAAGGAAGTGGACCTTTTCTCCACATTAGTATGTCCAATTGACACCAAGTTGTGGTCCATAGTTCCCCATGTCTTCCTTAGGCATCGTGCACAATTTCAGGCCATTGCCACAAGGTGGCGCTCTTTAAAATGAAGAAGTTTATATCTCCACATTGATACTGTAATGTAATCATTAAGCTTCCTAGTACTTCCTACGAATTGTCAAGTCATAGAAGTATAAGATTTTCTTAGAATTCTAATGTTCTGATAATTTCCCCTTACAGTGAAGACTATATCCTGGTAAAGGTAAGACGTATTAATGACAGCTCCTAAGGTAGGAGTAGGGAGGAGAAAATGCTGGAAATACAAAGAGGTGGGAGAAATATTCTCCAAACACTGAGTCACAGTAAGATAATGACTAATAATGACTTCCTAATTTGTGTTTGATATGCAAAACAAAAAATGACGCATTTGCAAAGCGTATACAGGAATTTCAACATAACCAAGATGTTTATGAGCAATCACAGCTGCTGATCTTCTTCAATCTTCTGCTATGTAATAAAACTTCAACAGTGACACACATGTTTTGCAACGTTTCAAACATGTCATACATGCTGTTTCTGCTATCACACCAAGCAAAAGGATGGGTGTAATTATACACACGTCAATGACTGCTTTCAAATGTAGACTGGCAACTGAGCCTGTCTGACTCACTTGTGCATAGACCTGGAAGAAGATTTACGAAGAATGCAATGTAATCGTAGACTTAATTATGATATGACACAAGGAATGTGCCTCGTTGGGCAAGAATAACTCTATAATACTGTAATACTGTAGACAACAGATGGGTCTTTTACATTTGACCTCTGACCTCTGCTTTTTTCCTGTTAAGCTGTGAATTATGGTCTACATGCTGTTGACCAGGAACCTTAGTCCGATGACTTAAAGGTTCAGTGAGTAACATTTAGAAGGATCTATTGGCAGAAACTGAATTTAATATCAATAGGTATTTTTTCAATAGTGTATAATCACTACACATTATCATTGATCAAAATAAGAATCATTGTGTTTCTGTGACCTTAGAATAAGCTGTTTTTATCTACAGATGACAGATTTAAGCATTGTTGGAAACATCTGGGATAATGTTAGTACACAGCTCAACAAAACATATGACACAGGCCTAGAGTTTATAGACATTTTAATGCAGAAATGTTACATATTATAGCATTAAAAAACACCAGCTTGGCTGTATTTTATTTTGAAAGTGGAACTGGACTCTTCACTTCCAGGTAAAATTAAAAAAGCGATGTTCTCCTCTCTGAGTCTATGCTCAGTGGATTCAGACTGCCAAGCTGCACCAGCAGCTTTCATAATTAGCAGCATGAGAATTCCTATTGCTTGCTCTAATGTAGTTAATCCCTCTAAGATATTGTGATCTCATGTACACCACACCCATCCCAAGGCGAGAAGTCAAAAAGCTGTAAAAAGCAAATAAACTTGTTTTCAGATATATTTCTGTCCCCCCCCCACCTCCACAGATCCATAACTTTCGCGAGCAGCTCAAAGATGCGGCGCAGAAAGTCCACGCCTTGAAGCCAGTTCCTGGGAAGGCCAATGGCGTCTTGGTCCTGAAGCAGCCAATCCAAATCGAGGCTTACGTGGGCGTCATGTCTTTCCTCGGAAACCAGAACAAACTGGGATACTGTATGGCTCGAGGAAACCTTGGCTTCTAACTCGTCTACATTTTCTAATATTTTGGTTCAAATTGTGTGCTATAATTTATAAGGCTTGAATTCATGTCGATAAGCTTGTTTACAGAGAGTTCATTCAAATTCTACAAGGATTGACCAAAAATGTTTCCACATTCAGGTTTGTGTCACAGCCTGGGTTCTCATGATGTTCTGTGTGAGGTTTAAACAACTGTGTGATTTCCCCCGCTGCTTATTACCAGTGTGTGGTGTCTGAGCACTCAGAAATATCCACATTTCAACACGGCTCTTCACTGGATGACGGATCCCCCACTGCTCTCAAGGAGCTTTGTTATTTGCTCCTCAGTGATATGGTAATTCAACTCTTTCGCAATGGGACTCCTTTCTTCCTCCCCCAGTGTCTCTGTTAAAAGCTCATTCCCATGCCATTCTGCCCCTTAGAGATTCACTGGAGCATGGGGGCACATTTGTCAGTTTAGTTGTATCATTCCTAGTGTATTTTTACAGTGCATACAGTTTTGGAATTTCCCCTTGATTTGTGTGTTTACTGTGTGTAGCTCTGCCTTGTTTTGGTATCATCTGTTAGTCTTATGAGCCTGTCACAGACATAAAATGTAGGCTTACATATTTTGTACATAGTACATATGTCTGTACTAAATAAGAATTTATGTTTGCTGAAGGATAAACCCAATGGTGAGAATTGACACTTCAGAAATGCCACAATTAATGATGTCCTGCTGCTGCAGTTATAGTACAATAATATTAGTACACATTAGACCCACTAGGTCTTTTTTTTTTGGGTTGCAATATGCCTGTACTGTTGTCTGACTGCTGTACTTGTTTACATTTAAAAACAATAAAAAGTTGTTCACAAAAAAAAATTAAATGAAAGCGCCATCTGATTTCATGCTTCACACAGTGCAAGTAGTTTTCCACACAGCAGCAGGGCACATTTAAATTGGGTTACCTTGCTCAGGAGTAACAGCTTGTTGTGGCAGCAATTGACTGTTATATTAGACCCTGCAATATTTAAAACTAATGTGGTGTTAAAAATGACCAAAATGACCATGTCTTTAATTGTGGATGTGTTTTTGATGAATGATCGTGGTCAGCACTGACGTTAGTAACAAATACAGTTTCATATGACCATTTTAGTGTAAAGCAGGATGCTTAGGTTTGCTTCAGCAGTAACGTATTACAGCTATAAAGAGAGCAGTGCTGGGTAGGTTGCTTGAAAAATAAGGCTGTCCGTGGGGTCTTGACAGGTTTTAAAAATTTGGATTAATAAAGTTAACATTACTTTGATTTTTCAGTCTTGCTTTTAAATGTATTTTTTGAAAAAACATGCTACAAAATGAAACCAATGTGGAACCAATACAGATTTTCCTTCATATGCTTTGTACTTGTTTTTTATATCACATTATTTTACTAATTGCTTAGCAGCAATTAATTAGCAGCATTACTCAGTACATGACGTTCAGCTACGTTTAAGGCACCTTTAAACAACTTCAGAGCTTCTACACCCACACATTGCATCTTCATATGTTGTTGTTGTTTATTTAAAATCACCTGATGTGCCTCTAGTCTTCAAGGGGTCCTGAACTATTGCACGTGTAGAAATATAAATGAGACATTTTGGTTACACAAACAGACAATTTGGAGTGCACAGCCTCACAGTAAAGCTGCGTGGTTCACAGGCCAGCCAACTCTTAACTAAACTAGGTGATTCCTCAGCGTAGGCTTACCTATGGTTATCGTTAACAAGCGCACAAAACATGTGAATAAGACAACTTTGAAATTGCCTGAAGTTGCATTTCTTGTTACAGTAATGTTGGATTGCTTACATGTATTGTTTACTTTGAAGGTATGCTGTTTGAATCTAGTATGGGAATGGCAGGCCCTGCCAGTAGCACAGGAAACTACTGAGAGGTTATTACAGAATTTAAATACATTGGATGGATAGTGCTATAAAAAATAGGATTTAATCTCATGAAAACGTTAAGCATTATAGTTTTAAAGCTTCAAAAGTGAAACTGTACACTGGTAAAACACAGTTTTGTTCACAAATTACACATCAATTCCTGAGTGACAAATACAAGTAAATGCAACTAAGCCAGCAGTATTTAGTCTCTTCTAAAGTTTTCTCTTCAGGAAATAAGGTTAAGTAGCGAGCTTCCAAGGAATACATGCAGCTGTTATTGCACAAGGTAAAGTATATGGTTAAGTTCAGCACCTTTAGTATCATGTATCATCACCTTAGGGTTTGAAGGGGTTAACATGTTTCTTCCCAGAATGAGGACGTGTCTCTAATCCTGGATCAAGCGCTGCTCTGGCCTGGAGCGAAGCACCTCATCCATATTTCTGCTCTTCAAGTTGTAAAAGATGTTCAGAAAACAGAATTAACTGCCAGATAAATGAGCACTCAAAGTTTTGCCCCTCAAGAAAACTTTGGTAGAGTTTTACATTTAGGTCACCTGATGCTTCAGAGGACACTATTTGACAAATATCCAACTGTGTCTATTTATTTTGTTTGGTTTCCATGGATTACATTTGTACCTATAATCATTTTATTCTTTAATTGTCATGACATTATCTTAGCTGCAGGTAAAGCAGTTACCAAAAACACTGAGCAGTAACATGACAAAGAAGTCTTCGAAGACTGTCATGTCACACATCATTTGAAATAATAAGGACTGCCTAAGATGTAATGTTTGTGATTATGTTGCTGTTCAGATGATGCAGTTTACATGTTCTGTCATATTTTAATTGAATTTTAATGAAGCCAATCTGCCCTTTTCTCTTGTTTTCTGTCAACCTTTATTTCCGTAACAGTTGAGAGCATCACTTCAGTTGGCAGATGTCTAAATGCGATGTGACTTGCTCTTAATGCCAGGATATAGAATGAATTCAGGCCAGTGTGTGTGCAGGAGGGAGCGTGGGTGTGTTGTTATGTTATCCATCTCTGTCCTCAGATGCTCTTTTTTGCAGTGGAGATCATTATGTTCAGCCCTCCAGGTACTTCATCTGAATTAAAGCTCTGATTTGCTCTCAACATTGCATGTACAGTCTGTACTCAGAACAGGACAGGTGGGCACATATGGAACATCAGATTAGTACACATACTTTATTATTAGCCATAATTGACAGATATTTAAATTTTACTTTATTTGAAAATGGAAAACCTTTTACTTTTACATTAAAGCAGCATTATTGGATTTTCTTTTGCCACTTGGTTGCAGCAGATACAAGGTGTAAATACAACGACATATAGAATTATTGGCTTATAAAGTTATTATGGTTCGCATGTTAGCAAATAGTTGTCTATTTACGCATCCAATAAACACAGAGCAACATCATCATTCATTTAGAGTTATGTTCCTGGTGACCTGACAGAGGAAGTCTATTATTAACTCTCCTTTTAGTTTTGATCTCTACCAATTCCTGAGAAAAATATCTTCCTCTAGCAAGCTAAATGCTCTGCTTTACTATATAGATATCATACAGTGGTAATGTGGTTATGGTAACCCCTGAAACAGCTGCTTAGAAACAACACTGATTATAGCAATGAAACTAAACCAAAACAATAAAGTTGTAGGCTGTAAATCTCTGTCTCTAAATTCTCTGTAAATAATTTTATAAGGAGTACGGTCTAGACCTGCACTATTTTGAAAAGTGTCCTGAGAGATAACTCCTGTTATGATTTGGCACTATACAAATAAAATTGAATTGAATTGAATTGTAAATCCAAAACAATGAGCTGAAAGACGCTAAAACACTCCAAAAGTCCCCTGTCACATTACAAATATAAAAAGTTGTGCTGCTTTAAGTTAATAATAAAAGATAATTTTATTTGATTACATAACAATATGATTTTTTACAGTGTAGTTGAAGTATGAGACTGACATACAGCTTTAAAAATTATTAATACTACCTGCAATTCTACAATGTGGACTAACCACAATATAGAGTATAATAATTGAGTATTAAACTACTTGAACTGTGGTATTTTCTTAGTTAGGCACATTCTGGCCTAAATCTTATAATGAACAAATTAAACAGCCACTTATATGTATTTTACTTATTAATGTGAGTAATTAAACTCTTTCATCACATTTCCCTCTACACTCACAATAGTGCAAGTAAGTGTGTATCATTGCTTTGTCAAAGAGAACACATGGACTCAGAAGATAAATGACTTTCAAAGGTAATGATTGCATTCCTTTCTGGAAAGGTAAGTTAGCGCCTTGGGCTAGATAATAAGGCTTGTACTTTTCTTCAATTATTTTCCACCAGAGGAACATCAAACTGATCAACTGGCTTTCTGTGGTTATGAACTGACACTAGTAGACTGGTATCTCTGCTCCTATATTGTATGGTATTGTATTTTGTGAATTGTAACTCTGGTTTCGAGAGGCGCTGTTGTTTGTACTATTTCAATCTGTAAAAACATATCTTAAAAGTCCCTTAGTGATCAGATTTTTTTGTGTAGATTTTTTAGTCCTATTCTTGAAACACAAGAAGCACAATGTGTATGGAAACTGTATTAAGTTAGCCATTAACAAGTTAACTTGAGGCCTGTTGTAGAGACTGCATGGTACAAGTGGTTTTGATGGAGGTCAAGGTCACAGGATGGTCTCATCGGAAGTCTCCATGTCTAGCTCGACAGGTCCAAGTGGTTATTTTGCTTGATTGTGATGTGAGATGATTTTCCCACTGCCCTGAAGTGGAATGTGATCGGAAAAGTGAGAGGCTTAAAAACTGCCCATCAGTGCCTGTGACCCTGGATGGCCCCAGCTAACAACCAGAGCTGCCTGGGATGCTTGGGGCAAGTAACATAAGACAAATTCTGCGAGACACTTGCAATCCTGGTGTGGCACGCAGTCGTCTCATCTCTCTGAAATACCTTTAAAGCCCTCAAAGATATGCCAACTTGGATACCAGGCTTCTTTTCACAGGTCATGCAACCTCAAGTCACCATTTTCATTTCTCTGACATCTGCGTTGCTTGTTTGTTTGGTAAACATGTTACACCTGTCAGCGGAATGCTGGTTGCTAACGGGCCAAGTCCAACAGCATTTATTATATTCTGCGTCTCTTTCCCCTTCTTCTCGCCTCTCTCGTTTTTCCATCTGTTGCCCTCGCAGCAGTGAACACAGTAAGTGTGAAGGAGTGAATGTGTGAGGAAAAGCGTGCGTGTGTTTGTTCTTGCATGTGCTGTATGTGGATGTGTTGGCACACACGCGCGCACAGAGGCTACTGGGTTGTTGTCTGGATTGCTGTCTTGTAATGGAGATAGAGACACTGTTTTTATTTATCCCTCCCCCAGCTGTCACTGTTGTGTCTGGAGCGAGTTCGCTGAACTCAGGGCTATGGGACACTTGGAGAACTGTCAAATCCACTAACCCTCCAAACTATGCAGAATGTTACAGCCCAGAACACACCCTGGATTCTTATTATGGAAAACAAAAGCTGACAGGGACATTCAGGAAATGTGCAACCTTTATCTTACCTTTATATTTCTGTGTACAGTGAAACCAGAGCAGCAACAAATATGATTCTTTTATAATTATTTTCCTTTATTATGCATTCAAATGTGGAATCAAGTAAAGGGAAATTATGTTACTGTGGTTTTTCTTAAAAATTTTAGTTTTAAAGGATTACATTTTTTTCAGGCTTATCACCAAATCACAGATATTGTGAATCCCAGAGCCACCAAATGTAGCAGATATATTTCAAATGTGTGTATAATAAGTAAGACAAAAATATAACACCAAATACAAATAATTGCTACCACGACCACAAACAATTACATCAGTTTTATTTCCCTTACAGGCATTTTCCTCCAGTATAATAAGTATTCAGATCCTTTACTTTATCCGTTTTATCAGCTAAATGTAAAGGTACTCATGTAGCAAGCACAATGGCCACAGTAAAAAAATATTTTATTATTGGATTAATATTACTAAAGAATAATGCTTGTGAGGTGGAGTTAGGTGTATATAAGTAATATATAATGTTGGTCATTTTGATTTTAATTTTATAAACTGATATTTTGTGTATAAAAACAGAGTCTGCATCGTAACTGCAGCCAGTCAGATGAATGTAGTGGCGTAAAAACATCAATATTACAGCACTTGAGTAAATATACTTAGTTACATTCCAATGCTGCTTTCCTCAATATTAAACAATATACTGTTAGTTTTAAGGCTGATAAATTGATACATTTTATACACAGCATATTGTTACACCAAGTGTTTCAGATCCAGAACACGTCTTTCTATCTTTCCTGACTGGTTGTTTTCTTTTGGGTGCCTTGGATTCTTTCAAATGCCCTTAGTTGCACGAGGAGGAGCCAGAGGAATCTTACTTTTTAACAGATTATCTGTCTCTTATACTGCTGTCAGAATATAGTGAAGGTTTAAGCAAATATGACAAAAAGTTATTTCTATAAGAGTTACCTACTGCAGCTTTAAAGCTGCTGAGAAGATAAATGTGAGGGCTCATTGGCAAATTGCTTGTAATAGCTAGTTTAAGTTGGTTATTGTAAAAAGTAACTCCATTATCACATTATATTATAGTAACTAACTGTTGAAAACTGATCAAACATTTGGAGCCCTGACAGAAAAAGGGTTGTAAATTATGTACTATATGGTTATGGTTTACATGAAGCAAATTAATAATGAAATATACACTCCCAGTGTTTAGTCATTACTTAAATAAACCTCAGCAGAGTGTACCAGTATGATTATGTTAGAAATGTCAAGTGTCAAGTGAGCTGCAGCTCTAGTCTGTACACGCAGCTTGTGCAACTGATGAAAATCACCATACTGGCATGTATTCAACACTAGATAAGGACTATTCACTGGGCGGAAGATGATTGCATTCCATGCCATATTCCACATGTCAGACGGTATATGAGAGTGAATCTGCGTTGCCATGTCAGTCATCCAGCTCCTTGTTTTAGGATGCCCCCATTAGACGGCGGGCAGACGGTCAGCGGTGCTGAGGCTAAGCACTGATGACAAGCTGCTGGAAAGCCTGCAGTGGAGGAGAATGAACAGAGTCTGCACGGGGACCGGCCTGAGCCTGAGACATGTACACACACACACACACACACTAAACCCACATTCATATTAAAGTCCTCATACACATACAGGTCATAGCTGTCTGCAATCCGATGCCCCTGATAACATTTTATTGCTACGGTGGAAAACATGTCTGATTGATGTCCGAGTTATGATTTACAGTAGTGTGTCGTTAACTTAAATCAACCGGAAATGCCATTTATTTAAGTTTAGGGTTTAATATTTAACATTCACTTTCCTGCCAACAGGGGGAAACAACACTCTTTTCTACATACCGTGCATACATAGATACAGTATATGCAGCCTTAGGAAGGGTACTGCTCCAGCTAGTAAGTTTTATTCAAACATTACAAATTGCAATATAGTTTGCAATAGCACAGTTGTAAATGTGTAAGTGTAATCATGTCCAATAGGCCTTTCATCAGGGATTAAACCTCTCAGGTGAGTTCATGTTTCACAGCTTTAACTCAGATCCACTGCTGGGTCCATGTTTGGAAACTGCTGATGTTATGTAGCCAGGCTTCATTCACACCACAAACCTTTACTTCATATTATTTGGTGGCAATTCCAGAGGTAACACATATGCAAGGCAGAAATTTAAGAAAATGTTGATGAAATGATGCAAAAGATATCTGAAATATTCCCATCTGATGGATTGTTTCACTCAGTGTGGACAGATATCCTGAGTTAAGTGCTGGAACAAGCTGATACTGTATACTGTATGTGAAACTGTCACAGAGTTGAGGGGCAGTTAAAAGGTAAAAATGTGATCATAAAATGCAGGAAATGTAATATTGATATTATATTTGAATATTTTGCTAATTAAGTACAGTTAGGGGACTTCCTCTCTTTTTGTCTTTAAAAAAAATATAATTTATAATCTCTCATATTTATACTAACTGTGCCACTTCCAGTCCTAGTGTTGTTATCAATTATAATAAATAACAAAATCACGAAACAAAAAGCTACTTAAGTGCATGTTGTTGCAATTTTACTAAAGCAACATTTTCTGGTACTGCTCCTTTTACTGATGATTTAAACACTTCAACAGCTGCCATGTTTTAGGCATTTTCTTTAAATTCTTTTTTTTCCTTTTTTGGTGCATACAAAACCCCACACCAAACCACCATCAGTTTGAAAACATACCACTCATGAGCCATATGTCAAAATAGTGTTATTATCCTTTAAGAATGTTAATCACACTGGTCTGAGCAGTGGCCATTTCTGCCTCAGGGGTCTGTTTCCTCAGCAAGTGGAGCAGTTTATGAGTGAGGTTAAGATGTCAGTCTGAGCCCTGGTTAAAGACAGCACTCCTTGAACTGTCCCCCAGCCTGACCTCCGGCACAGGAGGGAAGAATGCGATGGCTTGACGCTAAGTGAGTGCCCCGGCTCTCCCTTCCCCCTGACCCCCTCCACCCAACAGCAGCAGCAGCAGCCCCTGGGCTTCTTGTGTCGGCCACTGTGTCCCCAGCAACCTCCTCACAGTTTGCAAATATGTCCTTGATATGGCTGGCATGTCGTACGCAGATGTCCCAGTGGCAGGAGATAAATTTGAGAGCAAGGAGATGTCAGGCTGGCGACAGCTGTGGGCTACAATTTCACCAGATGTCCACCGTTGCTAACCTTCAGTAGACATGAGCTGGACGCCCCTGGACGTACTTTACATGCACAGTAAATATTTTCTCAGCGTGGAGCTTATAGGAAGCGCAAACCAGAATCCGTTTGTCACGGCTCACATACCCGCAGCCTTCAGGGGGCCTGATTTATAAGATCTGCAGGCACGTACTGATGAGATGCAGCCTGTGTTTTACCTGAAGAGAATCACAGCTGGACCCGAGCTGAGAAATAAACAGTATGTCTACATGCTCTCAGTGCTCACTGGGTGATCCTGGAGATGGGTTTCCTCCTGAAAAGGGAACTTTGTAAAAGCAAACTGTTTTTTGTCCTTTGTTTCAAAACCTGCTGGTGGCACTGTGACACCTTCCTATTGGTCAGACAGCGCTGACGGGTGTGATGTCTGTGTGTGGACAGAGTTTACATTCCAGCAGTGTTCAGTCTGCCATGAGACACTAGGTGCCACTGACATGGCTGTGGCATTTCCTGTTGTGCCACAGTGCACACAGCTCTGACTCTGGCACGTAGTGCAGATTGGTCACAGACGCTCCTTGGTCAGTTCAACATGATCTGAACCAAGCCCGAAATGACTTAAGTTACATTTCTGCACTTCCTGGCATTGCTGAAATCTATTCAACCCCTTTAAAAATTGTTTTGATAAGTGGGGTAGCTTGATGTTTTGAAAGGCCTCGCATGGTGAAAGATAAGCTTCTTTTCTTTGTGCAATGACTCTCTGTGACTAATACTGACGGAGGGAGAAGACGTGTGATGATGCCTCTGTGTGTGTGTCTGTCTGCGTGTGAGTGTGTATGTGCATTCTATAGAAATGCCTTCACAGAATCACCTTACAGTAAGTTTGGCACTTGAACCTTCGTCCGAGTTCAACCCACGGTTGATCTCTTTCCCATCCTTTGCTATCGGTGCAGTCCACCTGAGGGTGTTGGAGAGGCCTGTGTGTGTGTGTTGCAACTAAGCACTTGGCTGTGTCAGAATGGGGTGGGGCTGAAAAGGAGCAATTTGGCGGCTGTAGATTACATGGAAAAGCTGACTGATGACATATTCATCACATTTTCCACTCTTCCATTTTTTTCCCCCAAACAAAACCGGTGGAATAATGGATGCTAACAGCCAACAATGCGTATCGTATAGCACCCAAAACAGCACAGGCCATGCATTCATTTAAACTTACCAACAGCTTGATGTGTTTACTTTAGCAGTGAAAGTTCAGAGATTTGTCATCGCGCGCGGGGGGGGGGGGGGGGGGGGGGGGGGTGTCTCTGGCTAAGCGAGAGTGGCATGACTCCGAGATCTTTTGGGATCACTTAACTTAGCTGCATATGAGCGTCTGTCAGGATTACACATATTTCAAATGGTTTATGTGCCTTATGTAGAAGCAACAAGCTGTACTGTAAAAGCTGAGTGAGGAGAGCCTGAGTGCAGCAGCCGAATGGGATCCGCAGGCCCCTGAGGCTCAACAAACCTGTCCTGCTACCTTCTCAGCCAGCCTCCTGTAGTCTTAA
The DNA here is from genome assembly GCF_004916995.1 of Morone saxatilis. Lineage (NCBI taxonomy): Eukaryota > Metazoa > Chordata > Actinopteri > Moronidae > Morone > Morone saxatilis. The sequence goes on along the minus strand of NW_023339674.1, from coordinate 22,815,606 downwards.
GAACGGATTTGTTTTTCAGACCTGTTATTTTCCTGCTTGGTTAATACTGACTCCTTGTATTACAAAGCAAAAACAAACACACAAAGCAACAACAGTATATTTCATGCATGCATAGCAACGCATTTCAAACATAATGTGTACACTTAATGGAATGGAGCCTTAATTAGTATCATTGGTAACACCCATGTTTACCCCACAATTGCACGTCAAAATGGCTGCTATGAAAAAGGTCTATTTCTACATGTGATAGGCAGTGGTTGCCTTCTGTGCTTCTAGAGTGTTTTACACATATCTTTCATTATGGGACTTCATGAAAACTTTCTCCCCACAGTAAGAAACATCTTCAGCAACTGAGTTGTGAGATTGAGATCTATTATTTATATTCTCTTGTGGAGTTTCATTTTCTGCACACAGTTTCAGTTTGACAGTGGCAATCACCTGCATTATGCCAATAATAATATAATAAATAGTAAACACGTGTGTAGACTGAACCAGTAAACCCAAATACATTTTGGCAAGACGTTTATTCACGAATAATTGATACAGAATTTTGAAACTAAACTGAAAATATTATTTTTTTTATCATTTGGCATTTTGTTATTGTTGTTTATTTGGATAGTGACAGGAAAGAGTATCAGAAAAGTTGGGGAGAGAGAGAGAGTGGATGACAT
>NW_023339674.1:22797302-22814835 GCF_004916995.1 Morone saxatilis | reverse complement strand
TGTGTGTGTGTGTATATGCCAGCTGGTAGTTATCTTAGCTTAGCAGGGGGGAACCGCTAGCTACCCCTAACCCTATACCTATAGACATTTTATATCTTATTGTATCCATACAAATCCCAAAATGTAAAAAGGTGTATGAAAAGATGGTTTATGTGGGATTAAGTGCTGGAACAATTTTTTGGCCTGGTGTAATGACTTATTTAGTGAGCTTTGGGGTGCATTTTCTACCTTTGGACAAAACCAGGCTAACTGTTTACCCCTGCCTCCAAGTCTTTGTGCTAAACTAAGCTAAAAAGCTGCTGGCTGTAGCTTCATATTGACCGTACAAACATGAGAGTGGTATATTGATCTTCTCATCTAACTCCCGGTAAGAAAGCAGACGTATTTCCAAAAATGTCAAACCCCTCCATGAAACAGTCCAAAATAAATTTCAGCTACATTTCATCACATGGATAATAACGTTGAGTAAAGTAGTATGTTCTCTTGGTAAAGTAAGTTAAATTTGATATGAAGCTACGTAAGATACCACCATTTTGCAAAAATAAGTATAATAATGTATAAAAAAGTATACACTGTAAAACCAGTTCATTTAACTAATTGTAAGTAATACTAACTCTATTAAATTTTTGTAACCTAAAAGAAACATTCTTCATCAAGTAGCTTTAGTAATTTTAAGTGACACTGACTGAATTTTGTAATTTGTATTTGTACTGTGAAAACTAAAAACCAATTAAAAAGGTCTTAATCAGGAAGGTTTCTGTATCTTACAAAACTGAATAGAAATTAAAATTACTAGTAAAAGTTGCTTAATCAAGAATCTTTTTCTTCATTAATCCTATTTAAACCTGAGTCTTCACAGAAATACTGTAGATGATAAAACAACATAGTAAGAGTATCTTATGTCTGGTATGAAATCTGTATCAGAACTGTGATTTGATTGTGGTACAGGTTAATGACTAACAGAAGGTGTTTGAAATTGGTGTCAGTGCTGAGCCAGGTGTAACTCAGACACGCTGCCAAGTGACTCAGACTCCACTTTGGTTCTGTGAAGCTAGAGGTTGACACTGACACCGTCGTTTATGAACTTATCAGATGTGTAGGTCCGTTCTACTCAATCAGCATCTGTATCCTGAAAACACCACATCACCTGCTGCGGAGGCCTTTTGCAGCACTGGCATGATTTGGCATCAGATAGAGACATCATGTACGGCTATAGCAAGAGTAAGACGAGAAGAGTGGAACTGGCCTTCAGCGTGTTGCCATGTCTGTTTCACACAAGCTCCCTGCACAGCCAGTGCCATGGCACCTAAACAGACACAATCACAAAACCTTCTCACTAGCAGAGACTGACGTGTGACGTTATCCTGCAGGAACCTGGTCTACCTGACACCGCAAACGCTCCCGTCCCACTGCCTCCTGCTCTCCTGGATCAACTTTCATATGTGGTCATTGCAATGTAAATTCTCTGAGCCTATCAATTAGCGAAAAGGATTACACAGGTCTTCACATGAGCTAACGTCACCTCATGTACATGAAGAATAGGTCGGCAAAAAAAAGAATGACAAAACCAATAAAATCAAGGTCATTGTTGGATGTTGAGGCCGATCCTGTTTTATTGACTGTGACTCATGATTGGAATTTAACAGTGAAATCAGCACCAATAAAAGCAAGCCTTTCTCCTCCTGTTAAGCCAGCACCATATGCTCTCTCATGAATTGAGGCTTATGTGAATACAAGATTTGTTCTATATAAAAGAGAAAATGACGATGTCCCAGTTTTGTGGTATTTAGGGAGTTTTTGTTCTGGCAGCGCAATGCACAGCATGTTGGATGTGTAATTGTTTGATGGCTTTGGTATGTTGCAGATGAACTATATCCATCTACTCATCAGAGACTCTAAGAAATGCCTCTGAAAGATCCACTTTCATTCAAGCATCCCAGAACATCGACAGCGTGTTTTATTTTTAAAGTGTATCCGGTGACAAAGGACACTTCAACCCCTCGCTTAGATTACATGTGGACGAGTGTAAGCTCATGGATGGGGGGGTAATGTGTCTTTGAGCTGCCCCCAGGCATCATTATGTCCTACCCATACATGCTTTTTAATGGGTTGAGGGGCAGACCAATCATACTTGTCAACCTGTTGCCAGGAGACCGGCGGTGTGGTTGCTAAACACCGGTCCACAACTTTTACATCATGGACTATATTTCTGAAAGTTAGAATATGAAAGATTGTATTACCTACCAGAAGTGCTGAAGCAGGTCCCGGGAACACCTGCTCTTTCAGTGTAAAATATCATCACCCCGGCTCCTGAGTCCAGACAATTTCCTTGTTTAATGCCAACTTTCAATTGAGCGGATGATCACCTTCTAACCCTAATAAATAGTCTGCCTAGAAATGATTAGTAAGGCAGAGGAACATGTTTAGTAGCAGTGAGCATTTTCAGTTATGCATATGTAACTTACCTCAGGTGATTATGGTTGAGTTACATTTTATCTTTAGTTTGCTAATGAACAAGATTTAGCAGTAAGCTGAGGCGCACGTTTATTTCAGTGTAGACCACTTCAATATCACATTAGGCAATTATTTGTGTAATTATATGCTAGCCCATGTTTCAGTTCATTTCCCCATTGTGAATGTGAAATTTTACTGCGTTATGCTAATACCACCACATGAGTGATGTTGACTGACATCAAAAGACAGCAAAGACAGGTTTAGTGTTGGATTAGCTGTGATTGATGATTCGTGGTTCACTGGTTGTCTGCTTCTCAGATCTGGAACTGGTTGGAGGGAAGCTTTGATTGTGTTTACCAGAAGTGCTCCGCTTTTGGTCCATTATGGGATTCTGTGCCCTTGGGAAGAAAAACAAAGTGATCCACTGGTACTGTTTGAACCGGAGCAGGTTTTAAACCAGTTTCATGTTTTTGTTTATTCTACAATCCATTGTGACCTGCTGGTTATCCAGATCTACCATACTGTAGCCAAGGTTCTGTTTGAGGAAACACTGTTATCAGTGTTGTTCTCTGATAGCAGTGCTCCCCTTTATACCCACCTCCTTTTTTGAAAAGTCTGCATTCAGATAACCCTTAATATTAGTGCATTACGACCCATTAATAAATGAGCAATTCCAGTTTAGGTACACAAACATACCAATGTTTTCCAGAAGATCAAACGTGAACTTAAAGATACACTAATTAGTAGGGTATTTTTTGTATTAACAACAGATAAAACAGGCTGTATGTGGACGGTGTTGCTTGCAGAGGCTGAAACAATTAATCAGTTCTGGATATTTTTAAGCTTTTCCTTTGTCATACATATTTTTTTTTATTATTTTAAAGTATTGTTTTTGGGCTTCTTATTGCCTTTTATGATTAGTGACAGCTGAAGACAGACAGGAAGAGGGGCAGGAGAGATAGGGGGATGACAACGCAGCAAGAGGGCCGCAGGCGGATTCAAACCCTGGGGGCCGCTGCAGCAAGGACTCAGCCCTTGGTACATGGGGTCAGCTAGCTCTACCAACGGAGCTAAACGGGGGGCGCCCATTCTTTGTTCAATAATGGGAATGTAAACTTGAATTTCTGTATTTTGGGGCCATCAACAACATTAACACAATACATTTCAGTACACCACCCTGGGGCTCACAGAAATTCTATAATTGAATCGGATTTATTGAAGGGAAAATAATTTGTCAGTTGAGCTTTAGTAACTTGGTACTAAACCCTACAGTGAATTATCACCCAATTACTTGATTCCTGTCAGCTCTACTGAGCTTTTAGCTCATTGTTTTGTTTTCTATTGGTTGTTTTTGGGGGGGGGGTTTCCCTTTATATGGATTTATGGATAGCTAAAGAAAGACAGAAAAGGGTGGACGAGAGAGGGAGGGCATGCAGCAAAGGGGCCTCGGGTCAGATTCAAACCTATGGGCTTGCTGCAGCAAAGACTCTTTTGCTACATGCCTTTGTACATGGGTTCCAGCGATCTACCAGGGTGGACCCCCCTTTGTTTTGGTTTTCTAAAGCTCTCACTTTCTTAACCTTGGTTCCAGCCCAAGCAGGTTCAGCATGTTTTCAGCAAGAAAGCTCTAATAAACCCGACTGTATGCTACCTTGCCCAGAACCGAACAGAACAGCTGAAAGGACAAAATTTAGGCACCTATGGCTAGTTAGAACTCTGTTCACGAACTATTTAGCTTAACATTTAGCAGTTAAAGAGGCCCGTAGACAGTAGAAACAGAAACAGATGAAAAGAGTTAAATGTTGGCTTAAAGGTCACGGACACAAACGACTCCAAATGAAATTTATGTTGGAAAAAGTAAGGAAATTAAAAAAATGAATGAATGCTGCTTTTAAAGGACCAGTGTTAGGAGTAGTAGGAATAATAGCAGTGAAGTTGCAAGACTGAACAAACTGAACACAGCTGCGACTGTATTTGATGAACTTCAAAAAACCTGAAAGCCCTGTAAGAGTGTTTGTCTGTCCGTTCTGGCTTATGTAGAAAATGGTGGTCCATAAAGGACCCCCGGTGTATGTAGATAAAAACGGCTCATTTTAATGTAATGAAAAAAACACAGTTCCAATATTCAGATATTATACGCTGAAAAATATTATATGATTCCTAAATGTTAAACACAGTACTTGTCTACTTAATACACACGTTTATTATTTTCCAGTTGCTGTAACTTTTTTATCTTGTTAAAATGTTTGTTCTCCATTTTATCATAACAAATTAATACAAATAATAATAAGTTATAATAACATAATTATCATCATCATCACTCAAACAACAAACAAACAAATGTGGTTTCAACTGACTGGATACATTATTCAGCTTGGCCACATGCCTTTTTGTTGATGCAGCAAGATAAGATTTTCCAAACGTGACAACAACCTGATATCAGATGAAAAGTCAATGTGACGAAAGACACACAAAAAAAAACTTGAAATCACATCGTGGGAAACATCAATAATTGTCTGGGAGTCTGAATATTCCCGCAAATGTGATTCAGTGATAGAAAATACAGTTTTACTGATCACATGAAAGACTCATGATAGTTATGCAGCTTTTTATCTTTAGTGCCGTTATGAAGTGCAGACCGGTTCTATGACTGAAAATAATTCCACGCTCCAGGAACTGAAATTCATATACTCTTGCTGAAAAGTTTTTGATTCATTTTGTTGTTTTATATGAAATTTAAATATATATAATATATGTGTATATATATATATATATATATATATATATATATACACATATATATTTATATGAGATGGATTCATGTTCTCAACCATTATGCTTGACGGCCCCTTGAACTTCCCCCAACATATTGTCAGTTAAAATAGTGGTTTCCCTATAGGGACGTTATGAACAATGCCAAGTTGCTGGGCAGTTTAGTGCATAGGCTGTAAATTATCACCTCTCAGACACTGCACCGGACACTGGTAGTTTTGACTCATCTGGATTTCCCCTGCATTAGTCACCAACTGGAATATACACACAGACGCACACAAGTATGCCCACATAACCCCTCACAGTGTGAGAGTGATTGGCCACAGTGTGGTGTATGTGACTGACACTGATAATACATCTCTCCATAGTGCAGCAAACGTCGGGGCTACTTCATCAGCTGCTCCACCAACTGCTCTTTGGCATCCCGTATGTAAACTCTTGACATTAATAAGGCTGTGTGAATGGGGCCTTATAATGCCTTCAGGACAATGAACACACCAAAATGAATTAAAGTGATATTGGCTGTACAGTCACACAGGCTGGTTGCCATCTATGGTTTTGACTGCAGTACAATTGCAGATTAAAGCGAGCTTAGCGCTCTCAAATCAGAGCCTTGCGAGGATAATAACCACATTAGACATATGTGCACTCCTACTGATGACAGTACCAGAGATGTCACTGACGTAGCTGCCAACTCATAAACACACACATACATCTCAAATGAAGTAATAGGGGTTCGGTGACTGGTTTCCAATGTTTGAGCCTTAGAGTAATTAATGATGTAAGGGTTTCAGATGTCGTTGTAAATATCAGATTTAATGACATCTTGAGGTCAGTTTGTCCTTGTTATGTTGAGAGGCGGACACGGTCAAAGCTACAGTGTGTGTAAACGGTTTATTAGAGGGATTTTTTTGTATTAATAACATAATAATCACCCTGAACTTTTACAAGTAAGTTTTTAGTGTAGTTGTGATTATTGTCAGAGATTGAACTATGTTTTCCAACTGGGGAACTTTATCTAAGAGAGCAAGCTGATTAACAACAAGTGATATTTCCAGCAGTGACCTTGGGGGATAGTTGCTAAGACACTCAGTCACAGTTCAGTGGCACTTGTTGTGCTTCAGTGCACATGGTAACAGCCGTGGTATCTTCTTCAAGGTTTGACTTCCAGCTATTCTTTATTTTATCCATGAACCAACTTTTTCTGTCAGAAAATCTCATAAAAGTGATTCATGATGGGCTTTATTTAATTAATTAACAAGTGTGTTTTATGGAATAATATTGCATCTCTAAATCCTGTGTAATATTCTACATCAACAACTACAGCTTCATCTACAATCAAACTTTTATAAAATGTTTTTTTAGGAATGGCAGTGTCAGTTGGTTGGTCCACTTTGGTCCAAAAGTTTGTACAGATTGAGTCCCCAAAGAATTAATCCTAATGGCTTTGGTAATCCCTGATTTTTTTGTCTAGCGCCACCATGTGGTTGTTTTTTAGTGAAGTGTCTCCTCTACTATTGATGGGTCACAAAAATGTGTAGCCAACATAGATTCATGTCCTTCTGAATTAACTATTACTAATAAATTATAATGACTTTGGTAATACTTGATACAGTGATCTATAGGCAGAAATTGAATGTAATATGTTATGGTTTCATTAGTGTATAATCACCTGGAAATATGAATTGTTGTGTTTCCGTTACCTTAGAATGAGCTGTTTTGCAGGTCTCCTTGCACAGAGTCCAACATTTTAAACCGTTTGTACAGTACCCCAGAACGGACAAACACTAGCACTAGATAGGACCTTTTGCGTTTTTTTTTAAATTTTATTTAGTGCTAATGGGCTAAAGTTAGCATGCTAACGCGGCAAACCATGGTCAGGGTAAACATTACCTGCTAAACATCAGAATGTAAGCATGCTCATGTTAGCGTTTAGCACAAAATGAACCTCTAACCCCACAGAGCCGGTAGCACAGCATAGACTCTAGTGTGACAATTTTAATATGAAGTTCTTGTTTGATAGCTAACATTTGTGCTTGGTTAGGTCTTCAAAATAACAGCTGTGTGACCACAGTGTCACGTCACCAGGTTGGCACACAGTAAGCACGTTTGCTGTCTCTCATAGGTGCACAGCAGGCAGTCAGAGGGGAGAGAGACTGTATGTCTTTATTATAAGTACAAGAGAGCAGCTTAGAGGTTTGTGTCCCCTGGATACACCACATCTATTTATTATCATTCCCCCCGCTGTGACCCTACCTTTTATTTTAGACCGCTGATTCATCTGCAGTTTATCTCTGAAAACCACACAAGACCTCTAGGTTTACAGTGTCATACTGCTTGGTTGAGAGGGAGAGTCGGATGTTGAATCAGAAGAATGTGCCTGGAAGTGGCACGATACGTGTGCGTGCTTAAGAGTTTATGTAGGCTACTGTAAAGGATTTTCAAACCACAATATTTTGTCTGGTGTCTGCTTAAGCCTAAAGAGGATATAGGAGGGCCCTTTGCTTCTCGTTTTCAGCTAATGGTCATATTTTCACTAACTACCCTCCACTAACATCTGATTAGCCATCTGAGATCTTCGCCAAAGAGCATGTTTCACTTCCTTAAAACCAAATATTTAGGTGATTTTTGTTAAATTAATCTTCAGGCTTTTGCTGAATTGGCACAGAATCAACCATCTCTGGTGTTCAGCTACTTGTATTTATGGCCATGTTCAGCATGCCCAGATCTTCCCGGGCTTTGGTGAGAAGCGTGACACAACAGACGTGTCCTCAACCCGCAAAACCACTTGGGAATCTGGGTGGAAATGTCAGAACTGGCCAGAGGAACACATGGAGGAGTAGAGTAGGGGTGAGCTTTTCAGGATAGTGGCTAGCTGTGTTTGTTGGGTGGGGAGGTGCAGGGTCAAATGTAGTTGCTTGATATGTATATCCTAGCAACTGAGAGTGAGTGATATCTTGTACAACTGTAGATGGGGATTGGTCAGAGAGCTGGCACAAGCTCCTCCTATTTGTTGAGTAGCCTAAGAAAAAATACCTAAATTCAAAACATCTCTCAGACTTTCTCCACTCTGCACTGTACCCTCCGGCACTTTAATCCAGGCCTGTTTGTTTATTTTTTTGTATTTATTTATTTATTTTTCATTATTTGTATTTATTCTTGTAGCTTATGCACAGCCGTTGATACATGTGCCTTTATGACGAGCTGGTCGTTTTGAAGATCTCAGCAAAGTGAAGTCTGGCATGACAACATGAATTCACCTTACACAGCTGTGCAGTATTACCCAGAGTTTCCCTTTCACCGGTGAGTGTATAAACTGATGACTAACAGAATTAGATTTCTTTCTTAAAGATATTTAATCTTTACACTTAATTGGCATAGTGCATGGATTTATAATGTGGTACAATTTGGCAAATGTGTATTCAGCTTTAATCTTTAACATGTACTGAACAGAGCAAATAGAGAAGATTTAACTTATTGAACAGGCTGGGAATCTCCCTGCTCTGTGTTTGACCTGGTCCGCCACTCACACTGGTACTGTCTGGAGGTCCAAAGTGGCCTGAGAACAGTTGTGTCTGCCTGGATCCTCAGCTGCTGCTCTGTCCTGATATATTTATAAGTGTGGCATACTTATGGCAACAATGCATGTGTAAAGGGCCATCACGGCCGAAGTGGCAGACAGATTACATGGCATTGCGGTTGCTTGGCCTTCTTCTGATCCTTACTGTCGAATACTTTTGGTCATTTCAATGCATGTTTAATGCATCATTTAAAAAAATGTAAGATATTTTGCAGGTGTTTTCATCTAGAATGACAGATGACAGAATGAAACCATTTTATCAGATGCATGTAGTTTAGTTGCATTTTACTGTACTACTGTATCTTATATATCTTGGATCATAAATGTCCTCTATATTTCTATCAAAGTCATAATGATAACACAATGTCAACATTATGTTGCTTCACTGGCAGTTCTGCTTATACATTACATTTAGAGCTGTTAATTTATTAGCACAAGATACAAAAACATAATACAATAAAGGATTAAAACATGCTTGTGTTCTCCTGTGATAAAAAAAACACTTTTGGTTAGGGTTATTTGGATATTTTATTATTTGGATAGACTGCCTACGGATAGTTTATACAGTATTTGTAACATTTCAACTGTTTTGCTTTGTCTGTAGATGTTTAACAGATTATCTTATTAGTATTTGTGACAGTTCATGAAACCGAACTAAACCTTAACCATCACAGTGGTGTAATGTCAGATTCAGTTATTGAATATAACTTATAATTAGTTGTTAAATAAGTTGTTCAAATGTTACTCTACAAACTGTCTGTAGGTGGAGGACTATCCAAATAAAGTGTAAACAACAATGCTAATGAGTTTATAAAGGCATCTGACCAAAAAATTATTATTATTACAACTAAAATTAGATCTTATCAATAAAGGAACAATAAGGTAATTTATGAAACACAAGAGAACATCAAACAGAAAAAAAGAAAACACAATAATTAGCAGGCATGACATACAATTGTTAATGAAAAATACTGCGATTTCTAAAACAACGTATCGATCAACATGATGAATAACATTTATCAATATACTGTAGATGTTACCACTTACAGGCCTACTAAACAAATAGAGAATTGAATTAAAATATGTATATATGATGCATTAATCAGTGTATACTGTGTACATATCAAAGCAAACTCATCAGTGTTAAATTAAGTCATCCACTACATTCTCACAGTGAGTCTAATCAATAATAATTATTGTGTTCAAAGTTACACATTCATGTTGTCTTTTTCAGATGACACTAAATCAATACAGTGTTTCCTTGTTCTTTATTCTGCTTTCATTTGTGCTGTACTGCACTCATTTCTGTCTGGTTCACATGATTTTATTACTGCTAACAAACTGTATTGTGTTATTATATTTTGTGTTATATTTTAATATTTTATATGTAGTCTTTATATAATAATTGTGTTGTCATACATTATTTGGCGAATTGTTTTAATGCAATGTCACAGTGTCCTTGTAGCGCGCATCAAGCGCTGTGCTTTGATCAAACAGAAAGTTCAGCCTTACAATAATTAATTTATTAGACCTTGATAACTACACTGCTACAGCTTTAAAACCTTTTATATAATGCTTTCAAAGCAACCCTGCTACCAGTGGGGCTTTCATCTATTTGTGAACAAGGAATGTTTTGCTAGCATTCATTTTCTATAGTGTAGTTTCTTTAGATTTTATTCAGCTTTCAAGTATCATGGTATCTTCTTGGTCCACTAATTCTCACCTCCTCGCTTATTTTCTTTGCATTCCAAACCTTAAAGGAATTTGTGCTTGTTCCTTTGCCTCAGAGGATTTGACTTCAGACTGTTTCACTTCTATAAAAGTAAGGGGATGAGAAGAGGAGAAACTTTGGGGCTTTCTATTGTTTTGCAGTCATGTCCCTCTTCCAGCCAGGGCTGACAGATGAGGGGGAGAAGGTCTTAGGGCCTTTGAACAAGTGATTAATAAAGACACTGGAGAAGGGCCCCGATCGGCTGGGCTGTTTGTTTTGATTGCATTTTCATCGGTCGGTGTGCCCAACCTGCCAAGAAACAATGGCCATGCCTGTTTAGTGCTGACCTCTGCCCCAGTCTCGTCTGGAGGCGCTGCACTGTCTTTAAGTGGATGCTGAACAGCCTACGCCTTAGGCTAACTGAAAAACTTTTTGAGTAACCAGACACCCACAAGCACACAACAACCAGAACAGGGATAAACACTCCAATCTGAACATTTTAAATATAATTAAAAAAAATAATTCAATGAATAGATTTTTTAAAAATTATTTGTAAAACTAAACCAAAATTGCACCATTAAAAATAATTTAATTTCATTATTTATTATTTTCCATATTTCATAAAATTATACTGCTGTTGACTGATTCTAATCTCAACCAATATACAGTCTTTAAAAATGTACATGTAGGTGAAAGTGGACATATATTTCAAACTGTTAAATGGCCTTGCTTTGAACACTGTCCAATAAGTTGTAATAAAAACTTTTAAAAGACACATACTGTATGTAAGAAAACATGGACATCCCTAAAACTGGATTGAGCACAAACGTTTAAGAGTGCAGGACATCAGAGGGTGCAGGCTCATTATAATGAAACTGAAATGTATTCATAGGCTTACATGGATACATGTTGAACCTGATGCACAACGTTTGTGATTATATTCTGGATTCTGACTGGTCAACAGATAATGCTGAAAGCAAAGCTCAAACGTCTTTAAGACAATAATAATAATAATGAGGTGACTGTTGAACGAGTTCTGCCAATCTGCCTATTTCAAAGGGAAATTATAGATTGAGTGCTGTTTAACTGAGGCACCTTAATCCTCCCTTCTCCATTGACAAAGATGACGCCACACCCACTCTACCTGCAATTTACTCATTTGTTTTTTTAATTAATCCACTTTGTTTTGTTGGGTTTTTTTCCTGTGACTATTTTAAAATATTAAAACAATACAGGCCTGAATACTTTCTAATTTTTGGACTACATTTGATTCCAAATTCAACTTATAGTTTAAAGATGCAAACATAGAAGTACAAGTTTACAAAACTATGGTTACACATACAAACCCTGTACAGCCTTTTGAATATAATATTCCATATAAGGCAAGCTGCTGAGGCAACTTATAATTCCAATAAATAATAATTATGGACAATATATCACAACTATAGACAAATACACTGTCTGTGTTTTGTAAAAAATGTTGCAACATTTGAATGAACCCGATTTGTTTTTGAGATTTTACAAACATAAAAACAGTCGCCATCTTTGTGCTCCATGACATTGAACAAGGACCTTGAAGGCAAGCCGAGCAAACTCAAACAGCATTATAGTTTAATTCCTGACAATGTAGGTAATATGTCACTGCTAGAATATGTGTTGGTACAATAAACTCCAGCAGCCAGAGTTAATTGTGCAGGAGAGACACCAAGTTATGAAAAAATAATATCCGAAATAAAACCTTGGCTAGCTGAGGAGCACTGAGCTAGTTAGCATTATAATGACATAAGGCTAACTCTTGCTAAATAGGCTAGCTATAGTCCACTAACATTAGCTAATGTTATATTTTAAGTAACTTTAGCCCAGTAATTCATTGCTGGTGAAAATGTAGTTTGTTTATAGTGTTTACAAAACAACTAGTGTTAACTTGCTGTGAGGTCCATCAAAATTTGCTAATTTTGTGAAATTATTTAGCTTTTTTTTGTTTCCATCATTAACTAGTCAGTTGGGACATGAATAAATTAAAGTCAAATAATTTTGAATGCATACATTGTTTCTTTAATGGTCTATATGAGTGTATATATTCTGTCAAAATGTTGCATGCAGTATATTCAAGTATATTTACCAATGTGCTTGACAACAATACTAAAAAGGATACATGTCCAGTTTCCAACATAAAGCTAGCTGCAATCTATAATTCCCAGTAGTTGCCCATCATTGCTCCTCTTAAGCAGTCAAAGCCGCCACATAGTGCTGATATTGCAAAATATATATTTTAATAATATATAATATTTTAATTTTGATGTAATGTACATATTCCATCTGCTTTTTATGTTGTTTGACATTCACAAACTCAGTAAATCTTTATTCTAAATGCATCACTCCCACATGTGTACCTCTTGCACCAGTTGAATTATTTGCATCATTAGATATGCCTGTGTTTGTAAGTCAGGTATTAATATCATTCATCACGCAGTGTTGGGGAATTCCAAAACCTAAAATAGTGCCAGCTTCAGATTATGCCCCCCCCATCTCCTCCACCCCCTCCCCCCGCCCAAGCCCGTCCAGCTGTACACATACCAGAAGTTGCAGCAGTGCTATCATATAGACTGTGGGGGGAATTCCGCCTGTCTCAGACTGCAGCGTGCGCCACTTCAGCAGGAACAATGGCAGGCTGAGCTCTGAAGCAGGTGTAATGTTTCAGGGGAGCAGGTCAAAGTGCCTCTGTCTGAATGGTGCATAATCACCATTATGTGTAGTACAAATATTCAGTATTATGCAGGCTGACTTCTTCACAATGGAAGCACCCTTCATGAATGGCTGCCAGCAGGACTCCTCCTCCTCCTCCCTTTCTCCACAGGCTGGGTGGCCAAATCTCAGCCCTGCACGTCAACATTTATGTTCAGTGTTTGCTGACATTGCAACTTTTAAAAACTACCTATTAAAATAGTTGTGCCCTTTTCAAAAACGACAACAGTAAAGCAACTATTGAATATTTGGAATATGCGTCGTAAAATGAATATGATTGTGGCTGCTTCTGTCTCCTTGCAGACTCAGGGACCCTTCGTCTCGATTGTCCTGGAGAGAGAGCTCATTCCTAACCACAATGTCCCAGAATCAGTCAGCACAGACAACTGACTCCTTCAGCCAAGATGTATTCAACCAACTGTTTGATATGCTGGACCAGTAAGTGAATACTACACATGAAAATAAATGCAAAAACACACACAGATAGTGACTTACAAAAGAATTGTATATCAACTGTTTCTGTGTTTCAGATCTGCCATTCATTCAGTCCAGCCCATTGAGCTGAACTTCACAGACAGTCCAGCTGATGGGTCTGCAGGAAACACCATTCAGATCAGTATGGACTGCATTACCATGCATGAGCCAGATGAGACGCTTTCTGTAAGTACGTAGGTTTGCTGTTCAAGGAAAACTATTTTTCTTTTCACAAGCAATTCCTGGTGCCTCAGACCCACCATGATCACAGATAAAATATATATATTATTTTCAAAATCACATGACCTGCTTAGAATTATACAATTATTATTTGATTTCCAGTTAATTTAGTGCTGAGTCATAAATGTTATAGATATTTTACCAAAGTTAAACCTTTTTTGCCTTGTGATATAAAGCAATATACTTTCCTAATCAGGCTAGATACAATGCTACTTTTTCCCACTGAGCCATTCACCAAAAACAACTGGTATCTTGAAATGTTACACCATTTTTATTCCTGTATTGTGTGCTTCTTCTTAGTTGTGGCTGATAAATAAATGTGCCATCTGAGATTACTTTCATTGTGAGTTAATGGGACTTCCAGTGGTAAACTCCATAGGTTGTACAATACAGAGTTTACTTTCAATTCTCATATTAACAGTGGAATTTCCCCAGGACTATTGTGAAGATGTGGTGCAGAGCAGTTCAACAGCCAGTGAATAAGACTGGTTTATCTGTTTTTACCTTGAGATGATCTGTTGTTATCTCTATCTTAAGTTGTGACCTGTGTGGCCCCTCTGAGACAGTTAGCTCTCAAAGACTTTTGATGGTAGACTGTGCATTCAGACAGTCACAGGCCTGATGATGTGCTTTAGGTAGTGGAATTTGAGTTGAGCATGAAGTACGATTATGAGCTTGCTTCTTGTGATAACACAGAGCAGATATTCTTTCGTAGTGTAGTCAAGTAAATAAGAGCTGTTTGGTTGTTTTTAGATGTGTGTATAAATCGATGCACTGTATGAACTCCCTTGTGTTTGACCTATAAGGGACATATCTTTGTCAGTTCTGCTACTGAGGGATGATGTGCATGTTCCCCTCCCAGTGCAGGAATGCTGTTGTCCAGCCAGGGTGGAAAAAAATAGCAAATAAAATTTTGTTCAAGGAGCTGAGTAATGTTACCCTGCGCATCGCCCAAGGGGGCCTGTGCTCTCTTGAACTGGTGATTAATGGCCCCACCCCCACCACCCACTTTCCTCTACACC
Organism: Morone saxatilis; assembly: GCF_004916995.1. NCBI lineage: Eukaryota > Metazoa > Chordata > Actinopteri > Moronidae > Morone > Morone saxatilis. The sequence continues at coordinate 22,799,837 of NW_023339674.1, read as the reverse complement.
AAAGAGGGGCGTGGTGCGTTGATTGGCACGCCAGCAACTCAGGCAGCATCCGTGTGGGGCTAAGAGCCCGCTGCCATGGCGGCTTGCCAATCTCCAAGCCCCGATCGTTCTTACCAAGTCGAGTGTCTGTTTTGATGGAACGAGGCGGTGGGCAAAAACTACCCTCACCCTACCCCCATCCTATTCCACCCATGTGGAGGTGTGCCTCTTTCATGCGTCATTAGAATGCAGCTCACTGTTTAGTGCCCTGGGGGACTTATTTGTATTGTGTAGGGTTTATGTTTAATCTGAAATTCCTTTTTCTTCTGGATTTTTTTTTTCTGTAGCTGCAGGGCAACAATTTAACGCAGCACCTGCCTCACTTGCAGAGGTCCCTGCTCTCATCTATCAGTACGCATCTTCCATATGTAAAGGTGGGGGGTGGCAAAAAGGGGGGAGGAGGGAAGCTAGCAGAGGGTAGAATAACATGAAGGAATGTAGCTGAAATAGTGGCAGGAGAAACGCTATATCCTACCCCAAACAGCTGATTTTACACCCAGATAAAGCTCTGATCAGCTGTGCGTGGAAGACGCAATGTTGAGCAGAGGGACAGAAGTCCTTTTCACAGACAGGATAGAGTTTAAACAACTTTACAGCAGAGTAACTCAATCAACACACAGCTTCTCTGAGATCTAATTACATGTTTGTGTTTGGATTCGTACTTTTTTCAACACACCTTGTGTGTCTTATGGTTGTTGTTCTTCATCTCAGCAACTGATAAGTTTTCACTAGTGTTTCCCAAGTTTAACATGTAAATCGAATCTTAATGCTGTCATCTGAAAAGAATCTGCCAGTTGTGGTGCAATCATTTCCGTTGTCATGTCAGCATCGGATGTAGCTTCTTTGTTATTTTGAAAACACTCTTTATTCGTCATTACATCCACCTGACAAAAGTATGTGAACAGTAAGTCCATCTGGCCTTTTATTTGTCTGAATAAGCAAACATTTTAGGTAGCTCTATCTCCCAAACTACACTAGTTTTACTGTAAAGTTGAGTAACAAGAAGCACAACTTTAAGATCAACTTGGATTATTCATTAGGGAATCTTACAGTATTAAATCCAAAGTAAGCCTGCGCATTAAATGCCAGAGCACAATAAGCTCTTCTTTTATTTTTTTATGCTCCACCAGTTTGCCTCCAGCACATTAAGAAGTGTGTTTTAAGGCGTAGTACCAAGGAATGAGTTCTTGTTACGGTCCACTTGAAAAACTGTTGAGTCAGTGTCTCAGTATGAGACCTTGCCTGGCTTTGGATGTGGGGATGCAACAGCATGCGCCCCTATCTTGGATTTTTAAATTTTTTTAACATCTTTCTTGCAGCTTAGGCCAGACATAATTCAAACTTTTATACAGCAGTATTATATCATGGTAGGTTCCAGTGAAAAACTTACAGGTCACACCCTTTGAAAGGGTGCATGAATAAATCCTTCAGCACTAATCCCATAATCATCTATAGTAAAAAACAAGTTATCCTTGATTGATTTTAATTCAGTGCTTGCATGAGACTTTTCAGTTGTAAAAAAAGGTGTTTTTGTATTTTTTAATAAAAAGCTTAAAGTTGTTTACCACCATGTTTAAAACGATACGATACTATTGTTCAATAGTATTGAAAGTACCAAAGCTATAATAAAAAAACTATTTTTAACCCAAGGCAATCAACTGATCCTCAATCAATGTTAATTACTATTAACATTATTACAAATGTGTTGGTGTATTTTAATTGACTCTCTCTGTACCAGCACTGTGTGCAGGTACATTTTTTTAAAAGGAAAAAATATCATGTGTTATTTCATTTATATAATTTTGTGTTCCTAGGAGTAATGTTTTTTATACTAGTATTGTACTGAAGTTTAAATTCTGGTACCGTGACAACCTTATTTTGAAGTAAGCAGGACACAAGAACAAGAACAGTATTAGAGGTAAATGATCTTCTTTGATATCAGAAATGATGTTAACATTAACAAACAAGATTTGGTTAGGATATTAGTTTTGGTTTGTTTCTGGGCCTTTTTGACCAAAGGGTACCAGGAACTAAAGAGCCACAGTAACTTAACTAAACTAAATTAGGAACTAAAAGTCCCTTTTGTTCTTTACTGTTGCATTTCCACTGCACCTGAAGAACTGTGGCGTTTAGACCAATAACAAACAGAAGCGATGGCTTTGTTTGAGATGTCATTTTTACACGCAACAAGACATCGACACAGAGGTCTTTGAAATGTACTGTTGCTGGCTGATGTCTGAAAGGATGTTGGACTGCTAACATGCAGAGGGATTGTATGTACATTTTATGAATGTAAAACAAACAAAGGAGTTGCATTTAATTTTTTTCTTTTTCTCCTCTTGTTATTTTATTTCATTATTATGCGGTCGGGAAAACATCTTCATAGCTGTCATTTAGACATTAACATTAAACAGAAATCCCATGTAGTCCTGATGTTAGTGCTAGCTACAACCAGTGCTTTCCTGCAGTCTGATGTTCGGTCTAGACCTGCTCTAT
>NW_023339674.1:22754385-22797235 GCF_004916995.1 Morone saxatilis | reverse complement strand
TTGAATTGAATTGAATTGATGTAGGTGGTTTGTAGCTTGTGCATTACCAATCAGCCATGTTTACTTACTTACTTTAATCTCCACCCTGATAGATCTTTGCCTATTGGAAAGTACCACTGTTAGACTTTTTTGAAGGCAGAACCCATGGCCTAGAAACCAAAACTAGACTTTAAAGTAAGTTCCCTTAGTTCCTGAAACGTTTCAGATGCTCCTGTGACTATAACCCTGATACTACATAATGACTCTGCTGCGACTGAAGAGCTTAAACTAGAGGATGGCTGATAAATCACTGCATTTGGTCTTTTTTTCCCTTTTAAAACTATTGTGGAAATTGTTCAGAAATTGTTCTGTAGGTAAATAGGCTTTACCAAAAGCAGCAGTACTTAAGCTTCTTTTTTTTCTCACTGGTGCATTTCAGGATTTGGTGGCCCTTGATTGTGAGGGTTTTAGGAAATGCCACCCAAGTGATGCTCTATCTCTCTGCGTCTGTCAGTGTGGATGGGAGTTTACACTGTTTTCAGCGCAGGTGTCTGTGCCTTCGCAGTCACTGCAGCTTGACACTTGATACTAAACTAATCTAGCTGATTTAAGGAACAGGCTCTTTAAAGAGAAAAACCTTTAGTAAAGCCTCTTTTGTCTGAGCCCAGGGATCTGCAGATCTTTAGCTGTTGCCTGGTCAGACTCTCTGTTTAGCCTCTCAGCGTTGTAGCATCTGAGGTGATGCAGTTAGTAGAGATGTGACTGAGATTATGATGGGCAGGCAATGTGTTACCAGTGAACTGGGTTTAGGGTTTAGGGGTTTAGGGATAATGATTTTATGCCACAAACAAGCATCATGTAAGGATTGTTTTTATTATCGGTTTGTTATTGTCTTCTCTGTTTAATGCTATAAGAACATGCATTGCATTGCAAACTGCATGTAATGTAAGTTTAACGTATGTGTTGAATTTTGTAGTTTATTGCAGCTGCATTATATAGCCAATATATTAAGTCTGTCCTCTCCTAAATATGGCTACTGTTCTATATTTTACTACAGCCTCACCCCAACACTGAGTACTCTAACTTCTTTTCAGATGCCAATGTTGTTTTAACATAATTAGAAGTTTGTTTAGCTAAACTAATTATCACGCTCTGAGGGTTTGGCTAGGTCTTCACTGACTCCTGGTCCCTTGGGAGGCCATTGAATCGGGCTCTTTAAAGTGTTGATTTGCCTTTGTGCCGGGCTGACCTGTAGGCTCATGGCCCCGGGGGCCTGCACAGGGTGTGGCTGATGATTGGAGACACTGACTTCAGGTCATAGTTGTGGCTAAGTTTTCAGACAGCTTTCAAATCATTCTGACCACAGGGCAAGAGTTTTATCCCGCTGGCTCTGTGGTAATAGAAGTCATTTGCACCCTACTGACCAGTCTCCTCCCTTATCATGTCCTAGTGCATGTTTACATCTGCAGTCTTACTCCACTCCATATTGCTCTTACAGTAGATTATATTATATATATTAAATTTATATTAACTTTTTTGCTACTATTTTTTTGCTTGTTTAGCAAATTGTTCTGTGTTGTCTAGGAGACTTAATACCACTAACAAGCTGACATCTCTGCTGTAAACTGCAACAGTATGCAATAAATATATTAGGGCCTTTCTATGCCCACTGGGCCCTAAATGCAGCAATTTCCGCTCCCCAGTTGAAAAATGGAACATAAATGTATGAAGGCAATATGGAGGTAATTTTAATGGAGCTGTCACATTTCTAGAGAGCCCGCTAGTCAATGTCACCATTACAGTATCTGAGTCACAATGCATGTTTCCAAAACAGATCTACATCAGTCATCTCTGATAGATACAAGCAATCTACAGGAGTCACATTGTTTCTCTGGGGGGCTCTGCATTGGAATAGCTTAAGGGATGCAAAGGGGAGCAATTCTTATGCTAACTAGCTGCTGTAGGTATGCTTTCCCAACCCCAGGCTCTACTTCTCACTCTGGGGCTTGCTGGCCTTATGGAGTTTTTCTCTCTCTGTATTTATTTGTAAATCTTTCTCATTATTATTCACATTTGTCCATTTGGATTTTTTGTATATCTTCTACCTATGAGGAATCAGGGATAAATGAAATGTCTTTTGAATGGCTTAATTTAAATAACTTTTGACTGCACAAGTAGAAATTATGAAAGGATCGTACATTAAGATAAAATGTTCCTAGGTGAAAATTATTTGAAGTTTACATTTTTTCCAGTATTTTTAGCTACTTTATCTGGATTGTCGTATTTTGTGCTGTTGGGGAGAGTAAGGAATATGCAAGCATATGATCAAACCATTTAGATTTTTTGTTGCAGTTGATATTGAGCACCGCCACCAAGACAAAATAGTTATTCTCTACTCAGCTAATATCTTTGAGGACGCCTGCAGAGCCTCAAAGGAAGGGTAGGAGACGCTGGTTCAGGGGATGGGTGTGGACTCAGGTATTGGACAGGTAGCTCCTTAGACCCCTCCCCTCTCTTCCCCGGTATATATGACCTTCCCATAGATTCCTATAGAAGCTTCTGCTCATCCACTTTGCATCTGTAGTCCACATCACTCCTTCAGAGTGAGGAAAAGAGATTTGTGGAATCCTGGAGCCAGTGGAACAAACAGCAGCAGCTCTGCTCAACCTCAGCGCCAACATGTTGTACCTGGAGACGGGGACCACCACATCTTACAGCGAGGTAAGACCAACGCAGGAACTGGTGATGGGGCATCAGCCATTGTGCCCATTCCTTTAGTTGGTTCCCCAGAGCGCCATTGGACTACTGAAATATCACATATGAATTAAAGGCCTTGTACTTCGGGACCCAAATCTTTTGTCAGTGTTCTAAATGATCCAAAATCTTGCATTCATGTGTATCATTTATTATTGGATACTTTTTGATTTAAAACAGGCATTTAATGCTGATTAAGTAAAATGAAATATAAATAGCCCGTTTTAATCAAGTAATGATTACCATAAAAAAGACTTAACGCAGTGAAGATGTTTTTGCATTCGACAGTATGTGTGTGTTTGCGTGCACATCTGTGTGCGTGTGGCAGAGAGCAGGGGAATGTAAACACCTGGAGAATCTCTTTGAATGCTGGTCCTCCTTGTGAAATGGCTGCTGTCTGGCCGCAATGGATTTAGTCAGTTGACGTGATTTACTTTGAGTCTGATTGTTGTTGATTGTGTGAATTACGTGTTTGGAAATCTGACCTCCAGAAGGCTTTGGAGGGTTTTGATTTTCTGCAGTGAGAAGTTTCTGTTCCTGTCATGTAAAAGCTCAGGAACACATAAATAATTAAAAAGAAAACATAAAACACTATATTGTAGGTTATTTTAATGATCAGAAACTATTCTGGTATTATTTTTTTATTTATTTATTTGATAAGAAATATAGAGAAGGATACTTCTGGGATCAGGAGTTTTTATTTGCTTTTTGTGAAGCAATTGTCTTTCTCCAAGATGTCTGACGTTTACATCTGATGTTCTTTGTTCTGTCACAGACAAAAGTTTTTAATGCATCAATCTGCAATAGTTTCTTAGTTAGAAATTTTTTTTTAAAAAGCAAAGGTTCTTCTCCCGTTTTTCACATTGAATGTGCAAGCATCAAGATTAATGGATCTGTGTTTGCAGAGCTCGATGTTACAAACACTTTAGTTTTAAAGTGAATTAAATATAAAAACAAGTTTGTACTGAAATTACTTTCATATTAGTTTTTTTAGTCAGGCAACATTGTATTCTGATGTTGGTCATTGTATGGTTTTGCATCCATACAGTTTAACCATAATAATACAAAAGCAAGTAGAAAAACTGTCTCTGTCAGACTTACAGTATTTGAGAAAATAATTGTTTGTTAAAAAACAAAACTGTCGTTTGTCACTAAGTCTAATCTATGTAAAATACACTATGTGTTCTAGCCTGGGCTCTCATTTTTCTTTTTTGTTGGCTGATTTAGTAAAACTATTGTCTCATTCTCTTGTTGTGTTTTTTACCAACCAAATCCTGCATTCAAACTTAAAGCTGAGCAAGTGAGCGGTGATAGATTCTCAGATTGCAGGTTGCAGATAGCAGGTGTGTCAGGTCACTGTCTTTTAAGTTGTTGAGCAGGGGGTTTTTAAGTGGTGTCCAGCTCAATCCCTCCTGTGTGTGAGGTATCAGGTTCCCCTGTCCCCAGTCTCCTGGGAGCCGCTGCAGCCATTACAATGTGGCTGGCCAGGCGCTGCTGTTTAGTCCAGGATCGTAATTGCTTTAATGGTGTGTTGATGTAGATACAATCACCTGCTCTGCCCACCCCAGCAGGTATAAGGTGTAGATAGACCCCCACCCAGCCCTACCTCAACCCCCAACCCTGTTGAGCCTTTAATGTCTCCCTCCCCTGTGGTCACTTATCACTGACCCCTAGACGCTCTTGTATGCTGGCCCAACGTACATGGAGCAGGTCACTAGAGAGCCTGGAATGGGAACTATTCCCCCCTCAGGCCAGGTCTGCCATGGTTCCTGTCATCTATTGGTCATCCAAGCCGTGGTTTTATCAGTGCTTACACATTGTAACCACCTAACAGTAGCAGCAACATATTTAGCTATAAATGATTGAGTTTTATGTGTTACAGTCTTTAAACAAGTTTACAGTATATGCAACAATATGACATTCATGGTGTTGATAGGGGGCTGTTATATTTGCAGAAGGGGAGCATTTTACTAGTAGATGTGCTTCTTGCACAATTATTACAGAAATCAGAAAATCTTTGGTATTTAGTGACACTGTTGCTAATGACACTCAAAGTAACGTATTCATTAAAACACAGTCGAAACCGCTGCACTGACCTTGCAGACATTAATGTTTTAACAGGACCGCACACTCCACTAGCTGCAGACAGCATGATTGTAGTAATACTATATTTATATATGTGTATGTTTTTATGTATATATATGTATGTATGTAATATATTAGTTGAACCCATTAATGAGGTATGTTCTAAATAAGTCATTCATTTGTCCACTGGCCTAGCAATAACTACAAGACAAGAAGTAATTTGAATGTATCAGCATGCCATACCAAATGCCACTGTGTTGGCATTAACTATGCATTTTAAATCAGTGCTGCCATGTGTATATGAAAAGGCTTTGATATGTGTTCTGGATAATTCAGATTCCTACATTGTATCAACAGGCCATCACTCTAAAGGTCAACATTCTCCTTTTCCTGTTGGCCTCAAATGCTTACCCCAGCATTTATCCCAGACAAAGAAATTAGCTTGAAGGCCTCAAACAGACAGCTCAACCTTTCAAAAACTTTATTAAAGGCTGTTAAGGATGTCAAGGCTGCTGATTTACCGTGTTTCTGCTTAGCTGCCTGATATCCCAGAGGCCTAAACACAGCGTCGGCTATAAACAGAAGGAATTTTTAAGAGCAGCTAAAGTGGTTATTAAATGGTTGCTGTATTACAGTGGAATAAGATCTGATGAAAGGCCTGAAACTCCCTCTCACAACCTTTTTTAAAGGCTTGATACCCCACTTCTAGTCAATTAAACATTAAAACATGGTGAGTTTAGGTGAGACTCAGTATCTGGTCAATTATGGCCTTATCCTCATCCCTGATCCTTATATTCATTTAGAGCATGAGAAGCATTATCCAGGGCCCTGTATTTAATGTTAAGTACTCTATGTGAGGCATTCTGCTTTATGCCCCTGCTTTTATCTGTGTTTGGTCTCTGGCAAGCATCAACCTTTCTTTTAGAATAATAATTTGACATTGATAATTGGTGCCTGTCACATCCACCTTTGCAGCTGCCAGCATCAGGTACTGGGGGAGGCTGTGTCATCTCTGAACGGCTGAGCGCTTTGCTGCCACTGTACTCTATTGCGCCACAATTCAAAAGAAATCCTTCTGAATTAATGATAGCTGACTCAACATATACGGGAAAACACTGTCCAAACAGGAAATTGTGTCACCCTGTTAGTTCCCACGCAAAACTGGGAATATTGTCCTTCTTTTCATTCACGTAGGCTAAAATAAATAAATAATAGTTCCTGAGTATCTGATAAGCCTCTGTTATATTTAGTCACACCAGTTTGAACCATGCCCATGTTTTCTCCTCTGAGATCAGATGCACAGGGCTGCTCCTCAGCCAATTGAGTTTAAACCTTTATAATGCATGTGTGTAATTAGCCCATTGTAAGGGAGCGTGTGTTTGGGGAAGCCTCTGCTACAGGCTTGAGGGTCTCCACCAAAGTGGAGTTTTCTTTCTTTCTGAGTGTGTGTGTTCCATTCACCAAACACTTGTCTCCTAACACCTGCATGCCCAGCATAATTGTTCTCCAGACAAGCTCTTATAAGCCCTGGTGTCATTGTTTCCAGGGGGTTAAGCAGCCTTGCGCCGCACACACAGAGACCCCTCATGCAAACTGCTAGATACCCTGTGGCGCTGTTGCACAAGTATGCTGAGGTTGACTTGGATGACCTCTCTCAGGTGTGTCTGACTGTGTGAGTCTGTCTGTGGATCTGTATGTAATAAAGCAGCAACATTGCTTCATAAGTCACAACCCGTGATTAATAGTTATATAGCCTACCTAGTCGGTGTTTTGTTGGTCATCTGGCACACCACTAACACCTGGCAGTGCAATGGGTGTGAGCCGGACAGCTGTGGTCAGCCGTGCTTGAAATAAACAAGAGGCCCTGGAGAGATTAATGGCTGTCTAAAGAGCGAGAGCCATGGCACCTCGTCCAGGAATGTGCCATTTATAAATGGAAAGGAATGGAAGCAGGAAGGGGCTGGCTCTGACCCAGGTGTATTCTCCATCCTGTTTTAAAGGCAGATATTTTAATTCCACTCCCCCTGTCTGAATAGTTGTGGCTGTGGAAAAGGGAATCAGAGGGCGAGATAGCACAGTTTGTAGCTGAGGGCTTGGCTGGTAATTTGAGCGGTCGAATTATAAAGTCAGATTCTGTATTTCTACCATATAAACATTTCTGAGGCTGATGATCTCAGGATTATTAACACAGTTTAAGGGAGGAGCTAGGCCATAAACACAACACAAGGAAAGATGGTTTATGTTACTCTTATACTGTGGACCTTTTTTTGGAAACCAGATACTTCCTCTGCTTCAAGTAGCATGTTTTCTTCAGGTGTTATGAGCCTTCACCTCCTTTAATCTTAACTTCATATGCAATATTCTCTGATTAGTTTCATGTGTTCTTATTGGTAAATTCGTTTTAAACACAGTTTTACACATTTTTTAATCATCATTTTACCTGAAACTATGGTATTAACTTACCAACTGTATCTTGGTGTTAGCTGAACCACCGGTTACTAAAAGATTTTATCATGTTCTCATTACAATTTGTTTCCTTCCTGTCAGATTGAAGCACCTTAAAATTCATCACTAATGACTGAAGACATTCCTTTGTCCCCCCCAACCCCCATCCCCTCTATTTTGTCTCCAGTCGCAGTATACAAACCTGGGGCTCCTGAATAGCATGGATCAGAACATTCAGAATGGTGGCTCAACCTCCACCAGCCCCTACAACAACGACCATGCACAGAACAATGTGACAGCCCCATCACCCTACGCCCAGCCCAGCTCTACCTTTGATGCCCTTTCTCCCTCACCGGCCATCCCATCCAACACAGATTATGCGGGGCCCCACACCTTTGATGTGTCGTTCCAGCAGTCTAGTACAGCAAAGTCTGCCACCTGGACGGTAAGACATTAATTCTTCAAAGTTGGTGTGATTCTAGTTCATGGTTGAGCAGTTTGCAAAATAATTTAATATTGCATGATGCATAGAGGGACAATCTAGCCTTTGTAACACTAGCATCTTTAATTCAGTGGGGTTTTTTTTTTTTTTGTTTAGGGTATTTTTCACTGGTCTTTTTGGAAAACCGAAACATGTTCTAGGGGTTTCCTGCACATAAGTACATACACATAAATGGGTATCTACTACTGTCCTGGAGAGTACTGAGTGAACACCTTTAAAAGGGATAGATTATTATTTTGGGAAATACACTTATTTGTCAATTTAGATCTATAACCATTGCATTAGATGTAAAGCTACAGCCAATAGCCAGTTAGCTTGGGTTAGCTTAGGAAACAGCTAGCCTGGCTCTGTCCAAAGGTTACAAAATTTACCGTCCAGCTTCTGGAAGGCTCATTAATTAACATGTTATATCTTTTTGTGTAATCAGTACAAAAACAATAAAATAAAATAAAAATATATAAATAAAAATGATTATTTTGTCTCTGGGAGCAGTTGCCAGGCAGCCAGCGGATCTTATGAGTTGTTGTTTTTATACAACAAGATAGCAAAAGTCTTCCTTAAACCAAAATTTTAATCTCCCATGAGTATCTATTGGCACACTGTCACACTCCTATAGGACAATTTCACATAGAGGCAGGTAAGTTGTCAGTCACAATGTGCTGTGAATGGACCTTCTGTTGTCATTATTCCCAGTACCATAACTGTTTGGTACTGGGTGATAAACCAAAATATGTCTGAAATATATATTCATTTTAATAGAGTTGTGTGTCATATGAGCAGGCATATGCTCGTCAATATAAATACGGACCCACAGAGACACATTTATGCACCAGCTGTCCTCTAACAGGTCATCATATGACGCAGTGATTTGTCAGGATGGAGATTAAGGAGGTACTTCTTATCTGACAATCTGTGCTCCAGGCAGATTGAGGTGCACATCATTACAAAGTCCTGTGTTGCACAATCACATCTGGCAATAAAGAATGTCATTTGAGATGTATTAGCTTCAAATCATGACTAATCCTCAGGCATTTCTTGCTAAGGCTGAGACATTACTCTCCAATTGGTGAAAAAAAAGTTGAAAAGCATGATCTCACTAAAAAGACACATTAACCAAAGTCTTACTTATCTTTCACATGTGATCCTTGATCTATGAATAATGTGCACGGATGTTGAAATTTACTGATCACATTCCAGTAATGTTCAAACTCCAGTTTACACACAACTTGGGTAATGTTCACTGGTAGTTTGTTGATGACAGAGGTAAACAAGCTCAACAGTTGGTCCAGGTGTGGTGATGTCTTGCACAGCTAGATGTCACCATGTGATGCTCCATAAACCTACACAACCAGCTCCTCCTGCTCTGTCATTACGTTTGACAGGACTGAGGGACAGCTGTTGCCTCAGAGCCCCACCTGCTCAGTTGTTTATGCGTCTGATGTGCACTGCTGTGTGCAGACACTGTAACTACAAGTTCAGTGTTTCAATGCACCCTAGCGGACAATCGTAGGTGACAAGTTTTGTCCTTGTATGTAATTGGGTCCCTGAGCAATAATCGAGATGTCACAGTTGCGTGATTTGCTTCTTAGACTATATGTGACATGTTGCCAATTTACATAATAGACCTACATTACAATCAAGTATTTGCAGATGGGAACTTTGGATGAGACATTTCAAATGGGAATGATCATTAAAAAGGTCTGTCATTAGTGTGAGATTTATAAATAACATATGATCCCTGTCAGATTTGTCCAGAGGGACTCCGCAGTAAAACCTGCTGAGCTTAATGCAGTGAATTTAATGCACTGTGCCTTCAAAGTAAACAGGCTGAACTCAGGGAGTGCTGGGCGATCTCACCGATTCCTTGGCCACGCCGAGTGTGGGACTGTGACATTTACCCAATTCCCACACTGCCTCACTCATCCCTCTCATTTTCACAGTCCAAAAACAAAAGTGTTTGTCTGCTGTGCAACTGTGAGGAAGTTAAGAGTGTGGTTTGTGAGAGGCACGCCCCACAGCCTGAGCCACACTGGTTTTAGGACACATCCTCATTATAGACGCATGTAGTTTGTCCTATAGTCATAACACATGATGCAAGACTGGTTTGATTGGTCTGACTTAACGTGGAAAAGTAGTGGATTCTTACTTATTATCAACAAAGTAAAGTGTATGTCTTTCCCTGACACTTCATAGTTACTCATTTTAGTGATAATTATCTAAAAATAAACAAAAAAGGAGAAATTTTACATACTTAATTTAAAAATGTCTTTGTAGTCTGGTAGTACCTCTTATTGTCCCAGCTGCAACTTTCAGATCTTGAAGATGTGAAACCAATATATAAAGCAATAAAATAAAAATATGAATTAAAAAAAAATCTGGTGGCACATCTGACCTGTGTCACTATTAACTCATCTATGTTGAGTTAATTGTCTTTGCATGATATATATAGAATAGAATATAAAATTTATTATGAACTTAGTCTGCTGTGTTAGTGGATGAGCTACAGAAAGGCTCTCGCACTTCCTTCCTTCCTTTATTTACTAGTTTCTAATTTTGTACAAAACTGCATCTAAAAACAGTCAAACAACATATCAATACTGTCTCAGAGTTGTTTTCTCATTTAGTGGCCAGGTTAAACGTCACTAAAGATGCCTTACGTAACTGCAAAATGCCATCACTTAATCCTGCCAAAGAGTAGTTGTCACAATTCGGCCTCAGTGAACATTGTTTTGTTTTGCTGCTGCTCATTTCCCATAATGGCTCATAGAGAGTGGTCTACAGCAGCAGTCAACCCACTTGTAAAGAATTGTGATTATAGTGTTGGTTCCCATCGTGAAGGAGGCTCCCTCACCTGATCTCAGGAGATCTTTCGCAAAGCTCACATAATCTCAACCCAATAGCTCAACTGCTGGACCGCTGGACCGATGGCACAGAGCCACTAAAGATGTCACCGCCACAGCTTTGCTCTGTGCATAGATCCGCTAATGCCCCCCTTTTTGAAGGCCTGTGGGATCTTCCACGGGACTTAGTGGACTGTGTACTGTGCTTTTTGATGACTGTTCTTATGGAGACACACCTAATCCCTAACCCACACCTTAACCTCTTCCTGTCTAGGATGACTGTGACACACACACACACACACACACAAAGGTGCAACACGTCAACATTTCCCAGAATTGCTCCCACACAGTTTTCTCCTCCTACAGTCCGCATGGTGCTTCCTCTTTTATCATACAGTCAAAAAAAAAAAAAAAACACTCGGCCAGGTCAAATGAATACTCGGGTTAGAGATGTTTTATCTTCTTTGCTTTACTAAATTAATGGGGTGTCGCAAATGAGGCCGCCATTGTTGGCTACTGATTGCTATTGTGAGGCTGAAGATTGGTTGTGTTTGCCATGTGTTTTAACTGCCACCACGTATCGTAGTCAAAGGAGAGGAATGTCATGGTGTGGGCTATCACTGGGACGCTGTAGAGCTTGGGGGATTACAGTAATGGATTGAGGGCCTGTAGATAATACTTGTGTAAATACTGTGTGCCTCTTTCCTGAACCCTGTGCTCTTGGAGTGGGCTCTGTCTTTTTGAGAGAGTTAAGCTTGATGGTTGCATCTCACATTGCGCCGGAGGAGGAGGAGGAGGAGGAGGAGGAGGAGGAGAGCCCTTGAATGCTCAAAGAGAAGAGTGTTCTAGCGAAAGGCGGCAAGACGCAGCTTGCCCCTGGAACATCTGCGGGCCCGTCCCACGCCTCACGAGATGGGGCTGAGACTTGTTTGTGTCAAGAAGCTTGTCACGACTCGCCCATCACAGGGAGACAAGCCCTAAAAGCTACAGATGGGAAAAGGTAGAGGGGAAATTTTTTAAAGGTTGAAAAGGTTTTTTATGATATGGGCTATGGGATTTCGCCATAATTGGTGTGGAAAAGCCCATTCTCTTACAGTTTAGATTACAAGATTCTTTTTTACCCCTAACAAACAACCCTGTACACATACCTGCAGCGATGATTTACTTCAACAGAAAACAGGATCATGCTGTAGTTGTATGAAAACAAGAAAAGATATTAGTCTGTCATCAGGAGAAAATGATCAGAACTAACCAAATCCTTTCAAAACAGAAATCACTGTAGAGTTATGACTGAACTTTAGAATAAAACAAACATGATTGCAGCTTCAATGCTTCCTTCAAGGAGAACATCACAATCATTTTAGTGATTTAAAAATAAGTTTCAGCTTTTGAGGGAGGTTGGAGGATTTTTTTTTCATGTCTTCCCATCCGTTGGCTTTTATTTTCGGTTTCAAATGCACTGAACTCAGTTGTAGTTACAGTCATTTGCTTTTGAAGACAAGGGTCTGATCGGTTAATCCCAAGAGTGACAGATGTATGTTGGACTCTCTCAGCACTGGCTTCATAAAATTAAGGCACATGTCAGTGTACAGGTCTGCCTCGGGACAGGTATCATCACTGAGATTGTGTGGTCAAGGTTGGTGCTGATGACTGCAACATAACATTTCTTTTTTTTTTAAGAATAAAGTATAGAGAATGGTAATTATACTATAAAGCTTTACATTTTACCCCATATTCATTTTCTCCCAGGAAGCAGGTTTTACTTCAGTTTCAGAGAAAAGAGAAGGAAAAAAAAACCTTTGCGTTATTGTTGAATTAAACAGGTTTGGGAGAAGCTTTAGGCATGACATGACATGTCAGGTATGAAGAAGACAAGACCAGAGGCGCCAAACAGTGCTTGTTTAAGGCCTGATGTTTGTCAGGACTTGACTTCTGCATGCGCCCGCAGCGCCTGTCAGGGAGAAAAGAACGCTACAGCTGTGGGCCTGCCTCAACCTGTGCTGAACGGGAAGTGTATGTGTGTGTTTGTGTGTTCAAGTGTTGCATGTGTTAGAAAGTAATTGTACACATGCAGCACTGTACAAGCATCAGAACAATTTGTATGTTGCATGCAGTCAGATTATCATAAGAACATATTTTCATTATTACAGCAGCATCCAAGCTGCAGAGGAGTCAGTGGGTTATTTTGTTTTGTCCAGCAGAGTTACAGCAGCAGTCAGAGTAGGTTGTGAGCCACTTCAGGTCATTCACTATTTTCTTCCTACACCCCGCTGCCATATGTGCCAGTTGAAAGCAAATGTGTCACGTGTGGTTCTTGCAAACACTTTAGAACAGTTTTCTTTCAAATGATTGTGATTAAGCAGCTCTGTATTGTGCACTGTGTGTTCCTTGGCTGCGCAATTCACATTGTGACCAATGAAAGGCTCATAATTACATGTTAACACCTGAGCACCGCACCCTGTGTGAGCCACTGAATCCCATCAGTCAACTGGCTGTCCTCCACCCTGAACAGTGTTAGCTTTCTTTGCCGCACTGCTTTCAGCAATCAGCAGCAGCTCCTGCTCTCACTGCTGAGCAAACAGCACCAGCGGCACATAGTTGTGTGCTTAAAGTTTGTAGCTTCAGGGCTGGGATGGTTCTCTGGTGTTTATGTGTGTGTGTGCGTATGTGTATATGCTAGTTTGAGACAGTAGGGTATGATCTAAACAAACTTTGTTTTTCTGCCTCTAACAGCTTTCATTAGATCTTAGTGCTCTGAGTTGTTCAGCTACACAAAACCAGCACCCTGTAATTATTTAAAACACTACGTACTGACCCTTTACACAGCACATCTCTCTCTCTCTCTTTCTCTCTGCTGCCTCATAGTCAGCTGCCCTCTCTTTCTCTTTTGCTCTTTCCCCCATCTCTCTGCTTGGCTTCTCCACCTCATTTAGCTGAGTGACAGAGGCGTACGGGGAGTATCAGGTTAGGAGCGAGGGGACGACTGCAACCATTCATCTTAGGCTTTTTTTTTTTTTTTTTGAAAGGCTGCTTTGATTTTAAGGAAGAGTCAGTTCAGTCATTGTGTTGACGTACATGTCCCAGAGCTTGAACTGTGCTCATCAGTCATTATTATGTTAACTTGATGTATTTATGGCAAATCAGAACACTTGACACTGATTTTATTAGTATAACCTTACTGCCTGCTTCAAAACTGAACATTATCTTAACTTTCTAGCAGTGAATATTAGCAGCACTATGCAGTGCTGTGTCAGTTCATCCTGTGCATGTACAGTCTGTAATGAGGTCACTTGAGGAAAGGAGCGTAGCTGAGAATTTGGGTTATTATTAACCCGCCTTTATTAGTGGATCCAATCTCTGGGTGAAATGCACAGCAGTAACGTGTGTAGTTCTGTGAGCGAGAGTATGGGAACGAGAGGTACTGTTTTGGGTTTGTCCTGATGAAAGGAAAGGTTGTGCCTGGGGAGCAGAGCAGAAAATGTCCGTGCCAAGCTTGTGTAATATTTAAAGTCAGCACAGACGGTACTGGGATGAGCTCCTTTTCTTTGCAACCGCACTTAATAGAGGTGGAATTTTATGTTGCATTGTTCTCCAACACAGCCCCAAGCAGTTTTCACAATGTTCACTTTTCTTCACTAAGAAATGAACCTGACAGGAAAATTTCCCCCTCCACCCAGTGTATCCTGCACATAGAGGGTTTAAGGCTGTGCTTACACAGCACTGATTTGAATGGTTTGTTTACACAGTTGGGTTATGCCTATTAGTAACAATTCAGTCTTTCTGATGGCTTACTGGTTATCAATTCTAACAGTGCCAGGGGATCAAGGTACATTCATTATTCATGACTCCTGGCTTAAAAAACTTGAATTTGAGCCAGTTTGTGTGAGCAGCCATCGCACTTTGGCAGCAGTCGCAGATGGATCGTCTATAACTCCTAAAAACTGAGTCATTTTCATCCAACCCCACGAGGAAAACTGCACTCAACCTTGGGTAGCGTTCCCTCTTCTGAAGCTTCGTTCTGTATGATGAGTGGCCATCAGATGCTTTAGCAGAATACTCCTCCCTTGAAGATGAAAGCCAGGCCCAGTTTAATTGCTGCTGGAGGGGTCCATTTTATGGTGCTCCTCGGAAGTCCCAGAGGCTCTCAGCGAGACATCTTTGAGGTTGCCCAATACACACCCGTAGCACCAGAAGTTGTGTGTTTATTTAAGTAGGTCATAATCACAGTCTTGTCTTTAACCCTTTTTGCTTCAGGGAGAACCAGAAGTGCAGAGTCCAGGCAACAGGTGTTACAGAGGTCGATCTGTGCTTTTACAATTTAGGCAAAAATGTTTTGAAGCCTCAAAACAGTTTGAACTTTTCTCAGCAAATATTGTTTTTATCGTTTTATCTGCGGTTTAATATAATCTTTTTTTCTTGTATATTCTCTTTTCCAGTACTCAACAGACCTGAAGAAGTTATACTGCCAAATTGCCAAGACATGTCCCATCCAGATCAAAGTTCTGACCACCCCACCACAGGGGGCTGTTATCAGAGCCATGCCCGTTTACAAGAAAGCCGAACATGTGACCGAGGTGGTGAAACGCTGCCCGAACCACGAGCTGAGCCGCGAGTTCAATGACGGTCAGTTCTTTTCATTTATTGAAGACTAAGTTGTGCCCCATGTTTCACCTCAGTGACCTCAGTTATTTGCTGTCCACATTTAATCACACGACTCCTCTGGCTTCCAGGTCAGATAGCTCCTCCGAGCCACCTGATCCGTGTGGAGGGAAACAACCACGCCCAGTACGTGGAGGACACCATCACTGGAAGACAGAGTGTATTAGTTCCTTACGAGCCTCCCCAGGTGAGCTGTCTGTCATCATGGAGCGAGGCCAGCTGAATGCCCCGTCAGCGACACCTCACCACCTCAGCCCGCACTGACAGATAGAGCAGTGACAGAGCCCTTCTGAGAGCCTGGCCTCTAACGTCCAGCCACTCAGTCCCCTAAAGCCCCTCAGTATGAACACTACTCCACCTCAATGCAGGCCTCAGAAGGAAATAGTCCTGTTTGTCTGTCTTTTATTTTTCTAATATTTTAAACCCCATAATTCTAGTTCAAGTGTCCCCTTTATAAGCTTTAACTCTTTCTTAGTAGGCCGTGTCTCTTGTGGATACGAGTATGGTTTCACCATTTGAGCCAATAACTTTGACAAGGTGATGGATCTGTTTTACACTCACCAGTAGTTGTGATGTTTAAATAATGTCTAAATATTAAACTGTGCTCTGTTGTGCAGCTGTAATTGACTCAAAAACCAAAGTTAAGCAGGAGAAACCTGATTTCCCTGCCATGCATATGCTCAAGAAGTAGACGTGTGCCTCTGCATGACAAAAGATATGTGTCCTTTTATCCAAAAACATTCAAAAACTCTCTTTAGAGCCTGGTTTCCCACTACGCTAAATGCTCCAAAAAAAGCTGCATCACAAACCTAAAATAGAGAATTATTATTAGTGAGTGATTTAGATGCAGGTTTAACCAGGTTGTGTCTGTGCATGTAACTTAGAGAAGAAAACTGTTTCTTTGGTGTCACCCAGCGATGTCACTCACCGTCAGTGTCGTCCTCTTTTCTCAGGTGGGGACAGAATTTACCACAATTCTGTACAACTTCATGTGCAACTCGAGCTGCGTGGGTGGAATGAACAGACGCCCAATTCTCATCATTGTCACTCTGGAAACCAGAGAGTAAGAGACACCCTTACCCTCAGTGATTGCCTGCCGTGCCTCCAGTGCAGCGGCGGGACTGTTTTTGACCCGCTGTGTGTCCCTGTCTTCTCCCAGTGGTCAGGTATTAGGCCGCCGGTGCTTCGAGGCCAGGATCTGTGCCTGCCCGGGCCGAGACCGGAAGGCGGACGAGGACAGCATCCGCAAGCAGCATGTAACGGATGCCACAAAGAGCAGTGACGGTATGAAGCGCCGTAAGTAGGGCTGGGGCTGGTGGTGGGCTGACAAGCTTTGGTCTTACCCGACAGGCTGCCTGTGTCGAGGACCCTCAACCGCTGCATTCACTAACACAACTCTCCGCTACTCTTTCCCTTGCTTGTTTCCCCCTTCTGCTCTGGCTTAGACTAACTGTTCAGCACGTTAGCCAGTGGTACTCACACTTTACTCCCCTCTTGTTTCAGCCTTCCGCCAGGTCTCCCATGGCATACAGATGTCCACCATCAAGAAGAGAAGATCTACAGATGAGGAGGTTTTTTGTTTGCCTGTAAGTGGCACTCTGCTTTTTCAGGGAATTGCTTCAAACCATTGTTGAGTGCATCTGAGCCGCTTACTGACGTTCTTTTCTTTTCTTTCTTATAGATCAAAGGCCGTGAAATTTATGAGATTTTGGTAAAAATCAAAGAGTCTCTGGAACTCATGCAGTTTCTGCCACAGCACACTATAGAGTCATACAGGCAGCAGCAGCAGAATCTCCTTCAGAAACAGTGAGTACCCGTTCAGATTCATTATAAAGTGATGCTCATTTGTTCTCAGGCTCATTATGAAAGACAGACCTACAAGACTTGCAAGGCTCACCCTTGGTTTCAAGTGGACTAGTATTCCTTGTGCTGCTTTTCTTTTTAGCTTTGCTTCCTCAATCTCTGGTTTGCTTGCACGGAAGCTTTTTTGTTTTTTTGGATGACATTGTTTTTGTTTTGAATAGACTGCAGTGATTTAACTGACTTAACGTGACTGACTTGTTGCTGGAACAGTGGATTGCACTGATAAAGACTATGCATGAGATTTCTTGATTCCATTTATTGCTGCCACTGAAGCAGCTATCATATAAAAGCTGATAATAATTGCTCTAAAATGGAAGTCATTCAGCTGAGTTTATCTAGAATGTGCTCAAAGCTTCCAACCCAGAGGGTGAGCCTTGCATGAAGTAGAGCTGTTTTTTTTTTTCTCCTCTGCTCTCTCATGGGACATGAGCCAGAGCTGATGAATCGTGACAAATGTACCTGGCTATGCTTTGTTAAGGAGAAGCTTCCAAAGATTGGTGGTAACGCCTTTGGGTGCTTTGCCAGGTTTTTACACAACAGCACTCAACAAAGTCCGTGCCACAGCCTTATCTATTCGTTTGAGCATAATTAAAACTGTCTGAGACGCACATGTTCACACACACTTTTCCTCATCCACGCCCATTTCACTATAAGCTATGGAAAAGAGGAGATGGGTGTAAATGATAGTTTGACAGCCCCACGATGATAATTATTGCTTATGTTATAGTTTCCCATTAAGAGACTGGCAGACAGCCTCACAGTGAGATAATGCTTGCATTCGCTGGTTTTTACTCCATTGCTGTTTGTTGTTGGCTACCTGTTGCTGTCAGCCCATAAAGTATTGGTAAATGTAATTAACAAAAATTTTATAACCATATTTGAGATTATGACATTTAACAAAAATCTAAATGAAATTCAGGTTTTAGTGGATTTATTGAACACTTTAGATTCTAAATAATATTTTAAGTCTGAATATTGGAAGGGAATATTTCTCTTTATATTTGCTCTTCTTAATTTGGTTATCGTGCATGTTTTTCTTAGTTTTCTGTGTTTAAATTCTTAAAATCCTCATAGCTTGTTTCTCTCTTGTGTAATTTACCACTCCTACATTGTTCCTCTCGCAGCCTTTGAAATAAAAGGTTCTGTCAGCAGCAAATGTTTCCAGGCCTTTTTCTTTCCTTCACTGTGTAATTGTGAAATAACACATGAGCACTGAGATGCTGTTATCTGTGTTTGTAGAGTGCCATCTTCTGGACAGTGTCAGTAGTGCAGAATGTTGTCTGTCACACAAACTTTGTGAAGTTCTCTCTTTTTTTAACTTTTCTGAACCTCTGGGCCTCTCTGGGGTCACTCCTCTCTCCTCCTCTGTCAGTGAGCCCTTATTTCTGCTCTCTCTCTTCTTTCTGGTTCCTCCCTGCAGTCTGATAAAAACCCGTCTTGGTAGCCAGCTCATGGAACCTGCAGGAGAGCAGAGGCGGCGCTGCAGCTCCTCCTGAAACTCTGCTCCACATTCCTCCTCCTCCTCCTCCTCCTCCTCCTCCTGAGTTACACGGACCTCCTCTCTGTCTCCTTTTTATCAACTTTGATTTTTCTGGTCTCCTCCCTTTCTGCCTTTTCCTGGGATTCTGCACTGAGGATTTGACACTCAAACTTCCTGTTTTTATCACCTGTTGCTGCTCCAACATCATGGATTATCTCTTCTTCATTGTTTTCAGCCATTATTAGCAGTATCAGGGTGACATGTAGGCTGTGGCTCTACATGCTGGACAGAGCTTTTGTTTATCCACTCCTGCCTACTGGCTCTACTGAAGTGGCCTTTTAAATTCATTATGATTTGAAGACTGGTTTGCATGTGTTATTTTTTGTCTATAAAAAGGGATATTTTGCGGGGGTTGTCTATTGTGATGGCATCCTCTCTGTGTCATTAATGTGTTGCATAGAGTGTCTGTGAAACGTTCATCCCATTCAGCCTTTTATGATGGCTGAAGTTGGACAGGAACCAAGCTTAAATGTCTGTTTTTCTATCTTACTTGACCTACAGAGAAGTGAATGTGTTTGTGCCTTTGCATCGTCATGAGAGCTGGACTCACAAAATCTACCTTGTGGGGTTTTCTGGGGGAAAGAGACTTTTATTATTATTGAGATAACGTTTTGCTAATGCTGGTCATGTTTTCTAAAGTCACTGCAGGACAGTTTGTGTGTTTGTTTTGAACTGCAGATGTGCACTCTGGGATGTACGGAGCAGATTTGCCTCTGTGACCATTCTGTTTGAAACAGATCGTATTTTTGTGGCTGCTGCACTTTTGTCTGTTGGAACATAATAAATGGCTTTTTTTTGTTGCTTGAACTCTGTCCTTTTACTGCTCTGCTATTCCACCATTAAAACATGTGGTCAGTATGCAGAGGACACCTCTCTCTCTTTGTGCCCCAAACTTTAGTTTAATTACTGTAATAGTCTGTGGTCAGAATAGTTATTATTGTTTCCATTAAAGGACAATAGTGACCAGGCCTTTGTCATTAAGTCTGAGTGCTGCTGAGCGCTGATGGTAACCTCCTCTCTCCCGCCCCAGGACTTCAATGCCGTCTCAGCCCTCCTACGGCTCCTGCTCCCCAACTCACGGAAAAGTCAACAAGCTGCCCTCTGTCAGCCAGCTCATGAACCCCCAGCAGCGTAACACACTCACCCCATCCAGCATGTCTGGAGGCCTGACTGACAGTAAGTGTGCCCCTTTGTTTCTCATCCTGTCTATCTCAGTCCGTGTCTCCCCCCCTCTCCACCAGTCGCCCCGTCCCTCCTGGGCTTATTGTATACTTATAAAAGCAGCATGTCGGGGCAGGCAGGAGGGGACCTGAACACCTCTCAGACCCCAGCCTCCCCCCCACCTCCCGACAGAAAGCTTCCTACTCCAAAAGAATGTGATCCCTGTGAGACTCTCCCGCAGGACCTGTTATGATGCATTATGTGTCATGTTAAGAGTAACCTCTGCATGCCCCCCTCCCCTCCCACCCCCATGTGTTTCAGTTGACGTTACGTAATCTCTAAATCCCAGAGCAGTAAGATAAAGCTCACAGTAGCTCCTTTTGTCTCTGCAGTGTCTCCTATGATGGGCACTCACATCCCCATGAACGCTGACATGAGTTCACTGAGCCCCACACACGCACTGCAGCCACAGCTACCCATGGTGCCTTCCTCCCACTGTACTCCCCCTCCTCCATACCCAATGGACAGCAGCATCTCCAGGTACCTCACAAATCCACAGCGGGACACATCTACATTTTTTCTTCTCCCTGAGTTCAGTTTGAAATTCGTAAAAACTTTATATAGCACTTTAAAAACAACACGGTTCACTAGGCAGAAAACCAATAAATATATAGTGCAATAAAATATAAATGACCTCCTCAGCAGCAGGGGACACTGAGGCAAGACGTAGAATCCACACACTGTTACTTGCTCCCACGATGCGTTTCCATCAACGTTTCCATCTGTCAGATCTTCATCAGGCACAAAACAGCACAAACAAACATCACATTATATTAAAAATAAAAAGATGTGTGAAGGACTATAAAATAAAACAAAAAGGTCATAAATTATAAGAAGTAAAACTAAATTATAGTTTTAAACCAAATTCTAAATGGATCAGATAAATAATAAGTACGTAATGTTTGCTCCTGCTTTTTTGTGCCTGATGAAGATCTGATTTATCAAATGTTGTACAGTTAATAAAATAGACAAAAAGAGGGCATAACATTGTGCAAACTTTTTACCTTTCTGTCTCTAAATGTACAGAACATTTTTATGCTGCCAATATGCCAGAAGAATTAGATGAATTTAGCAGCCATCCAGGCCTTAAATTGTTATAAAACATATTGTTTTACATGTATTTTATTTATATTTGCCTTAAATATTTTTGCCTCCACAAAACTAACTTTAAATAAGTGTATTAACTCTAATCACATTGTGCTTAATATGCTAAACATAGAGATATTCTGATCAGTATAAAAGCAGGTCTTACAAAGTCTTGAGTAGAGTGATAGATTGATACATGAACTATATGAACACTGAGTCAGTGAACATCAGTTTGAACCTCCTCCTCTCTTCCTCCCACAGCTTCCTTATACGGCTGGGCTGCGCAGGCTGCTTGGACTACTTCACAGCACAGGGCCTAAGCAACATCTACCAGATTGAGAACTATAACATGGAGGTGAGCCCTTGCCTATCCAACACGAGTCATATGATGGGTTAGAGAGAAGAGTGGCCTCCCCTGCGAATACTAACGCTCCCCTGTGTAATGACCATTAGGACCTGTCCAGGCTGAAGATCCCCGCAGAGTTCCAGCACATCATCTGGAAGGGCATCATGGAGCACCGACAGGCCATGGATTTTTCCCCACCTCCCCACATAGTGCGCACCACCAGCGGGGCCTCCACCGTCAGTGTGGGCTCCTCCGAGGCCCGAGGCGAGCGCGTCATCGACGCCGTACGCTTCACCCTGCGCCAGACCATCTCCTTCCCGCCGCGCGACGAGTGGTCTGACTTCTCTTTTGACCTGGATTCTCGCCGCAACAAACAGCAGCGCATCAAGGAGGAGGGAGAGTAAGACATCTGTCCTCTTCTCGATGTTCCCATTTCTCATTTCACGCCTGCTGTTGGAACATTTCATTTGAAAAGGTGGTATTAGTGCAAATACTGCTGAGAACAAAATACATATTCAAATAGAAATGCACTTATTTTCATTATTGTTCTGGTTGTCGTTGCAGAGGAGAAATAAATGGTGTTGATCAAGGGTGCATTTTATTATGTTCTAATTTCTTGAGAGCACTTAAGAAATGCTGAGGATTTCAAGATTGCTTTGAGTTAATAAGTGTTCATGATTCATTCCCATGTAAAAGCATGACTGGAAACAAAACTTGCATTAGAGGGCTTCTTAGTAGGGCTTATATTTCTGCTATGGGCCATAGCAAAAGTGTATTTTAATTTTTAATAGACTTCTAAGTTTTCACCATTATGGTTGTACAAGTTAGTCAGGTACACTGGTGTTCATTTGTGGCAGAAGTCAGCATTGATTGTATACATTTCAAACATTTCCTGTCAGAAGTATTATGTCAATTGATGGGCAGTTTGTTTTTCTGCTGTACTTTCTATATTTTACTGTTTTATGTCTGTTGTGAGACCAATGCATCATCTTTTTGTGTCAGGTTGTGAAGTATGTGTGTTTAAGTGACAAATGGTCATTCATTTGATGTAGCCATATATAGGCCTAATGTTCTTGACCCAGTGTTTTACAGTAAAATACTATGACTGATGTCCTTCTGTGTTTGTTGCTCTTGTTTTACTGCTGTGCAAAAGTAGTTGATTGCATTTTAAGAGCAGACTTTTGCTCTTGCTGGATGCTTAGCACAAGTATTTTTTTTACTCATGAAATATGTTTTGGTAGAGGTTTATTTCATTTGACAACTGGCCAGAACCTATGATATAAATGTATATAAATTTGTATAGTTCTGTTTTTGAAAGTCTCCCTAAAGAACAAAGCATACTGATGTGAATATTGCCTGGTAGCTTTACCAGTAAGAACAATGTTTGTATTAATTCAAAGGCGTGCAAACAGTATGTGTGTACCTACACTACCCCATAGACCCTTTTCAAACTTGTTTCAAGTAGCCAGAACTGTTCGAAAGCAGACACCATCTGCAGTTTCATATTTTTGTACAATGTATTGTAAATATGTTGCAATATACTGAGGGTATTTTGATATAAATCTGAAATAAATATCCATACTTGCTGTATTGCATGTTAATACTCCTTTGTGTCAAATTATTTTATCTACAGCTTCATTTAAATATGAATTTATTTTTACAGTTTAACACTGTCAAGCAGGTTAAACCACCAGCCACAATTCTGTTCAATTAAATGAATATCACTGACTCTGAGGGTGGAATCAATATCGATAAATATACATTTTTAGTATTACATTCCATATTGAAGTCATCTAAATGTCAACTTTGTGCTGCTGATATAGACAGTTATGGAATAACTAAATCTTACCAGCTGGATCCCTGGGACTACATCTAATCAAATTCAGGTCTGAGGCCTTACATGTATCAGTCTGAGGGTCCTTGACAACAAAAAGACTGAGAGCACTGTTGTAAGGCAGCTGAGTGGAGAAGAATGTAACTGACACTGACGCTGAAATGACCAACAAAAGGTAGACATTTTTTTATTTGCTCATCCTTCAAGCCGACACTAGGGGGAGTAGAGAACTCTGCAACAGTAAAGTCTCAGCTTTTCTCTGTCAGCACCATAAGCAATAAGATGGAGAGATGACGGGGTAAAATACATTTAGCCAAAGCAAGCGTCTTAATTCCTACCTTTATTTCTCCTGAGTGCCAAATTTCATAGATGTGTAACTCAATCTTGTTACTGTATATCTAGCTATTTACATAGAACATAGAAATGTCACAACTTGTCCAACACAGATCTGAACAGACAATACTCACGGTTCACTTACGATATTTACATTTTCAAAAAAAATAGTCATCTTTTTACATTCTGTTACATTTTATACAGACTGTGAGAATCAGTGTGATCAGTCTGTGTGGGAATCCCGGCGTCTGCCGCAGAGTTACTCCACCTCGGCCACGTGAGCGACCTCCACCTCCATGGTCTGAATCACCTCGGGCGCTTCCTCGAGCTTGGCCTCTGTGAGTGCCTGCTGGGCCAGGACGTAGTTCACGACCTGCATGATGCCCTGATCTGAGAGCGTCGCCACCGAGCCGTCGCCCGCAGCCTCCACGGCCTGCACCGCCTCCACGGCCTCCACCGTCTCCTCCGTGATCAGCACCGTCTCGATCTCCTCCGAGGGCTGCTGCTGCGCCGGCCGGAGCTCGGGGGGCAGCTCGGACGCCAGGATGCTGACGGCGTGCTCCACCTGGGTGCCCTGGTTGTGGAACTGGAGGGTGTCTTTCTCCAGCATGATCTTCCCGGGCAGGTTGTCCCCGTGGTACTTGGCCATGTGTTTGCGGAGGGTGCGTGCGTCGATGTGGGCCTCCTGGCACATGGGGCATACGTACGGTCGCTCTCCTGTGTGCGTGCGGACGTGGCGCTTGAGAGACCTGGCGTCGGCCCAGGCGACGCCACAAGTCAGACACTCAAATGGCTTCACTCCTAGGAGAGAGGGAGGAAGGGAGAAACACACATAATGAAAACGAGCTTCCACAAAGACGGGATTGTCTCTTCCTGTCCTGTTAGGAGTCTCACCCTGGTGGTTGTTGACGTGGCGTCTGTACTCCCGCAGCTGAGTGAACTTTCTCCCACACTGCTCACACTCCCTCTCCAGGTTCTGCTTTACTCGGCCCTTCTTCCCGTGCGTGGCTTTCTTCACGTGCCTCCTGAACAGAGCCTTCTCAAAGAACTCCTTCCCACACACATTACACCTGAGGAGACACATTAACGTGATCAACATGCAGACTCCCAGTAGCCAGACACACTTCTGGGTGGCGTGTTCACAAAAGCACTCACTTAAAGGGCTCCGCCACGCTGTGGGACTTGACGTGGGAGTACCAGTCCTTCTTCCAGCTGTAGCATTTCCCACACACCTGGCACTGGAACGGCTTCAGGCCCATGTGCTTGTTCATGTGCTGCTGGAGATCTTTGGCTTCATAGAACCTCTTATCGCAGCTGCAGGTAACATGAGAAAAAACATTTAACCATCATCCCACTGTATGCCTCGAGTCATGTGACATCAGTGAGAGAGAGGAACAGTTACTCACTGAGTGCAGGCAAATGGACGGACGTCGGGTTTGGGTTGGTGCTTCTTCAGGTGTTTGCTCAAAGCTGAGGCTCGATGGAAAGTTGCTCCACACGTGTTGCATAGATACTTTGATTCACCTGTTGAAAAGGTTATATGAGATATAAACATTAATATAGAAGCTAACAACCATTTACTGTGTAAAGAAATAGTGGAGTCATGGTGAGCAGAAAATGATGTTGTTACTGCAGCCTCTCTGTGGTTTGTTTACAAATGTGGTCAGTCCCTCAGTGTACAACTGAACACAGAATCTGAAACTTCTGTTCTTCTCACCTACGTCTGTGAATTAAGGATTTATTACGAGCAACAGCGGAACAGTAGAAAGACTAGGTGAGTTTTATCTTGTTTCTGTCCCCGTTGTATAAAGTTATGACGTTACGATGATACGAGTATGGCGAGCGATATAATGAGGTCACAGTAGTCCGCAATGACACTTAGAATAACAACCGGAGTCTATCAGTGACTAAACAAGAAATTTAAGTGGACGTACTTTGACGGGCAGATTTGTTCCTAAGGATTTGTTTACGTTGCCATCACTACTGCAGCGCTTTTCACAAATATTGTCACATCTAACCAAGTTTTATTTGTTTCTGTCCAGTTTGAAGTGTGTTTTAAGACTATCTGCGAGGTAAAAAGGTTTTGTCTATGGAATCCCTTGTTTTGGTCCGAGATGCTGGTGCTAGTGTCTAGTGTCTGAATTTAGTATATATATATATATAACCTTTAAGGGATATCATGGTGAAAAAGGGTCAGCTTGCCCATCCAAAAAAACATCCCCTCACTTCTGGTTAGCGCTGTCCTGCTGCGCATCACTTTGAAATGTATCCACATGGGTTTTAAGATGTCTGTCTCTCTCACATTTCTTGGAGTGGCAGAGACAGAAACCTCAAACCCTGCACAAATGAAACCAAAACCATGAGACATTCCATGAGAGCACATTTGGTTTGTGTGATGGGACCCTTTAAGGACACTGAACTGGAGGCACGCTGACCTGTGTGGACGCTGGTGTGCTCCTCCATGCTCCGCTTGCTCACAAAAGACTTCTTACAGAATTCGCACTGGAACTGTTTGGTGACGTCGTGCAGCGCTCTGTGCATCTTCAGGCTGTGTTTGTGGGCGAACGTCTTGCCGCAGACCTTGCAGGAGTGAGGCCGCACGCCCGTGTGGTTCAGCATGTGGATCCGCAGTGAGTAGAGCTTCGGTAGGGTCTTCCCGCAGATGTCGCACACAAATTCCCGTTTGGTGTGTGGCGATAACGTCTTGTCCTCCAGATCGCTGTCCACCTTGCTCTCGGAGCTCTGTTCGGCAGAGGGTTTGGTGACGGGCGCTCGCTGGCTGCTCTGCTGCTTGTGTCGGGCCAGGTGGGCGCGAAGTGAGGCGGCGTACTGGAACTCTTTGCTACACAGCTACAGGGACACAGAAACAGCACGGTCGGCACGTTCTCACAGCATGAGCAATTAAACGTGACATGCTAATCAACGCCAATACTCACGCTGCACTTGTATCCACGCGCTTTCTCGTGTTTTAGCGTGTGCATAATGAGAGAGTAGCGTCTCGGGAAGGACATGCCGCACTCGGAGCACGTGTGCTCTCCATCCACCGCGCTCTCCGTCGGCGTTTGATCCTGCTTGCTTGCGGTCTCTGGCTTTGCCACCTTCATCCCAGCCTCGTCTGTGCTGGGCTCTTCTATCGGCACGCTCTCCACTGCAATGCCCTCTGGATCTGCCCCCGACCCCGACTCCGTCACAGACTGTACTTCCCCCTGAACCTCCACTGGCTGCTTTGGTGGTCTTCCTCTTTTACCTGGCCTCGGACCCACCTGCAAACACAACCACGTTCGATGTCTGTCGCTCTTAACAAAACACGTCATAGAAAATAAAATCATTTACATACATCGCTTGATTGAAATGTAACTGTACCTTAGGGGTGGTGGCCCGTGGCGAGGTCGAACCTTTCTTCCCCTCCTCTTCCTCCTCCAGCCCCATATGTAAACGTGCATAACCGCCCTCAGCTATAGAGCGCTGCCTGAGTCGTCTTTTGTTGGGGTCATCTGACGCCGTCTCCTGCTTGTCTCCGTGGCTTTCATCAGCAGAGGGGTCCTCCTCCTCCAGCGGCACAAACTCCTCTACCTCCACCTCCTTCTTCACCTTGGCTGGACGCCCTCGTTTACGTTTCTGGGGTGCAGGCGCTGATTCTGCTTTCTCCTGAGGTGGCGGTGCAGCTTCGGGGGCGGTTGCAGACGCCAGTTTGGCAACCTCCGAGGGGCTCCCTTTGTCTGGGTCCACATTTATGACAAAGCCTCCTGCTTCAGCGGGCTGCGGCTGCTCCATCGCCAGGCAGGCCGACACTACGGCGAGGGACTCGCTGGCTCCAGCCTGTCCACTGTGGGTGACCACAGTCATCGTCTCCTCCTCCATCCCCTCTGCAATGTGTGAAATAAGAGTGACAGTCTCTCCCGGCTCGGCCTGTCCGCTGTGAGTGATCAGAGTCACTGTTTCGCTCGGCGCAGCTTCCCCATGATGCTCTTTGCCTCCCTCTACAGCTTCAGCGACAACTGTCATGGGCTGCTGGAGGTAGGCCTCTTCAGGAGGAGCAACAAAAGCTAACGTCTCGCCTGTAACAGCAACCCCGCTGTGGGTGACCACCGCCCTGCCATCGCTCTCTATGGTGACCATGTAAGACCCAGAGTCGTCTTTCAAGCCTTCCTGAGGAGCCGGTTGGCTCGACAACACGGTGTGCACGTCTCCTTTTTGGTACACCGTCAGCTTCTGCTCCTCCACCTGCTTGTGCACCGACTCGCATATCTGCAGCACCTCGGTCATCAGCAGATGTCGGGCTAGGTTGGCGATATCTGCCATTATGCAGAAATTAAACGTGAGCAGGGACGTGTACGCAAAATCCAGCAGCGGGAGGAAGCTGGGTTTGGTGAAACCTGGAGAGAGAGAAGGTTGAGGGTTGAAACTGAGCAGCTACGCCAAACATTCAGACACAGAGAACAGCACAAAGTCTCACCAGAGAGGTCCACCACAGCTTCATGTGTGGAGGCAGCCCCCTTCTCAAAAAAGAGCTCGTGGAAGTATTCGCTGCACGCTGCCAGCACAGCTTTGTGCGCACGGTACTCCTCTCCCTCGATCAGCAGCGTGATGTCGCAGAACTGATTGCTGAGGCGCTGTTGGTTGAGTTTGTCCAACATCGTCTGACTGTGTTTAGGCAGGAACTGATTGACCTCACCCTTGCTGTCCACCTGGAAAGAGCGAACGCACAATACACAACAACAACAACAACAGAGACTCAGTTGTAGAGTAAACAATATCACATCTCTGTGACTGAAACAGCAAAGTGTGATACGTACAAACACCAGTTCGTGCTTGGCCATCGTCTTTGCCAACTTGGACCTCAGCTGACAAGACGAGTCGGTGAGGAATAAATGATCATCCGCCCCTTCTTCCTCCTCTTCCTCATCCTCCTCATCGTTCAGGTTGACAGCCGCTCTGCGTCTGCCCGGCCGGGAGAACAGTCGAGGTCCCGAGCCGTCATCGGCACTGCGCCTGCTCTGACACTGAGCACACTCTCTGATGTGGTCTTTCACATTCTTCAGGATACCTGCCAAAACACAGGACACCATCATTTTCAACGACTCCAATTAACACAGAGGCTGGAACTAACATTCATTTTCAATATCCAGATGTTTTTGCTTAAATAATCGCCTCAAGTAAAAACTGTGTATAGAAATGACTCACACGTCTGAGTGGTGCATTCACGTGCAATCAGATTTGTGCAAATTCACTGACATTTGGCAACATAAAATCATAATGATGTGATTTTTGGGGGTTTGTATCAAACAAACATGTTTTCTTAAATCTGGAAAACAATATTTGTACACCAGGGCCCCTCTGTAGCACTACAGTACTTCTATATATTATTTATTATATTTATAATGCTATTTTATCACACATTTGACCTTTTATCGAAGCATTACAGCTCTTGCGATTTGCATATTGCACTTGGTCATGTTGCCATTTCGATAATATTTAGATAATTGTGCAGCCCTACTGATGGCCCCTGACTATGTGACGTTACGGATATTTCAGATTACATTCAATGCATATCAATAACACTAGGGAACAACTGATACACTGTACAATGAGCCCAAACAGTGAACACAGTAACTGCAGGAAGTCTGTGTACGAACGAGCGATATGATGAATTTTAAGCAGATTGTTTCCTGTAAATATTACAGTTGTTTTAACGACATTTTTAACTTCTAAGTCATTTAGTTTTCCTCACAGGAATGAAGTTCCCCCCGGTTGGGAACCACTGTTTAAACCGTGGGCATTAATAAGGACCGAGTATTAACGAGGCTGCAGCCCTTTAAAGAACCAGCAGATGGAGACAGAGAGCAGCCGGCTGTGACGGGTGGCGTATTTATATTTGTTACAGGCTCGTGTTTACGCGGGTTCCCCGGCTGGTTGAATCACCGCACAGTGCCAATGAACAGCCAGCTGCCGGGACCGGGCTCCGGTAACCTACCTCTCCACCAGTACTTCTGAGAGATGGACTCCCAGGTGAGTTGCTGGTTGAGGTGCTCCCCTCCTTCGGCAATAATGTGCGCCTCGTTGATAAGTTCCTTCCTCCGGTCGTCCTGCAGCACCACCTCCAGCTCCGTGAAGTCATTCTGGCCCTTCAGTCGACGCTGATAAAACAAAGTCCCGTTCCGTACAACGTAGCAGGTGGCCGCTTTACGGATTTTTCTCTTGGTATTGCCAGGCGTCCCCGGCGCATATGGCTCCCGTTCATCAGTCAGATAGCGTATGATGGCCAAGTAGCTTTCTTCACACGACATGTCTCAGCTGACCCGCGCTTTCCACGCTGGATTTTGGCTTTATCTCGAAGAGGAGGGCCCTCTTCGGCTTGTAAAATTGTGCTATAAATTTTATACAGAGCTCAGATTGTAGATAACACGAAATAGAGGTGCCACAACAACATTTCAAATTGTTTCCTAAGGTGGAACTGCAGTTCGTAACCGTCAGGGTAGACTTGCCCGAACAGACAAAATGGCTGCTGCACAACCGGAACTTGCGTAGGCAAAAGCGGAAGCGCGTCGTGAGCATTATCCACCACAAGAGGGCGCAATGTGCAAACTAATCCAAAGAGAGGCAACAGCCCCAGGATCACTTCACTTTGATTAGTTTTCAGTTTTTCATTTTCATGTATTTATTAATTTAAGAATCATTATTCGATCAGTAATGTTTCTCATTTGTAAATATGGTGCCTGTATTAAAAGTGTGTATTAAAGTGTGTGTATTAGGGCTGCACAATTCATTGAAATGTTATCGATATAAAATGGCCAAGTGCAATATCTTTGATAAAGGTGAAATGTGTGACGAACAGCATTATAATGAAGTACTGTAGTTCTGAACAGGGGCCCTGGTCTACAAATCTTGTTCTCTAGCTTTAAAAAAACAGGTTTATTTAATACAAACCCCTACAAATGTAACATAATCATGATTTGAATATTTTAATTGAATGAAAATCAAATTTGTAATACAAAAATGATCCTCCCCACACTAATCATGGATCATACTGCAATTGCAATATCTGTCCAAATGATCACAATATGATGTTTTTACTATATCATTTAGATGTGTGTATGTATGTATATGAAATATAGTTAATAAATATAGTTTATCATACTGTACCACTGAAGTAGTCCTTTATTTCACCCTTTGGGACTGTTGGCTATGACTATTCTTGTGCTGTGACAGTGTATGAGTACACGTATGCATGCAGCTGTAACTTACATACATGGTTCCTTTTTCGAGACTGATTCCAGTTCAGATTAGTCTTTCAGTGGCTTAAGCATCCTATCAATAATGTACAAATATAAGAAATTAGGGGCAGTTTTTAATATAAAGGTGCGTCACCCAGGACATCTCTATAAATGCCTTGGAAAAACAAATAAAAACAGATGCACAAAGCTTAGATAAACACCAAAAATATTCAGTGTGGTAGCAGGCAGAGTCATTTTGGTGTGAGAGTGAAAAGGCCGTCACGTAGTGAGTCCTCTGAGACAAAGGCAGGCTCACGTCTGTTCAAAGTTTTAGGGCAGCAGTTTACATTTCTGACCTTCTCAGCCCTCACTCCACCACCTGGACCCTGAAGTCCTTTACTCCCACTCTCCTTTTCACTGTCCAAGTTCAAATCCAAGGATGATGGAACATTTTCCATTGTTGTCCCCAGCTGTGGAACAGTTTACCTCTCTCTGCCCGGTTTTCCTTAACTGTCAGCGTTGTGTCTAAAAATCAATCATCTACATTAACTTTCCAGTCCACACAAAATTTGTTAAAATGTGCCTTATTATATAAAGTTGGCTTTATTTGTACTCCACTATTCTCTTCATCTTTTTCAAAAAAGTGAGAGGAGTTTTTGATTCATTTCCTGTATGAAAGTGTTTTTTGTGGCATTTGTCAGTATGAAAGCAGGTTACTCCATACAGGCAATGTTAAAGGTCACACATTCTCTTATGTCCTCAGAAACACATAAAACAGCTTGTGAACTTTAACATTTGGCATTGAGGAGATCAGACCTAGTTTTACTTAATCAGCTTGACAGAAGTGTCAATAAGCTAACCCTCTCAGTGGTGGAGATAAATATCTGTGTCTACTGTACACAACTGATTCCACATTTTTTCTTCAGTTATGGGAGCTCACTTATCACCTGGTATCTTTAGATGAGCCAGCTATCTGACATTTGTGAGAAACAAGATAAGAGTTGTTACGGGTTCAAAAACAAATCACAGTTTACAGTTTCCATACATGGTATGGCATACAGGGTCTGTTCTCTTTTTGGTTTCAGCTTCAGAGAACAGAGACATAAAGAGAATGATACCACTGTGGGTAGTAGGGCCTTTCCAGTACACGGGCATGAAACCAGCCTCTTTAAAAGACGGTCCATCCACCATCTTGTCTGTAGGGCGAGTACCAACGTAAGTGCCTGTCTTCATTGTTATTAAATCTGCCCATTACTGACGTATTGTGAATGAAGCCCCTATAAGGCTCCCTTTGGAACCACACAGGGTACTAGGAGTGCAACAAATGATTGTTTGCATTAATCTGTCAAACACATTTTAAAACAAGTGATTAATCTTTTACTGTAAGAGTCAGTAAGAACAACACCAACATGCCAACATTCTCACAACGACATGCAGATTTTTAACGTGTTCACTATCTTGGTTTAGCATGTTATCACTTACTTACTAATAACCACTAAATACAAAGAACAGCTGAGGCTGATGGGAATAGTTTTGCAGGTATTAGGTCACAAACCACAGCACTGGAAAAAATGTAAATGATGTTAAATGGTTATGTACCAAAGTCAACACGATGCATTTTTTGGGGAATTCAGTCTAGACCAAAGCGGTGGACCGACCTACATTGCCATCCCTGCAGCCACACTGCTAGCATGGGTAGCACGGCTAAAACTAATTGCTCATCACAAGGTCTCAGAGCCCAAGGTGACCTCCTCAATATGCTTGTATTATCAATCCTCTGGACTACAATCCCAAAGATATTCAGGCTATAATGATAAAGAACAGGAAAAACAGTGTTAAAACGATAGGAGCTGGAACCAGTGAGACCCTTTTTTGGTACCATAAATCTATTTAAGCTTTGAGAAAACAGGCCTTTCAGGCAGCTCAGAAACCTTCAATGTCAGTTTCAAGTAGCGTTTTTATCCCTCACAATAAAATCAAGGAAGTGAGTGTGAATCATCCCGTGTCCTTCCATCTCTTAATCACATACAGATACCAGAGATGAACTGAAAGAAGCACTGCATTTCAATCCTCTGTTCTAGCATCCTCAGTATTGCACCGACTGGCCTTAGTGTGGCACTACAACCCTTGTAAAAGTGTCTGTACGTCAAACATGATCCTTAAATCGCTATGTTCTGCTGCTCCGTTATTTCTGAATTACTCTGAGCCGGAGGGGAGGGGCGACACATCATTTGTTGCTCATCCATGTGTCACATACCAAACCTGACATCAAACCCTGGTCAGTAATGTGTTTTCACCACTGCATTCCAGCATTCAGAGCTTACACTGACTGAACCAAGAGAATTAAAGTTACAGCTCAAAATGAAGCGATGCATGTGTTACTGCTGCCCTGGCAGGGACTTTTGGGGATAAATGATTTTACTGGTACCGTGTAATGAAACAAAATATTGTCATAGCTCTGGAAAATGTGGAAATATCCACTGTAGTACAATCATACAGATACACTGTCTACTGTCTCTGTGTGTCCCACACATTTCAACTCAGCCAGTGTCTGTTGCTGCTCTATTTAGCGGCTTCAGAATCAGCCTTGCTGGAACACAAATCCCTGACTCACGGCACACAAAAGGAGTGAACCTGTAACTCCCTTGTTACTCTGCCACAGCTGCCTCTTCATTGCGCATAAAAAGACAAAAAACACATGTGTTGGACTGTTAGATTATTTCAGGTCTTTTGTCATTTCCATCTTGTTTAACTTCCCATACAGAGTTGGTTTGATGTATTTGGTTCCCACTCCTATGAGGCAGAGATTTAATATGTTTATTCTCAGTTGCTGTTGGCAGGAAGTTCAACATGTGTCGCTGAGTGTTTATATGAACGCTGGGAAAGAGTTTATTTGCATCCTGTCAGTGTGTTTCTGTGTCAGAGGACATTTGTTTGCTCCATCCAGCCATCAGTTGAGGCTTAATACCACATCACAGGTTACTGAATGTTAAATATCATCTGTGAGTAGCATTCAAACTTCGTTTCAACAAAGACACCTCTGTTTAGTTTCTCTGTTTAATCGAGTGTCACCGCTCAGCTTGATAGCTGCTCTGCACATCAACTTCCTCCTCGTGAGGTATTTGCTCCACTGTTCATTTCCTCCTCTCAAGAGGTCCTGTTAGGTTTCATGCAGGTTTTCTGCTACAGAGACAAACGCATTCATGACTCAAAACAGGAAGGCTGGTGTATGTTTCATGACAGGTAAAAAACAACACACTCTCAGCACTGAAAGCTGCATATGCAAAGAGGAGGGAAATCCAAGGCACTCAGAGTTCAGCTATAATTAAAGCTGAAAGCTTAAAGGAATAATTTGACATTTTTGGAAATGAAAAGTGAGGAATCAGCTTCACTTGTAGGCTACACGGATTTAGGCAACATTTTTCTCTGTATGCACCTCTATTATGTGTATGTATTAAGTATGCACACCCATTCTCCTTACTGATCTTTATCTGTGCCGTTGGCGTTATACAGTCCTACTAAGGTTCTGTGATCCAGCTGGAATCAGTGTTTTGTCTGAAAGCTACCTCTTGACGAGATACATTTTTCTTAAATGGAAATGTTTGATTTCCCATCCAGCCCTGGAAGGTTGTTTATTTTTTTAAATTCTGGATGCATTTGTTTTCATAGCTGCCACATAATCTATATGCATTTATGGGCTGCCCTCTCTCTCAATTTATAGTAAATGACTGAGGGAAATTCTCCCTAAAAAACCACTACTGACACACTACTACTGCTTGTTTCACGATTTGATCAAAGATGCACCCATCCAGAGTGGATATGTTGTAACAACATCTGTCATGTATAGTGCACCTCACGTGACGCACAAACACATGTCAGCCAAAATGATTCACACTAATGCTCTCCCTATCCTTTAACCTTGAAATGAGTAAACATAGCCTCTGGCATCGTAGTGCAGAGAAATAGTACTGATCAGTGCCCATATTACCCGCATGGTTGGCCATTTGGCATTTGGTTGTATATTTGCTGTTGAATCTTTTTCCACTCTCAGTTGAAGCAGGCCAGTATTGACTATACACACACAATTTTCCAAGAATAAAGACATTAAATTTTTTTTTCAGTTCATCCTAAAGCCAGAGTTTTGGCCATGATATATTAAATGATCATGATCTCCAGCCATTGTGAATTTGAGCTTATCTTAACTGTCCTGGAATAAACACAAACTCTGTTTGTAGTCATTTTATATGGGCCACTACATGCACTGCAGTTGAAGCAAATCAAGTCAAAACAAGTTGAAAAATGATGACCTATATCAAAGCATTCCTGTCTGCCTAAAATCTTAGAATAACTGCTAAACTCATAACTACCTTCCTTTCTAGCCACAGCCGTGGCTACAAGTGCTGTTATAGATGACATTGTTAAAGCACTTAATCTTTACAATTTTATACTGTTCACAACATTATGTTATAAGCTGCTTTCCACTTGGTTTTGGTGAATCAAAATCACATGTTTCTGATAGTTAAGACTGAAGATGGTTTTAAATTCATCAAGAATCAAGAATCAATGAGGTCCCCTGCTATATACTCAGTACTAAATATTTGTTTTCCAGAAATGCAGTGTACATCGTTATGCCGACGATACAATCTCATGCATTTCAGCTCTACTGGAAACCAACCAGGCCTTCTCCAGGTTACAACCTTCTTTTTACCAACTCCAGAACCTTTTTATAAATGTAAAGCTTTACACTCCAAACATTTCACAAGAATACAATGCTTTGATGATCCTTAAGAAGACTGTGCTCACTCCAAAACAGAAAATTCTAATTAGATTGTCCTACCGTGTCAACAGAACTTGTTTCTCGTTTTAAACCAGAAAAAGTATACAATCCACTATTCTGTCTACACTGGATTATGGAAATATCCTGTATGCTTAATACACCGCTAGATGCCACTAAATCCTACACACTGAACCTTTAACTAAGATGTAGACTACAAAATTAAACTTGTGCCATATTAACAGACAATGTGTATTGTGTATGGAAGAGTTGAAGAAACCATATTATGGATCTGAGGTCCACAGTAGATTAATGCCCTCAGGTTTTTATACTAATAGTTCTGAACTGGAGCTAAAAGGCAGTCAGAAAGATCTTGTGTGTGCCTTAGACTCCTGGGCAAGATAAAGGTGTCTGACTGACTAAGGACAAACACTGCTGGGGAACTGAACAAGTGGAGACAGCCTTATCTTTCATTGTCTTGCTCTTGCTGTGTCCAAGGCCAGACATAGTAATAGAAAGCTTGCTATGGCTCTCTGGCACTGGAGTACTTTTCCATTACACACTGCCTGAGGAGAATCTCTGTGCCAGCTGTAAACATGCCAGAGACAGACAGGGAAGATGCAGGCACACCTGTATTTGAAAACTCACCATTTTATCCATGAACTAATAAAAGTTGAGAGAAACCTTCGTATCACAAGTCAGTGTTTTCCCAAATCCTTCCACTTGTGATTCAGGTGCTGCCGAACACAAAAGTCCAACATGGAGGACACTGGCAATCAGCTCCGTTTGTCAAGGAAACTGAGCTTTGCAGCACAGAGGCCATGAATGGAGGATGATGATGTAAGAGCTCTTGATCATGGCTCTGCTTATGTCACCACTTTTGCTTATCCTTCAGTGCTTTGTTGTCTGGATGGCTTAGAGCAACTGACATTTTGTGGGTGTTTTCAGAAAATTGGCAGCAATACAACCGGTGAGCTTGTTTCTTGTCTTAGAACGTCCGGTGCTCTTTGGGTGCTGTGTTGTGGTCCCCCACAACAAGTCTTGAGGATTGCTGAGATCAGAGAATAGCAGTTAGTTTAGTTTTATACTAAATTATATCATTAATGATTTGTGTATTGCAACTGGATTAGGATGTGCTTCATTGATTATGAATTTAACTTTAGATTTTTTTAGAGGAAGAATGTTTTGCTGCTTCTTTTGTTACAGAGTTTGGCTTGAATTATTATCTAGCAGATAAGGACTGAGAACTGATGCACACAGTTCAGAGAGTAAGGTGCTATAATACTGTCATATCTATAAACAGAAACAGCAAAATCCTAGATGAAGTTTTGAACTAATGGTCTTTGAGACCAATAGGAAAACTTCTGACTTTTATCCTAACTAGAAATCTCTGATTATATATATATAACTTGTTAATTAATGAACATTAACATTAATTTCTGGTTGGGTAAAAAAGGTTTTTTTTATTTTTCACTCAGAATATATGCTTATGTTGATGTGTTCTTTATATTTTCCTCATTCCCATTTCTTATTTCCTATAAGACAAAATTTGACAATATATCGCTTACAGTATCCCAATGTATGGTAATGTATTGAATTGTAACCCCTGTGCCTCGCAATACGTGTTGTATCGCCAGATTCTTGCCTATACACAGCCCTAGTTTTCACAGACTGATTAGTTTTAACCATGACTAGTAAGTTATTTCACTGGTAGTGCTCCTCTAAAAGTTGTAATCAGACATCAAACTTGGTTATCCTTTTGATTTACACGTGACTCTATTAGCTTACATTTATACAGTATAATGTATAGGGTTAATGGAATGGGAAAAACATGGTGGATATCAAGAACATCACCGCGTGTCCTGTGAGCATTGTTCTGTACTTTGTATGTATTTTCTATATCCTGAGAAACTCTGAGTCCCCGTTGGGATCCACACAACAAAGACACGAGCACGTGCTCAATGGTGTGAAAAGAGCCTGTTTTGTGTAACACAATGCTGTTAGAGTCCTGCTCTTCTCTCTGCCTGGGCCTCCAGCCAACAGACCGATTAACATGCTGACAAGCCTCAGTACATCTTTTACACTCACTGCCTTGACCTTTCACCTGCAGGGAGATCCAGTAAAGTCACAGAATAAGGACTGACACCTTTTAAAAACAAAGACTTGGCTTTCCATGGCACCAATTGTTTTATTCTCTGGCTTCCAGGAAAT
The DNA here is from genome assembly GCF_004916995.1 of Morone saxatilis. Taxonomy (NCBI): domain Eukaryota; kingdom Metazoa; phylum Chordata; class Actinopteri; family Moronidae; genus Morone; species Morone saxatilis. Next base: position 22,759,549 of record NW_023339674.1, on the reverse strand, counting down.
GCAGCCGCAAGCTCATCACGGCTAATGAGAGAGAGACAAAACCGCTATTGGAAATATTGTGGTGTAACATTTCCCGCTAAGAGTCTGAATGACTGGAAACATCCAATGCTGGCTTACTCGTCATGGATCCATTCAACTCTCTCCTAAATTGCCCAATTTATTCTGTGCCGTTGCCTGTTTCACTAGCAAGACTTCACCAGTGAGGAATCCAAGAGCAATAATGATGCTTTTGTCTGGAGGTGCGCTGTGAGCAGAGAAAGTGAGAAAGCCAAAGGGAAGGCTGGGAACCAGTAGGTCACTGAGCTCACCTTACACCTCTTGTTCCCACAATGTTTTGGCTGCCTTCCCAAATCAAATCCCAAACTTTTTGCTCCACAGACCCAGAGGGGAAAAAGTGAGTAAGCTGTTGTTCTTAACTTTAAATCTCAACCAGCTTCTATTATCTGACACCATCATTTTGTGATCACGAGTTGACTGTGTAAACACAAGTGCAGAGCTCCCTCCTGAGTCCTCAATGCAAAGAATCTTTCCCCAGAGCCAGCAACTGGGAACTGTAACACTTGGGAAGTAGAGGATTCCCATCAGCTCATTGTTCATGTTTAAGCCCACAAAATTATTGTTTACAGATTCACCAAGAATTGCTGGAATAATGCTGTTATTCACTGCACATCAGCTGGAGAGTTGCTTCTCAGTGGTTTGAGATGTGCTTGAGCTCTAATTGGAAATCCCAAAGTGCTGCCTGAGACTCTCTTTTCAAGCACCATCACGAACGTGAGGATGTCAGATGACTACTCAAAATCAGGTCCTCGTTTGTGACTAAATATGAAAAGCACAATCACGGTAGAGGACGTGACGCACCCAAAACTATTAACCTGTGCTGTGCCCAACAAGCCGCAGGTTGCCACATGTTTCTTTTTGTCTTGAACCCTCTTGTGGACAACAACCTCTGTATTGTGGAGATCTCTACTGTACAGACTGTACTGCACATGCTGACACATGTGTGCCAGGTCAGACTGAGGTAGGCTGTCGGCTTTCTGATGGAGTGATGTAGTTTAAAATGAAAACCCTGTGGCAGCCATTAAAGTGAGACTGTGTAACTTTAAAACTGACTGTGACACTGGCTCTTGCTCAGTTAAATACATGCGAGGGATTAGCTGCTGCAGTCTGACTTGCTCTGATATGACCAGCAGCTTAGTGTGGCTATTGTTAACTTTTGTTTGCTGACTTTCTGACTCATCTCTACTTACTGTTGCACTCCAGCGCTATAGTTAAACATTCAAATATTTGACCACAAAGGTAAAACAAGATGTAAACACACTGTACCTCACCATGAGACATGTTTGTTGTTCCCCTCGTGTGGTCCCATCCCACTCAACGACTTTAAAGCAACCTAGAACAAGAAAATCTTGCAAAATGGAGGGAAATGAACTGCCATTATCCTGTGGCTGTTTATAGCTTTTTAGCAAAACTTTCAGTCTTGATTTAATGTGAACAAAACTAATTAAATCTTCAGAAAAGAAGCCAAAATCCTGTCTTTTAAGTGATCGGTTAACCAAAAAATACAAAAAAACATATGTTCTTACTTACTGTACTAGGGGTAATTAGTCATGCAGATATGTATGGCGGAAAGAAATAGTCCCTATTAAAATTCCTGAGAAAGCGGTTTGTGGATTATCCGCAGTAACAAAGACATTGTTTTGGAAAAATATTTTGCTGTTGAATTTTTCAAATGTCATTTTTTACTTCTGTAACCACTACACATTTATTTCACCTCAATTGTCCTGGTATGGGGGCAGAAATCAAAGGGACAGATATTTTGATTGAATGGAGCCTTTAAATCACTTCCAGCTGTTTCATGTTCTCTGCTATGTACATATACTGTGAACTCACACCATTATAACTTACATCTTCTTAGAAAAGCGGTACAGTTCTGTAGTAAAGAGTTGGTCAATCTGAATTGTGGTGGGTCTTGTTGTCTGACATGAAACGAGGCAGCTGTTTTTGTCCTCAAGTGAGAGCAGTGAGAGCGGGCAAAGGCTCCCTAAAATAAACAGGCTATCTGTGCAGCCCCGGGGCTGGGTCGGGGTCACACTCCATGGTGCCCGCTCACTTGGGCTCTCCCTGCTCACATCCAAACACAGTGCCTCACTTTTTTCTGGTTGAGAGCAGAGCATTTCACTTGAATTAAAACAGTATGTTAGTAAAGCGATCAGCGGGAAAGTTTGAAGAATCATCACTGTGCCTGAAGGAGTCACAGAGTGCTGGAAAGAACTTCAAATGAGTTACATTTCCTCCCATCTCATGCTCAGCTAATTGAATTGGGAGGCAAACAGTAGTTTGTTATTAGCAGTAAAAATTCTGGAGTTAAACAAGGATTAGTTTGTGAGCATACAAAAAACAACTCCAATGAAAATGCAACAGTGTGGGTAAATATCAATATGATATGCAATATTCAGCAAAATTCCCCCCACTTTCTAGCTGTAATCTCTGCTGTATACTGTTCAGTCCTCAGCCTCTCAATCACTCTCAGACTTGGACATGGGCTTATGGGAAATGATGTTTCCTAAAAACATAAATATAAAAAAAAAAATTAAAATCTTTATTAAAGAATGACTCTCCTTATATGGAGTGAGCCACACGACGTACTATTGACAAAGGCAATGTTCCAAGGAGGGATTTGTTGTTAATTGTTATTACACAATGTCAGTGAACAGAACAGAGTCGTCACTCCAGAGTCTTCTCCATGGTGGTGGATTTACAACCTACACAGCAAATTTGGAAGTGTTGATTCAACTCCCTGGGAGTTAAATTCAACACTTTCAAAGTGTCTATATTGGTCCACTCTAGATCGAGTTAAAACAACACTTTTGAAAGTGTTAAACAGTTAACACTGTGACAGAGCTGGTTGAAATTTAACACACATCAGTGTTGAATTTACCTAACACTAGTGTGTAGTGTCAAAAGTTAACACTATCAGTGTGTTTTTTTAACACTGAATAAGGTTCAAATTATATTAACACTGTGGAGAGTGTTATATAACTCAACATAGAAATCTTTTATAGTTGATTTCATTTTAAAAATACTACTGGGAGTCAATTAATAATTCCCAATTTCACTCCCAAAAACAATACATGCTACTTAAATTTACAAAGAAAACCACACAAGTTGCAGTCTGAAACCACCTTGTATTTCAAACAAGCACACCACATAAAAAAACAGCACTGGCTTTGCAATAACCACAACAGATATAACAGATAGAAAACTGTTTGTCATACGGTCTGTAATAAATCAACTCTTTAATTGGAAAAACAGAATATGAATCTGCTCTCTCATCGACACAGTATGCATTGAAATGATCATCAAAATAAAGAGTATCCACTCTGCAAGTCAAAATGAAAGCTTGCTCATCATGTATAATGATGTTGGTGACCTTTCTGAAAATGGGAATTTCTGTATTTGTTCCAGTACAAACAAACATACCAATCTGATATTCTGTTCCATAGTTCTTCACCCAATTAGTGGTTGACACTTCACAGATTGCATTTACATTAAAAACAGAACTTAAAACCGCACCTCCCTCCAAGCTATCAATAATTTCTTTCTTCACTGGACCAAACTCAAATCTCTGAAAATCAAAATTCTCGCAACTTGCAACTGTGCTAAAACAGAAGCACACGTTTAACACATGATTATTGTCAACAGAGAGCTGGGTAGATATTGGAGAGTCTGTACTGACTGCCTGTAAAGTTGAGGGCTCACCAACTTCATTCTGAGTGTCCACATTGTCACGTCAGCAGTACTTAGTCAAAGCAACATCTCTATGGAAAATGAACCAAGATGCCTTCTTGAAACCTGAGTAGCAAAATGATAAACAATCATCCGGCTGCGTCCACATTTCAAACGTAAGTGTCTTGTCCAGGATAGACCGTGGTGGGAGTCTTAAATGCTGACAAAGCAATGCAGAACTTTTGTGGTGGTGCCTTACAGACATAACAAAGAAACATATTTGCATCCAAGGATATGTTATCACCTCAAGCGTCGTGCAAAAATCTTGCTCTTAGCTCCTTGACTCTGGACTTTCCTTGGCATTTCCCACGTCCATGTTAAAAACTGTGGTTTTGGTGAACGTATAGAAGTTGTAGAGGGATTCATGGTAGCTGACACTGAAGATGAAGTGTGCTTTAAAAGAGCTTCATCAAAAGCTGCAAGGAATGATCTGTGCCTTTAGCAGGGTTGGCTTGCTGATCAATGATGACATCAAGATACTCCTTGGATGCTGTTCTTCTTTCTCACCCCAACACCAGAGGAGGGCTGTCCCGGCTCCACACCAGCAAGGAGTCCGTTCAACACTGGCTCCCATCTTCTAAAACCCACACACCAATGTAAGAAGAACCGTGAGAAAATCAATAACACTGTAGCGCCACCTACATTCAAAATGACTAAGCAATAAAACATACGTGAATCAACACAAGAAGTGGATCCATCAAGAATCAACTGCATAGGGTACACTACCTATTGCTGCATACCTGCTATACTATCTTACAACATGGTCCAACAGCTTGCGACAAAGAGCTTGATTTTTGCCACTCTTCTTGTGGCCTTTGGAGGTAGGAGGAACGCAGCGTGAACCACAACAGTAGAATGCTTCAACAGGTCACTGTCCATCCTAGGGGAAAAACAGGAGAAATATCGACACACCATTCACATCATAAGTAAGAGATATCTTAAAGAGAAGGAATGGAGCCAAGCTTAACCAGAACCCCACCTGATGTCGTGCTGCAACAGACAAGAGTCTTCAATGTTGCTCATTGGAAGTCAGTTTTTTGCAGTCTGTCCAGGATCCTAGTCCCCTTGAAAAAGAAGGGCATTTTTGCCAAAAATCTGCCCGACACGTCTTCTCCAAAACATGCATGGTGAAGTGCTCAATCTACAGAAGAACACACATTTTTATACATATGCAACTTAAAAGTGTATACCTTGAGTGACAATTAACTTATATGATATAATATAATAATATATAAAAATAAAAAGAAGTTGTCTTTCTTACCAAGCCAGTGATGTCAAGGAATCGTGGGAAGACATCAAAGACTGTCGAAGAGCACTGCTGATCTTGAACCAGTGTTTGGCGGTACTGAAATGTGTCCCTCATCTTCTCTTTGATTGC
>NW_023339674.1:22736463-22754374 GCF_004916995.1 Morone saxatilis | reverse complement strand
ATATTGCTTCATGACAGTGCTCACCAAGCAGCTGCTTATCAATGCAGAGAACCTCCCTCTTTCTCTTTGGACTATCTTGATAGGTTGTGCTGGTGGAGGATCTCCGGGACTGAGCTGCAGTGTTGCAGAACACTCTCTCAAACAGTCTTTATCCTCCAGGCCAAGTAGCCAGATCCACTCTGTGGGTCATAGACGTACATATCCATTGTCCGAGTATGGATCTCTGAGGCTGGGAAATAGAGAGATGATGCCCAAAGCATATTTACTTCGCACAGAGACGGGTGGGCTCCTCCTGAAAGATAAACATGACATTACTACTACAATTCCTTCAGTGTTTAAAAGATACAAATTTTACTGTTGTTAGCTTCAGTGAGTTTGAGTAGGAGAAAGGAGAAATTTAATAATAAATTGCTGTACTAATATGCAATGTTCTAAAATGAGTGTGCCCTTTTAAAAAGAAATTCTATATTAAGTAAAGTACAAATATGAACATTGATCATTTTATCATATTCATCCAAAAGAATCTGTCCACCCGGTTTAGCCTGGAGAGCATCTCTCACCATCTAAAAGATAAAGAATCAGAAAGTTAACAATTATATCCATCATCATCATCATCATCATCCTGTCACAACAAAACCACAGTTTAACTGCATATCTTTGCGTCTGATATTTGATAACTTATTTCATTCGTTACAAAAGCTGCACACCTCTTTTGATTTCTAGCGTTATGACGTGGACAATGGGAGCCAGCACAGTGACACTAACTGAACTTCAGCCTGCCTGCTATCTTCTCCTGCTATCAACACCAACACTTATCCGTAAACACAGAGATACATGAGCAACTCATCTCTGTGTTTAGTTTAGTTTGGCAAAAATAACCTGAAGGCATAAATATGACAGCAACGTTGTTTATATGCATAGATAGCTACACACACACTGTGTAACTTTAAAATTACATAAACTCCCCGGCATTTCAGACATTTATTATTATAGCAGCAGCTGAGGGTGTGTGTGACTCCGGTGTTAGCTCCGGCTAAAGCTTAAGAAGCTAACGTTTTTTTATCCCAAAAGTTTAAAAAAATAAACTACTGTCCGTAAAAAGCTCCGGATTTAAAGCAGGACTTGGTGTGGCTGGTGTGGTGGCCAGGAAGCCTCCAGCTGTATTCCTCCAGCAGCAACATGCCAAACGTGTATACTTCTGTTAAGCATATTATGTATATTCATCGACACTCTTGTGCAAAAGGAACATTAATGCACCCATCAAAACATAGCATACAACAATCAGGCTAACCTTAACATGGGACTTTGTCACGATCACAGTCTATGGTCACGATGCAGACAGGACTCCATTTGACTTATTATCGATACATATAAAATACTACTACATAGAAAGTATTATTAAATAGACATGCTGCGTTTCATTTACTTACACAAAGAAAATAAAGTAACGTTAGTCTCGGCTGTCCCCGCTCTTTAGGCAAACACGTCACAGATACGTTGGAATTCTGGGAGCAACTGTTAAGTGTTGATTTTAAAATCAACTAACTCTAACATATTTGAATTAGACTAAACAAGTGTTGAATTGACACTGTATTTTTAACACACAACACCAACACTGGAAATCTAACACTTTTGATTTTGCTGTGTAATGTAATTTCCACTGCATTCCATTGTGGGGGAGAATAATGGCATTAAAACCGGACTGTCAGTCGACAGGAAAAGCACAGGGCAACTGATGACACAAACAGTGGCTCTGGTTTCAGCTTTAATTCATGTTCTTAGTTACACCTGTGCTTTACCTCTCAGACTGTCTGCAGTTATACACATGCTGGGTATACAATCACAGTTCTAGTCTAGTTAGCCTTGTTTTGGTACATTTTACCAAACCTCTGAAGTAATATAAAGTATTAGTACAGAAACACATGTATTGATCTGGGATCAGTAGAACATTCCGGAATAAGTTCTGCACTCTGGAGCACTAAAATCTACTTTAGAAAGGATTTTTCAGCATGACTGCAGTAGCCTGTTATTGTCAGAAGCTGTTATTTGTCTCATTCTTTGCTCTGGCAGCACAGACGCCTCACTGGATCATGGCTAATGAATACAGGCATTAACTGCACCGGCTCGCTTCAGCTTCTGAGAGAAAGACATACTCGGGGATTGGCTGCGAATACAAAAACATCACATGCTCTCTCTTTTACTCAGAGATGATTGGTGCTTGATTGAAGAGGCATTATGGTATTTGTTCTTGTTTATGATTAATAAGTGCTCTAATTGATACAAGTGCTTTTCTTTGTCTCGTCACTTGGTTGTTTTGGAATGTATTGTGCAAATAACAATGTAAACAAAGGTATACGTCATTATTAGAAAAACTGTATGTTTTTTTTTTTAGGAGAGAGCCAGGTTATTTCCACCTGTTTGAGACTTTATGCTAAGCTAAACTACCTGCTGGCCATAGCCGCATACTAAACAGATAGATATAAGAGTAGTATTAATCTTTTCTTCTCAGAGAATAACCGTATTTCTCAAAATGACTAATTCTTTGATATTTTTTTATAATTAGGCCTACTTTGAGATTTAAGAACGGTTGTGTTTTTGTTACCTTAGAATGACCCTTCTATATCTACAGAGGGAGTGGGCCCAGAACAGACAAACCAAACACTGGCTCTAGACAGGGTCTTTTATGTTTTTTTGCAGGTTTCGTAGTTTCTTACATGCTTGGAATGGGGGTGAGGTGAGGGTGTTGTAATCTGCAGCTACACTGTTAGATGCCATTCAGTCCTACACACTGGACCTTCACATTGCATGAGATACATTTGTTTATAGTTTTTCCTGCACTTTTTATATTCAACAAACTATCTCATGAACACAGAACTGATTAGCTGCTGATATGGTAATCCCTGAAGTCGGGCCCTTCCAGCAGCATGTTATGGCAATATAAAGCAGTGCTGAGTTTACCCTCAGCCAAGTTAAGTCCAAAGGAGCTGTTGATATCGTAAGGGCTGAGTTCATCCTCTCTGTGCATCTCTGTGCTTATACTCACATACTGTAGTTAGATTATCCTTTCTCCCACAACCCTCTCCCTCTACAAGTTTAGCCTATTCAGTTACTTTGATATTCACAAATTAATATTCTCATACCTATTACCTTACATTGTGAGCATGTTAGCTCAAAGCATTGCTGTTTCTAAGTACAGGCTCACAGGGCCGCTAGCATGACTGTAGAGGCTCTTTCCTTCATTTGAATGGAGCAGCGTGGGGTCGTCAAGTTTAAAAGGTTCCTGCTAGATCACTTTGTAACATGAAGACTGACTACTGTTTACCTGCCGACCGTCATGGCGAAAGATAGTTGCTGCTGTGATAATTTTCCAAAGTTGTAGAGTTCAGTCTGTTACAAACTGTTACAAAAAATCTTAAAACACATTCATCTGTTAGTCCAACTGGACTTTCTTTATCCCCATTACCTTAAACCACACCCTCCCACCAACACAGCGGGCTGTTTTTGGTCTGTATCCCAAAAACAATTTTTTTGGACTGTTTATTCCTTAATATGTAAATTAAATGTTGTATTATTGTTGTCATTTGTGTGCATTTTCATCATTATTCAATATTTGAACTTTTGTCAGATGGTATTCGTCTGTATGATGCTACCGAATTTTATTTTTCATGTAATAATCCGTCACATGCCTCTGTGACTCAATTTAGGTTCACAACCACAAGTGTTTGTTCCATAAAACAAGTTTGTATTAGGGTCTATAGAAATGTTAATAATCCAGGCATATAGCTCATGTAGTCTACTCTAACCAGTAGCAGGTTTTCATCACAAGTTAAATCCCTTTTTTTCTCTGGGGCTTTGTTACCATAAATGTATACTTAGCTCTTAATTATATAGTGGCTAACTGCAGATTCCAAAAGTGATTGCAGTAAGGAGACTTTAATAGCTTTGTGGCTCCTCCTATAAACTCTAATTACAGCCAGTGTGAATATTGTTTTGAAAGGATTGTTTTTCATCCAGCTGTAATGAAACGTGTTGGAGGGCGAAGAGGATGGAGCAGGACAATATATCCCTCCATCCGTCCCGGCTCAGGAAGAAGGCTTCCACCACAGAGGCAGTGGCTCTCTGACGGCAGGAGGCCTCCGCCGGCGTGTGGCTCGCCACCGTCCACAGGCTCAGGGGACAGCTGTGTCGCGCTGCCGTGTTTGGCCCTGTGCCCCGAGACAGCAGTTGCCATAAACAAACAGTGCTGAAAGCTACTGGCCCAGTCCCCAGCTCTTTTCAAGACGGTGCAGTGAGCCGGCTGACCTTCACCCAGCTCACTCCATTGAGTTCGAATAGATTTTAACAGCACTTGGGAGAGTCGAGCTAGTAAAGAAATGCTGTTTGTCCCGTCCAAAACAAGTGTAATGAGGACACTTTATTTTTCCATATTTGCTCTGTCACTGCCCACCTTCAATTCACATGTTATTATATTGGGAAAAAAACACATTCATACTTGGAAAGTTCACAGGAACAATGAGTTGTTTGATGAAGTGGGAAAGTTGGAGAACCTTTTGCTACACAAGCCCCCAACTACAGGATAAATGATTAGCAAGAAAACAGTAAATATGTTTGACAAAGCAATCCCAACTCAGGGTCCAGTTACTAGCCTTTTCTGGAACCTTGAACCTCATTACATGACCTTCATCAGTAAACGGAGTTTGGTTAGTTGTCATGAAGAAGGATCTGTGGCTGTTATGAGTTCCATAGACTTCTTGTCTATATCTGAAGTGAAAGCTTATACTATGTAAAATGGTTGAAAGATCGAGAAAAAGCAGAACTTGAGTTTTATTCCTCAATGTAAAGATGCCTTTCATACATTGGTAGTTCACTTGATGAACGTAGTTAACTATAGGTTACTTGTGTGTAGGATTTAGTGGCATCTAGCAGTGTGGTTGCTGATTGCAACTCACTCGTTTTAGCCTCCCTTTCCAACACAAGGAAAAAACTATGGTGGCTGCAAGACGTGCTAAAAACGGGAACAGCCCTATCTAGAGCCAGTGTTTGGTTTGTCCGTTCTGGTCTACTGTAGAAACATGGCGGCCTCCATGGAAGGCAACCTGTAGCATCTGTACATAAAAACATTCAAAGGTAACAAAACACAATAATTCTTATATTCTTATATAATATACTTATGTTTCCATTAGTGTATAATCACCTGAATAAAAGAACGGTTGTGTTTTTGTTACCTTAGAATGAGCCTTCTATATCTACAGAGGGAGTGGGCCCAGAACGGATAAACCAAACACTGGCTCTAGACAGGGCCTTTTATGTTTTAATCTTTTTAATGTAATCTGCAGCTACACTGTTAGATGCCATTCAATCCTACACACTGGGCCTTCACATTGCATGAGATACATTTGTTTATAGTTTTTCCTGCACTTTTTATATTCAACAAACTATCTCATGAACTGATTAGCTGCTGATATGGTAATCCCTGATGTCGGGCCCTTCCAGCAGCATGTTATGGCAATATAAAGCAGTGCTGAGTTTACCCTCAGGCAAGTTAAGCCCAAAGGAGCTGTTGATATCGTAAGGGCTGAGTTCATCCTCTCTGTGCATTTGGAAGGCTTATACTCACATCCTTTCTCCCACAACCCTCTCCCTCTACAAGTTTAGCCTATTGTATTCAGTTACTTTGCTGTTCATAAGATTTCAATTAATGTTCTTACATTTAATTTTAAATATCATATACCTATACTTATTTTATCTTTTTTTCAACATGCAAAACCAAAGGAATGAACACATCATACATTTTTATATAATAAATGACTGTACAAAGTAATTAGAAGATGGATGGTTTTAATCCCATTTTCACATGGTATAGTTACATCAGTTCCAGTACAGCGCACTGTATTGCTGTAATTGCCAAACTGAACGAGAACCTTTCATAAAGGAGGGATATGAAGTCAATTGAAAACAGGTGGGACTCTTCATTGCATGTGAAGCTCGTGTTGCCAGTGATTCTGAAAGAGCTTTCCATTACTTCTAACACATACACGATTGTTCCAGGCATTACTTCCAAGACAATATCCCGATCAGCCACGCCCTGCAGCTCACTGAATGTTTTTATAAAAATGGTTTTATTTTTATTTGGCCACCATGGTCATGTGACCCCGACTAAGAGATCTCAGAGCAGAACCTGACACAGTGTTTCCACCACCATGACCACACCATCAAATAATCGAGTTTGTTTTGAAAAAAACACTTTCACGTCCTACCAAAGGACCAGTTCCTCTTGCAAATAAAACACTTAAGCCGTCTGATGTGTCTGAGGGGTGTACTACGAAGCAATTTTGACTAGCCAAGCTTTTCTTTGCGTTAGCTGGCTCAGCAAAACCTAAAATCTCCATTCATCTTTGCTAACCCAGGTTTTGTTCATCACTTTCTGTGCACATTCCTATAAAAGAGGATGTCTGACACTTAATTCGACTCTTCTTCCGCATAAAATTGACCAATTGTGTGCCGCCTACTTCTGTCATGAGGAACATGTCGTTATAATGGAGAGCTATGACGAATATAAAATAATTATTACAACAAAAAGCAACAGTTGCTGCAAACAAGGCAAGAGAGGCTGGCAGGAAATTGCTGATTGACTCAATGCACTCTCAATGTCTCAGTGACAACTGCACATGGTAGAGCTCTTAACCTTTAAACTTGATACAGCATATTTAAGCATTATGCTCAAGAATTGGTCGTAGGTCTGTCCCATAATATACGACGGATGTGGAAATCACATTACTTTTTGGCTGAATCAGAGTGAAATTCATTTCATTTATGTAATATTATCTATGATAAATTCCAATAGAGTAATACATTTTCAAACTGGTGTTCTATTACCAGCAGTGTAAAATAAACTTGGCAGCAAATCAGGACCAACGTGAAGCATACAGTTAACACGGCTTCATTCTGTGCTAATACTAACATACAGCTCAATAGGTTTCCATATAACGAATCCCCTCAGCTGAGAATCTGATTTAGATCTCAACCTCCTCCAGAGCTGGTTAGGTGTGCAGCATAAGTAACCATGGCGATCTAGTCGAGTTAAAACAGAGCCACCTTCGTGCCATTCAAAACTCTGGCTTTAGGATCAACATACCTCGCCAACACATTAATCTTGCTTCGTAACACAACCCTCAAAAAATCCCCAAATCCCCCGTAGACCCTCTGTGTTGATGTTTATTTAACAGTTCCCTTTATATGAGCAGGCATTTTTCATGCTAAACTAAAAAACATTGATTATACAGGCATATATGACATGCCTGTGGTAGAGCCATTCATCTAAATACGTCAACAAAAATATGAGTCATTCTACTTTTGTATAATGTCAGTATTATGTTTTTGGAGTAAATATGTATTTGTAGTTAAAAGTGTTTATGGATATGGATCTACAGATTTTCAAATTCACAGTCAAAGTCTGTCATTCTGCACAGGATGTACTTCCACTGCCGATCTCTGAAACAAAGTACAAGACAAAATCCCGTCAGTTCAACAATCATAAATTACCAAACTTTATTGTTTCTTCTGTTTTGTGTTTTTTTTGACAATAAATTCTGGTCCCATGGACATTATTATGAGGATGTTTTCTTCCAACTCAGCCATGAGAGGATTTCAACAATTTTTGGATGGTTATGGGGCCAAACTGCTGCTTCATGAGATCAGAAGTTGTTAGAAAAAAAACAGATGTTGTGAGCAAACCTTAGCACTCCGCTGAAGGTGGTCTGGGCACCTCGGATGAAGTAGCCATAACTAGGGACCACCAGCTCTCCTTCTTCTCTGTAGTATTCAGGAACGTCGGTGGTCTTCCTGTGGAAAGCAACAAAAGTCATGTTTGTGTAATATTTTGGAGAATTTATGTGTAAACTTTTAAAATTATAGTTCTATATTTTGGGAAAATAAATTTTCTTGCGAGGATTCCACTCTTGTGTCTGTACACTAAATATGAAGCTAGAGCCAGAAGACGTTAGCTTAGCGTAACTCAAAAACTGAGCACAGGGGCAAACAGCTTTTCTGGCTCTGTTCAAATGTGAAAAAAATCTCCCTACCAGCACCACTAAATCTCACTAATTACCTTCTTATATCTGGTTTGTTTAATCCATACAAAAACTATGTAAAACTATATACTACATGTAAGTTTTATGGTGGTTATGTGTGGAACTTTCTCTGCTAGCAACCTTTCAGGTAAGAAATAGTCCCCCATATAATCGCTGTTAAACCAGGAGGTTGTCATTTCTTCGATTTCTGTATGCACAAAACCAAATGAGCAATATGAGCTTTAGAGGTGCTGGTAGGCCGAGCTAGCGGTTTTCCGCTGCTTCCAGTCTGCTGCAGTCTGCTAAGCTACGAAAGGGAATAAGCCAAGGATATTTCCCAAAATGTAAACTTCTTATATCCCGGTGAGAACGTACATGCAGGAGTAGGGACAGCGGCGTTTGTAATAGCAGCAGTAGAACTGCCATTCCCGGTCAAGAACAGATTCAAAGTACTTGCTTTGTACACCCGCTACCAGGCCATTGCGAGTGCACGTTGAAGTCCTGCAAAGACACAAGAGACTCATTAAGTTATAAAAACAGTTTTAATTTATGACACTGAAAGAGATCTAAAATGACACCACATACCCTCCTGTTACTTCCAAGTCATTCTTTTCTTTGCTTTCAAACATAAAGTTTCTTAAGTTTATACTATATTGTTTGGAGTAAATACTGTTTTTTTGAAGGTCCATACACTTTGCTGTCACCACAGCACATCCAAGAATACCAGGTCCAAGCAGCAGGAGCTGCACAATGTGTAGAAGTTTGTCATGGCAACATAGGCACAGCCATCAGCCATTGAGCCAATGGGGTTGTTTCCCTGCAGGGTAATGTCCCAGTCGGTGTAATTTAAACAGACAGCTATGTTAAAAGGAGGCAGGCGTGGCAGTGATAGAGCGTTAACAGTGTTTGCCTTTTAATCAGTGGGCTGGGCGCAGTCAAGCTTAACTGAAAAGAAATGTGGAGAGCACAAATGTGTTCTGCTCTCCAACCTAGAAAAAGCAATCTGAAGCAGATATAGTTTAGCCAGCAATGTGTTTGGTTTGTTAAGGCTGCTGTTTACACAGAGATGTCAGCATACAGTTTTCCCTCCAAAAAGGTTGATCCAAATCCTTTAATTATATCAACCTTTGCAGTTGATGGTTATTCGAACATGTTTACATGAAGTTGTGCCGTTTGTGTGATAAATTAAAAGATCACCTGACTCCACATAAAGGAAACCAGTCATAAGCAGTGCCTACTGCCTCAATCTGTTGTGTGTTATTGCTGCATAGTCTTTTTCTACTATCTGGTTTTTGTGAATGGCATGTTGCAAAAGTTTAGGAACTTGCTGTAACCTGTGGCCTATAAAATACAGTCTGATTTCTCTGAAGGGTCATTGGGATGATTCTTGTTAAAATACACTAGGGGCAGTCATATTTCCAGAAACTGTCTGCCGGAGAAACATGGAGCTTCTGGAGTGAGACCATGATTCATACAGGCCCTGGAGAACCTGGCTGTGTTCCTCTGAATGAGAAAACAGTGGACACAATATAATGAATATAAAGTCTGAGTTAAAATATTGTGTGGTAGCAGAGACAAATAAGTAGGCTTTGCAGGCTGCAAAGATTGGACTGTACCAGTGATTTGTAGGGCGACTAGGTTAAGTTTTGTGTGTTTGTGTTACAGGTCTTAGTAACATCTAATTTGTTTCAGACTAGTTCAATACATCTGCTTGCACTTAAAGCTTAAAAAATGTCTTAGCTAGTAATAGGATGCTAGGAACCATCTGTTGCACCTTCAATCAAAAACTATCATGGATGTTTTAAGGAGAACTGGATACAGAGTTAGGGGCGGGGCTACATTCATTCCTATGAATGCTGCTCAATGGGCCACGAAGCCAAAATAGTTCGACTTCCTGGTATAAAATTACTACATCATATGGAACCAGAGATTTCCACTGGCCATCCCGGCTAACTTCTGGTTTAGCCCTCCACTAGTTTAAAAAGATAAAATTATTTAATTGCACAGCTTTCCAAATGTTACAGGACAAAATGGATACAATTCAGACATTTGGCGACAGTTGTGATCATTTTACAGCCGCACACTTCCTGGGGGCTGGAAATCAATTATGTAAAACAGGAAGTCGTTGTAGCATCACAAGCTAACAACCACACATTTTTGTAAATGTGTATTTTTTTATTCATGCATACGTGGAGAAATGTGTTAGTAGTATTAATGCAGATTCAAATGGGTGGGAAATATCCAATTATGCTAACTTAGCTAACTTTTTTTTAATATGAGCATGTTTTCTTTTGTGATATGAAATTTCAATCTTCCCAGTTCAAACCATTATTAAACTGCACCGTGTGGACCATCTTCCATATTATCTTTCCTCACTCTAAATGGGCCATATGTTAGCTAGCCAATGTTTTAGTTTTGTCGCATAAGCTAGCAGTTACGCAGCAGTTGCTAATTTGTTTGTAAAAACTAATCTCTAGATAAGAATCGTTTGTGTGGTGCAACCTGTTTTAAGTGAGTGTTAGCTGAGCTTGACCTTGTGAAGAGCTGGTGTAACCGGATCTATCAGTGACCAAAGACATCCTCTGGTTGCAGCTGTATCTTTCTTTACGGAGGTCTTTTGGAGGTCTGCCATTTGTGCGTATGTCACCCACCCACCAACAACACCGGTGGTTTTGTTCACACAACAGTTTCAGCAGAAAACTCCACACAGGCCTCGTATGGGCCTTTGTTGTCTGCTAATAGTGACCTTTAACAGCCTGTGTTGTTGGTCAAAGTATGTCCTACAGTGAAAAGGCATAAGTTAGTAATTAAAGCATTTTTAACTTTGATCTGTACTTCCTCCTGTTGATTGGAACAATCAGCAACAAATGGACCAAAGCTGTGCCTATTACGTGGCTTTCACAATAAATGTGGTAATAAATGTCATTCTGAAATGCTTATCTGGGCCTAGATGACCAAATGAACAAAAATAATAAATCCAATGTTAACAGCTGCTCTGCAGAGTAAAAGAGAAAACTAAAGAGAGAAATACCCTTTTAGATTGTGGTATGAAATGCAACAAACGTCCCCGTCTGGAACCAGCAGCATGTGCTGCAACTATTCGCCTACCAATTGCAATCCTCATTCATATCACTGCTGATCACATGCCTGTTGACTGAGGCAATTAGTGTATTGTTGTTTGCAGTAAGATTATATACTAGAGAAAAACAGTTAATCAGAGGGAATTCTGTTCATATCTGTGCCACAGACTTCACATACCAAGAAAACTAAATAAAACTTTCATTTATACTAAACCAGCTAAAGTGGTTTTTTAATGTTTAATATATTCTAAATACTCAAAGTCAACAGCACACTTAATGATTTTTCTGTAAACCCTGAACAGATGTTTTTTCCAGTATGCCTCAACTCACAGCTGGACAGTGAAAGAAAGCAGACAGCAGGTGGTCAGAAAGTAAATAAATCACTGGTATACAACAGAGGACCCACCACTCCAACCCAGCACGGTTGATGTCGTCCCACCAGCAGTCAGTGGGCTCACCCAGACCCTCAGGTGTGGGCTGGCACTCAAATGTCCACAAGCGGTCTGAGCCATCCTGCTCGCTGAAGTAGCTCCTGATGGCCACGAGAACCTCTCCGTGGGGACACTGGAAGTTGAAGCCCTGCCGGTAGCTGTTGACCCAGGCCATGTCATGATGGTCATGAGACTGAGCTGCCACTGTGGCCAGCATAGACGACACTAACACCACCAGAGCAGGATTCATGTTGAAGAAATCCGTCCGTCTGCTGAGATTCCTAACTGCTGCCCCGGTTTAAACTCCTCCAAGTATTTTGTTGTCCAGATGTTTTGTATCCAGGAGTGATGTGTAATTTGCTGCTCTTGGGACAAATCCAAATGTGGACCTCGCTTGACAATTTAAGGTGGACTCTGAGACAGAGCATTAACAAAGTCTTACCGTAGATAAGGGTTTACCTTAAAAGACAGCACTTTCAGATTACATGCAATTCAGATATTTATGTGACGCTTTATTTGACTCTGGAGATTGTGTTGAAGTGTTAACCATCCATTGCTCGGTTGTTAACTCGGCAGTGTGAAGATCTTTTTTATGGCTTTTTCAATATAACTAGACAGTTTGATTTTATCATCACATTTAAAACACATTTTTGTGTACAATCTAGTGAAATGCTTAATAATTTTGACAAAATTGAATATAATGATTTTATTGAGCTATGCCTTGTATTGTGGGTAAGCTACGGCCAAACAACAAAAAAGCATTAATCTAATATGTAATAAGTTCAGAAAAGTCACTTAAATAATTCTATATTTTTCCTAACTCCGTATCATAGTTGAGCAGCGGTGAGTAGGCACAGCAGACCTGTCATGCTTGGGACAAATGGGCTTTCGGCCCATTTTTGGACTATTGGGGTTTTGGAATAATGGGCCGCCAGAACAATGGCATGGCACCAGTAACCCAGCGTTAGCGTTATTTTTGAGGCCATTCATGTCTTTATCATCTAACTGGTGAGAATGAGTTTTGTCCTGGAGCAGTTTTAGCCTCAGCTTCAGTCTCTTTTATAGGTTGTATGTAGTCATCAAGTGCATATTTATAGAGTTATCATTTTAAAAGGAGTGAAATACTTTAAAAAGTGGACAGTGTTTTCAACCGACTCAAAGGGCTAACTTTAAAAAATCCAAATAATAGGCATCATCAACAAAATCAACAGTCACAGCTGGAAATGATAAGTCTTCTTTTGTCAACCTCTGTCTGAAATGTAGGACACAAAATTATATATGGTTCTTTGGCTTCCAGTGGTAAATCTGCCATCATTGTAAACTATATAATGTATAATGTGAGCTTGACAGGTTGTCCAGACAGACAGAGCACATCAGTGAGCTACAACATTGCACTGGGCAACACGTTCCTTAATTACACACACACACACACACACACACACACACACACTACAGTCCATCCTGTGCTCTAAGTATATATCAGCCATATCCCAAAACTTTAATTACCAATAATTTAGCAAAGAAATATCTAGTCTTCAATCACATAAGGACTCTGTCTGTACACCGCCTGGCTCTACATTAAGGTAATTGAATAAAGGGTCAGAAAGGTCATGCTACTTTATCAATACCACACAGGACCATCCATTACAAATAATAATTAGCATTGGCTTGTGAATAAAGCAGTTTTGCAAAGATACAGATCACTCAGTGCTAACATGAGCCTTACATTCAGTAGAAATCACACACAAATGAATCGGTGCAGAATCATTGCATTTTATTTCACTCTGCCACAGTATGACAGCTGTTAGATTCTCCACAGCTTCTCCTGTTCCTGTGAAACAGAGTTCTTGTAAAAGCTGATCGGCAGACAAATTAGGCTCTGTTAGAAAATGAGCTCATATTATTTCTGTGTGGTGTTAAAATAGTTTGACTGTTGCTTTTGTGTCCTGATAAAATATTTAGTGTTACCACATTATTTCCTAGGACAAGATGTTGGAACGGAGCATAATAAGGAAATTTAGATTTTTTAATTTGTTCAGGAAGTGGGCGTCCCACATTACACCCATACACACATTACTACATTATTAGTGGTAATGACTTTATGGATATTTCTGTGGAAACAAAACTAATGGCTTGATGTTTTCCTAATTTAACTTGTCCTTCCATCCATTATCTATAACTGCCTTATCCATTGTGGGGAGCTGGAGCCAATCCCAGCTAACACTGACACATAAACAACCATTTAAAGTCACCAATTAACCTGTTAACCTGCATGTCTTTGCACTGCGGGAGGAAGAGGGATCACCTGGAGGGAACTTATGCAGACATGGGGAGCTAATGTAAGATGCATTATTCAAATGTTTGAGATTCAAAGGTTTTATTTGTCACATGCTTATTCAATGTGTGCAGTGAAATGCATGGCTTTAAATACAATAAGTATTAAAGTGCTAAGGTGGGCTGTGCAGTTTTTCCAGTATATAACAAATGTATTTGTACATAGATATGTCACTGTTGTAAGGCAAATTATACAATAAATTAGGTTACATGAATATGTTCTTTAAGAACATCAATATTTATGTTCTTCCACATAAAAATACAGATTTTATATCTACTACACCAGAATAACATTTACATTAAAATAATGCCAAATATTCCATGTCACTCCAGGAAGTCTTGTTATTGTCTTTTCTGATCCATGCTGATAAATCTATCATTAGCAATGTGAATTCAGGGTAAATGTTTGACAAAACACCTTCACAGAAACTGATCCTAACTGTACATAAAGTAACCTATGATGAAAGCACATTATAAACATGGACATATTAAGTAAACTGTGGCATTCTGCATTTATATTTCAAAGAACTGAGACGTAGTGTGGTTAAACAATACAGACATAATGATTATACTGTATAATATATACAATACCACCATACATTGTGCACTTTTCTGGACATTAATCAACCTAATAGATACTATTTGTTGGCTTTAGTGAGGAGAGAAATCCATTTAATCACTGTGTGCCCGAGAATCTGATCCCATGTGAGAGATCATCCTCAAAGCATCTAAAAATAAATAACAGCACATGTTCAGGAATAGCGTGAGTGACTGCATGAGGAGTTCCACAAAAGTCAAAATGGAGCAGAGGTATTTATAGACACTATTGTCTATTTAAAAATGTCTATTTAGAGCAGTGCTGTTGGTTCTGAGAGAATGTAGGGCTTCATTCACAACACTTTGATCTGACTGTGACATACAGACTGCACTGTGCCAAAGACCATACAGTGGAGGCAGCCAGGCCTCTGATTGAAGGTCAGTCCACACAATGTCTTTGTACAAATCAACCAAGATCTGAACTGCTTGTACATCACTTGCATTCAGATGCTGCAGATTTAGCAAAAGAAACATCCTTTGAGCCACTGACCATGATTAAAAATGTTTCAGGAATTCAGGAAGCATATGAACTTGTATGAGTGCAAGTCCCAAGTGAACTAAAACATTTCATTTATTTGAATGCAATCCAGTGGTGAATAAGTCTCTAAAAATGACACAATAACAACATCTTTGGGTCAGATGTGCACAAATGAATGCCAGTCTTTTCTAAGGTAAATATTTGGGAGCTACAGTGCACATCTGCTTTTCATTGACTCCAGGACCTGCTTTCACGCAGTTTTCAAAGGCCACTATATGCTTATTACGACCCTTGCTGTGTGCTGTTGTGCAGCAGATTGTAGGTTTGCAATGATGTAATTAATTGTTTACCATGCACTGGGGTCCAGTATGTGTGACACCAGTTAGCTCCAGTTTTAAAGTCTTAAATGTTTTTCATACTTTGACACAGCTCCTTCCATAAAAGGACAAGAGAGCAGCCAGCCTCCCACTGTTGCCAAAAGGCTGACAGTGGAGATACTGGACGATGATACTGGACAGTTCTGCAAAGACCCAGATGAATTATTTCCTGTATGGCTAAAACTACTCAGTTAAGGTTAAAAGAAAAATTGTGGTCGTGGTTAAAACAGGACTAAGAGTCTAGAGCCATGCTAGCAGCTCTGTGAAGCTGTACTTAGTTACAGCTAGCTCAGTGAGCTAGCAAATGTTACAGTTTGCTAATGTTCAAATCCTCTCATCCATGAGTAGATGCCACTCATGCGTGGTGATACGGTTGGCAGGTTTTTTTTTCGGGATGTTTTTTTTATGTATTTTTTTTTAGTTTGTTTAGTGCCATCTAGTTCCATTATTCAAGGCAGATATTGGCAAAACAGTCTAGATGGATAAATAGCCCTAAAGGGAAGAGACAAAATATGAATTATTGATTTTGTGATGAACTTTCCCTTTAAGTCAGCATACTAACATGCTAACAGTGAGGCTAATGTTTCACAAGTATAATGCTGACCATGTTCACCATTTTAATTTAGCATGTTAGCATGTTAATAATTTCTAATTAGCACTAAACACAAAGTGCAGACAGCAATCAGGAGGAGTCTCTCATTCATTTAAAAGAGGTAAAAGAGGGGTTAGTAGTTGAGTGTTAAGTGAACACTGATAAATTGAAACTTCTCTTCTTTTGCAGAGCATAAAACATTAAGAAAAAAATAACTGCTTAATGCCTTGTTTGAGGGCAGAGGTCTCCTGGTAAATTCATTGGTTGTTGTAAAGATTAAACCAGTGTTTCAATAAGCACACTTACATCCCATCGCCCCACCTTTTATAGGATGTCTGATGGTAAAGTGTACTACTGTGTTTATTATAATGGGAAATATAAAAGCTGAATCCAAACATCCAAATTATTACACAGCAGTTTCTCCTGACTGTGTACAGTGTGTTCGACCAAATAACAGAAATATGTTAGAAAATTATACTGCAGTTTTATATCTGAGAAACAAACTCTTCCTGGCACTTATTCTCAGATCTGTGTACTTTACTTATCAGCCTGAAACTGGCATCTCCTGTTAATTATCACCACGTAGAAGGATTGTTTAAAATAGAGTGAAAAGTTTCCTTGTGACAAATAAAGATATGTGAAAATCTGAACAGGATCGAGGGTCATGAGAAGGCAGACCTATGAATAACTTCTCTGGTCAAATTAGATCATCAACACCTGCAAAAACTAGACAAATTATCCCACATGCAATATGCATGTCTGACATATGCAGGTTTGAATATGATTACACATGATGCTGTATTATATCCACACATGGTGGGAATTACACTGTATTGAATATCACATACAAAGTAACATAGAATTGAATATGTGGTCCATCTGCTAATACCAGTCCACCCACTGTCTGACTGTCTCAGATGCAGTGGCGTTTAAAACTGAAGTGTTGTGTATCATGTGATGTCACAAAACAGTAGACAGACACCATTGACAGTATACTGTATATAATGGACAGAGCTGCCAGGTCTGTGAAGGGAAGCCGACGCGGAAGTGTCTTTTAACTGCACTCTTAGGGAGAAATGACCCAATTTCTCACTTGATTTATTAGCTCAGTGAACAGTTTTCTAATGAGTTTATGACCTCAATCGATAGTTTCAAATCTTCTTCCACACAACACAATGATCATTTAGTAAATTACGGTCCAATTTAGAGTAAAATAGACTATGAAGCAGGGTATGCTTAAGGGTGTGGCTACCTTGCGATTGACAGGTTGCGATTGTCGAGCTGGATGTATCCATCTCTTGCAGGCTCCGACAAGCCGGCTGTTGCTATTATAAAGCATGTCTTGAGCAAATGAGTTAGTCAGATGGCGTTATTGTAGAGCCACAAAGAGGAAGGTGGTCAGGGTGGATAAATGGGTCGAGACGTGAAACTTCAACACGTGACACTGCTGTTTTTTCCCTGTTTCCCATTGACAGTCAATGATTCTTTTAACTATGACCAAAATCATTCCCTAACCTTAACCAAGTAATTTCTCTTTTAACTATGATGCCAAAGGTTAACCAAGTTACTTAAAATCAAACCACTATGTTAACCCAGTCATGTTTTTCCTTAACCCCATTAAACCCTTAACCATAGCAGATTCAGATTAGAAACTGATTCTTTTTGTAAAAGTACCGAAATTTGATACGGAGCACCCTATTGCTCACCTGGTAGGACTGGCGCCCCATGTACAAAGGCTGAGTCCTTGCTGCAGGGGACATGGGTTCAAATCCGACCTCTGGCCCTTTGCTTTCATGTCATCCCCTCTCCCTGCCCCCCTTTTCTGTCACTCTTCAGCTGTCCTTACCAATATATATATAATATATATTTTTTTTTAATATATTTTTTTGGGGGGCTTTTATTGCCTTTATTATAGGGACAGCTGAAGATAGACAGGAAAGGCGGGCAGAGAGA
>NW_023339674.1:22725827-22736363 GCF_004916995.1 Morone saxatilis | reverse complement strand
CACATTTATAACAGAAAGCCTGTGTCAGAAACTACGGGTGTGGATTCTGAAAGACATGGAAGTTTAGCAGGCCGGAAAGCTCTCATAAAAGATACTGTCAGGCGGGGTTCAAAGTGCCTATCATGAACCACAATGTCCCTGGTTTAAGTCCGGCTAGGGATCAGCTCTCTCTTTCCTCATTTCCTGCCATCTCACTACTGTTGATTTCCGATTAAGGCATAAAGAGGCGATAATTGCATTATGGGAAATGTAGGATCAAATATTAATGGAGCTTCAACCACATCAGGGACTAAAAGTCTCTTTTGACTATTCTTTTTGTCTTTCTCCAGAAAGTCCAACATACTGAATGTCAGTTAAGTGCATTAATAAGCAAGGTGTACAACCTGATGATCCGCTAGATAAGAATGAAAATGTCATGCAAATATCATCTAGGTAGCTCCAAACAACATGATCATGTATCTGATAAAGTGGTAATTAACTGGCTTTGTATCCATGACAATTTAATATCAAAGACATCAACCTTTACTAATCCTTCATCAAAACATATTATAATAAATTATTAGACTACTAACAACAGACATTCTTATGTGTGACTTCGCAAAAACATACTTTTTTCTATATTTTATTTTGGGGGGGGGCTTATTTGCTTTATTGGATAGGACAGATGAAGATAGACAGGAGAGGGGGAGGTAGAGGGGGTGAAACGCAGCAAGGGGCCAATGGTAGCAGTTTTAGTAAGAGTAGTAATTTAAAAAATGTTTCCTATATTTCAGTACAAAGATGTTATAACTCAAAATGTGAAAACGTATGTTTATCATAAAAAGAAAAAGGCTCTAGTTTGGTTTCGTTGTGTCAGTGCTGTCTTTGCTTTGTAAGGTCTTGTACCCACCTCCTACGTGTGAGGAATCATATCACATAATTATCTTTGAAGATAAGAATGAATCAGCGGCTTTGTATCAAAACAAACCATCAAAACCAATTCAATCTAGACTTCTTAGGCTCTAATTATGAATGAATAGCGTGATACTGCACTTCTAAAAACACAACTATCTTTGGTATGCAGGGTTACGCAACTGCCACTGTGAGGATGTCAAAAGGTCCCTCAGCATGGTCCATTTTCCCATAAGACCTTTGCTGTTTAATAGTGCTTCACTGATGAAATTAAGGGGCTAGCCAAAAGGCCACCATAATAACGTCTACAAAACAAATCACTTTGCTTCAGGCTGTAACCTCATTAGAACAATGCGTCGTGGTTGCTTGGAGGATGTGTCTGAGCCGTGGCTGGCGAGGCAGGCAGGCAGAGATAAGCCTCACTGACAGTAGTGATAATGGCAGAGCAAGAATGATTGCCTTGAAAATAATCATGCCCAAAGTATTTCAGGCGCATGATACCATGTTCTCATTTATTTGGCTATATCACTGCCACAAGTTCCCCCTCGGGCTTCAAGGTTATCTGGGAGATGATATTCAAGGGTCAAGATGTTTTACTGTTGACTAGAGCAAAGTTATCAATTTGTTGCAATGTATAACTGCACGTATCTGTTTCATATTTTGACATTGGCACTCATTAAGTGACTGTATTAGTTATGCTTGGAAAACCAGAACAGTTCAATAACTCTGTCTCATCTCCTCTGACAGATCCTGGAAAGTCGGACTACCAGACCAGGAGCAAACTCATTTCCAGAGTCTCAGTACCACTGCAGTCATCTCAGTAATTATTACGTAAGTTGAACTAGAATCACTCACTTTTTGTGAAAGGAAACATAAACTATACCATCAAAAGAGGATAAAACTTTTTGTGTAAGTTGGCAGAAGTTGACAGCTGAGACTTGGGAGAAGAACATCTCTACATACTGTAGAGACTAAAATATGATACAATGTGTTGTTTGCCCCTTTTCAACAAGCCTTCGGTGTTGCTTATGTACCATCAGTGATTTAAGATGTCTGTCCTTTACTGCATTAAACACTAAGATGCCTCACTGTGCTGTGATAGGACCAGTGTGTAGGATTTAGTGGCATCTAGCGGAAACAGACTGTAACCATTTGAATACAGCTTAGCCTTTCAAGTGTGTGGGAGAAACTACGGTGGTTGCGAAACTCATGAAACTTGCAAAAGGCCATATCTAGAGCCAGTGTTTGCTTTAGGTTTTTGGTTTCTAGAAAGATCGAGGTTAACATAGTGGACTCCATGGAAGGCAGCACGCTGCGTCTGTAGATAAAAAACGACTGAAAACAGGTAAAAACATACCTATGAATGTTATATTTCATTTCTGCTAATAGATCCTCCTAAATGTTACACACTGGACCTTTAAGTTTGCATTTCACAGGAAGTAAGCAGACTAGGCTAACTAGCTTCCACTCAAAAAGTGGAAGTTTAAACTAGCTTACAAACATTATTAGTGACTCACACTAGATTTTTCATGTAGTCATTCACACTTATATACCTTATATACCTATACAAAGGAGGGGTCTAACTAACATTAGCTGTCTGTCTTTCACAGGTCCAGATATGGTGACGGCAAATGACCACACTGTCAGAACTCAACAGGAAGTCCCGTAACTTCGGTACTCCAGGGCTCTGTTGTGGTGTGCTCATAATGCAGCTTGGACCCGTGAACTGGCATTTTCCTGGGGCGCAGTGAGGTGACTTTAATGTTATTGTCACTGTGCTGCAAGAGGGCTTGTTCTCTGAAATAAGTGATTTTTAATGAATGTTTGTTAAGTATTCTGTTTCTTATGCAGTAAAATGAACAGCTATCTCAATGTCATTTAATGGAATATATCGATAAACAGGTCTTGCATCTTTAATCTAATCTGCAGCAGAGAGAAGTTGGCTGGCAGTGATGGTAAATCACACAGTGGAGTAGAGAATGTGGTAAGTGACACTGATTGTACTAATGCTGTATTGTTTTATTGTTGTCTCCAATGTTATTCAACATTCTGACAGAAATTATGGGTCAGAAGCTATTTCACTGTATTTATTTTCTTCCTATGGCTCAGTAGTTTTGGAGCATATTTGAAATTCAAATCAAAACTGTGCGATTAGCTTCAAAGGTGAACCATGTCCAAGGTCAGTCTTCATGCATGTTATTTATTCGCTGATACCACATTTCAGCCCTAGCACGTCAGTAGCAGGTAATGAAAACTAATGCACCATATTTCTTCATCGTTACAATCTGAGTGTCTTTGCTCCAAATTATCCACAATTTCAGTTAAGCTTGTGTGAAATGTATCCATTATCAAATCCTGCTGATTCCAGTTCCATTACAAAACATACTTGGCTTGATTCATACACTTTTTTTCCATTTCCAAACTGCACGCCCACACCGCATATTAATTTCTTCACTGTTTGAAGAACTGGGTCAGTGAATGCTTACAGACACTGGGTTACGGAGCTGCATGTCAACACAGCTACTACAGCAACATACAGCATGTGAAATGGTTTTAGATTTAGTTCTGAATAAAAAATACTTTAAAATAGCATCAACTTGGCAACTGTTGATTTTACACTTCGTTTAAGTATGAGCATTTAACAAGTAAACGCAAACAAAAATGAAAATAAATAGTTAGAAATACACATTAGAAATACATTTATTCACTTTCTTCCGAAACGTTCGAAACTGCTCTCATGCTAGTAAGCTAACTCTGAAGCTGAAGACAGCAGACAGTTAGCTAGCTTAGCATAAAGACTTATCTAGTTAGTTTTAGTTTTCATGTTTTGTTTCCCAAAGGGGTACGCATATATTACAAGATAATTATAGTATCCAAATAGCACTACATTGTTAGTATCCTTCTTAACCGGTTTCATAAATATACTTTCTATTAACCCCATCATTTACACTCTGCAAAAGAGCTCAGTGAAATAAAGTAAAGATCAAACTGGACTTGGACTGAAATACTTTTGTCATCTAATAGTTCTAAAAGTTCTGACCATGTCAATTATGAACTGTAGCTATGTTTTCCATTAAAATTATTCAGTTAGAAATGCACATTTAAATGTATCAACCAGAAAAATAAATAAAACAGTCAATCCATAATAAACACTGCAGAGAATAAGTGTAGTGAAGCTGTGATGCAGAATTTAACCCTATTGCTAATACCTATGATTAAGCAGAGACCTCTAAAAATCGTTTTTTGAATGTTTTAAGAGGATGAACTTTTGCTGTGGTCATTGTACGGAAAATAATATATGACGTCCAGTTTATTGATTTTGCCATGGAACTCAGACAACTGCTCCCCCGATTACCCTGCAGGGCATGCTCTCCACTGGCGCGCTCTATAGCAAACATCCCCTCTGCCTCAGTCTCTCTGTAATTGAATAGTGAGAGTGCAAATGCACTACACACTGCTGACAAATGGCAATTTATTCTTTTGTCCATTATGTTGTAAATATCTTTGTATAAATAAGTCATACATTTGAGTCATACAATTTGAACTATGTTGTAAAATTCAAATGCCAATCCATAATGTGTGTAAAGTTCTTAGTAACTGCTAGCTAGTTTCAAAGTATGGATTTACTAAATGATTGCACCATTAAAACTTACAACATGTCTTAGCCAGTAAAGGCTTTGATAATCAGGTGCTATGAAACATTGGTAATGCCATATAACTAAAAGCAATAAACTGTTAACAGAAAATTACTTTAGCATCACAAGCTGTAACATAACTGCCAAAATGAGTTTATTTATATCTGCATACATGGAGAGATGTGTGTTTCACAGTGATTTCAGATTATGCTAACCTAACTGATGCTAGTTAAGTTAAAATCTTCCCAGTTCATGTTATTATTACACATTTTATTCTTCAGTCTTAATGGCACATATAACCAAGCTAATGTCACTTGTCAGTTCAAACACAGTTACACCTGACAGTTGCTGTGTGTAAATATTTAGTAACAAATAATCTCTAAGTAAGAATAGCTGGCTGTGTTTTAATTTAGTGATGCATTAATCCCCACTTAGTAAGCACTTACTTTAACTAGGCTAGGCTAAAATTTAATTTACGAACAGATTGTGCAACTGACACCTAGTGTGCTGGAAACTAAGTCAAAGAGCTATAAGCAGTCAAAAATAATGAAACTGAACATCCTCACACACATTTGTGCTTTTATTTTATTTAAATCTGGCTGCAGTTAATGTTGTAGTGTGTTGGCATCTTTTACTCTGTCACCTTCTTTCTGTCACAGTTTACATTATCAGCAACTTTGTTAAGAAGTCTCTGACATTATGTAGTAGTATGTTTTGATCTCTGCAATAAATATCTGATATGGACAGTCAATTACCATACAGTGTTCAGCTGGGAGCAGTTCTGTGGGATATTACTGGAATCTCCAGTGTCCTGTTGATCATTTTGTGCACAGTGTGATCGCGTGGTAAGGCATGCTTGATCACCTGTGACACAGCATAAAGGGGAGGGCTGCACACAGGGAGAGGGCTGCCCCACTAATGTAAAGGTCAAACTATATGGCCTCAGAGGATCCACATGTTGTTCAGGAAGTTAGGGAGGAAAGGATGTGCAGGCCCCTCCTTAAATACTCCTTAAAAATGAGAAGTTCACGTCAACTTTTCCGGGCGTTACCGATACCACAAGGTGTGTCATTTGAAGAGTAAGAAAGACATGTTTGTATGTGAATACTGCACAGGAACACTCAACCCTGGTTAATGAGTACAAAACACACTGGTAAGAGGACATTCAAATCATACTTGGAATTTCTCTCCCTTCACAAGTCTATTGATGTAACCATTGAATGTCTTGTAAAAAGTAACTCACTCACCTCATATCTGAGAGAAGATTGTGGAAAATCTTTAGGAAATATGGATTATTGTGACATTGAAATCAGTATTGGTCATATAAAGAAGTTGCAGTATCTTTATGGCTTAAAACAGCATGAACTGATAAGTCTTCTCTTATCTTGAAAGACAGCTGCAATTGTGCACCGTCTGTAAACACCAAAGTAGAAATGTGAAGTACAGCCAGTGAAACACTGCACCGACAACATTCTCAAACGATTTATGGTCATCATCTTGTGCACCTGCCTTACTGCTTTGAACAGAAAGCTATCATTTTCAGTCAGATGTCTTTTAAAGTGCAGACAGTGTTGCTAACTGCGTGGCCACAGCTCAGATTCACTGCTGTTCCATCCTAAAAACCATAGCTCAACCTGACTTTCACACCTTACATTCTGGGGAACTGAAATCCTGTCTCTTTTCTTCAAAGTAATGTAACAAAGTCAAGAAATTGTAGATGAGAGCAGAGGAGGAGAGGATGAAGTAAATCTGCTTGTAAGTAGCGGATGATTTAGAAATGGATTCTTCTATTATTTTACAGGGTGTTTATTGAACCTGAACTCTTGTAATCTGTGATTTACCTGCAACATATGTATGTTTGTTTATGTAATTGTTTCTTATGTTTGTGTTATTATGGTGGAAAAATAAGAAAATCCAATAAATATATCGTTTAAAAGAAATAGAGATGCTTGTGTTTTATATTGAATACATCCCATTAAGTTTGCCAAAGACTTGCTTTAAGTTAAAGCACACACTATGTTTGTAGTTTCACAGGGAAATATGCAGCCTATGGCCTTATTTTTCATTAACAATTGATCCAATAACTATGTATAATGTGAAAGGTGTCCGTTATATTGACAGACCCACAGATCATAATGATATAAGCTCTTTTTTTATTGAATTTTTTTGAGGCTTTACTTTTACTGTTTTGACTCACTCTCAGCGCTATAGTTAGTGCTTCTGGACGCAGGAGATGCCGTGTTTAGCAGAAAGCTTTGATACGACCGCTGTATGCTACCTGTGCAGCAACCAAAGAGCAAACTGACGAAGACGAAATTAGCAACCAGCTGGCGAACATATCGTAGCATTTAGCGTCTAAAAAGCCAGATATCTCCCTCGGGAGTTAGTGGCGTCAAAACAAAGATAGAAAGAAAACGTTGGACTGTTTGCTAACAATGTTGTCATATCAACTTTATAAGGTGATAATATGTCAGTGTGTTGTGTTAGTAAGTAATTCTTTTTTCTCTGTCAGTGTTTCTGGTCCCTTCCTAGTATATAACACAGGTTAAAGTGAACAAATCATGTGTACGTTAGAAACCATGGCAATTTATTTAGAATACAAACTGAGGAGCAATTTTTGTGCAAATCTGGCCTGACGTGGTTTATTTCTGCAATCAGAAGTTAATCCTACCAGAGCGCATTATAGCAGGAAAACAATCACCACTCTTACTGTAACTTGCATAAGAGGAGTTCACTATTTCTCTGCCTTTTCTTTCTCATCTGACCATGGAAGATTGTTTTGAGCTGAGGTGTTTTGCTCTGCCTCAGTGTGCATTCAGTGCGCTGTCAAAGAGCCAGTCCAGGAGGCCATTGTGCCTCCAGCCCGCTGCATAGACACACTATTGTTGATGAGCCCAAGTCCAGCTCACACGCTGCATACCAGATTCCATCCACAACCTATCTCAGAATGCTGCACCTCCTGGTAATCTTGGCAAACCCTTGATCTATGTAAACAGTGGGCTGCTATGTTATCACTGCAGAATCAATAGTCTTACAAAGGAGTGTATTACATTGTTTACTTATAATGGTGTGAAAACAGACCAGCACATAGAACTGGCTATTTTACTCCGGGCTGAACAGAATTACTGATGATTACTCAGTAAGAAAGTTGTAGTTTACTTCAGTTTAAAACTCATCCCATTTTTTTTTTTTTTTAAAAGAGGAATTTAGACCAGATCTGTTTTTATTATGTACAACATCTGGTTTACATAATTTTATTTGAACTGGCACTTCTCATTTACTAAACATTTATTACTAAAACCTTGTGTCTTTTGTAATTAAAAATGCTATGACGTTAATTGGTGTGTTTTTTTGCACTCAACTTGGTAATTTAACAGTATCGTCAGTACTGTCACACCTTAAAGATGTCTTCCTGCCTCTGGAATTTATATTTATGGGAGTGTTATTTTTGTTTCACACAAGCAATACTGTGTTGTTTCTGTAGCATACAGAAATATAAAACACTTCCTGTGAGCCAGAAGATTTGGAGGTATGTAAAATGTATGTATAGTAGCAGATATAAAACCTTGTATAAGATGTATGTTCAGTGACTACCGTGTTTTAACAACTTGCACTACAGAGTAACAAAACATAAATACATTTATGTGAAACTTTACAGATTAGTACCTGTAGCCTCACAGGGAGGAGAGAAGGCAGACTCAGAGAGTAATGATAGTAATGCTCAGAATGAGAAACAACATAGTGCTAACCAGTGAAACAAATTCATCTGCAATCAGTAGCTCAGTTTATATGATGTGTTTTTCAACTTTATAGCCTATAATGGTGAGTTTATGACTTCATACTATGAGCTGACAGAGTACTTGTGGACACTCCAGTCCAGTGTGTAACATTTAGGAGGATCTATTGTCAGAAATGGAAAACAATATATATAACTATGTTTCCATTAGTGTAATGTATCACCTGAAAATAAGAATCATTGTGTTTCTGTTACCTTAGAAGGAGCCGTTTATATCAGTGCTGCAGGTCACCTTCCATTGAGGCCACCATGTGAACTACCATGTTTCTACAATAGCCCAGAACGGACAAACAAAACACTGGCATTAGATAGGGCCATTCACGTTTCTTGTGAGTTTCACGACCACCGTAGTTTCTCCTTTGCACTTGGAAGGGGAAGGTGAAGCAAGAGAGGTGCAATCTGATTTCACTAAATCCTACACACTGGACCTTTAATGGGCACTGACTCAACTGATCCTATTACAGTTTAATGAGAACTATTGTTAGCATGGTAGCATATTTAGTTTTTGGCCCGCATTAAATGTGAAGCTCTCCCTTCATTCTTCTAGCATAGATAAAGTTACAGGATAGACTTACTGTGTACTGTCTGTCATTACCATTGACTAATGAGTTTGTTCATGATAGTACAAATCAATGGAAATGGGTATTTGCAGTTCGGCCCTCTGTAGGTCTTCTATGCGCAATCATGCCATCATCCTCTGACGCACACTGTCATCATTTTGTGACTCATGACCAAGTGACACTGACTACCAGAGTGCATTTCAACTAAATATGGATTACTGTTTACAATAAATTACCTTCCTGATTGTTTAAAACAAAACAAAATCAATCTTGTAGAATTCTGTAGGCCTACATGTAAAAGGCTGTCTGATTTAAGCTTGTGTATTTGTCAACCTCTTTGAATTCCTACCTTTCTTCCTGTTTAGCTTCTGTTCCTCAACTTTCAGTTCTCTGTATTAACAGCTTGTCTCACATGCCTTCCTAAAAGAATTGATACTAGACTTTTCTATGTGTGTATGCACTGTACATGTGCACATACATATTCTAAACTAAGATATTAGGGTTATTTTGTTAGCATTTAGCAACCACAGCATTGCATACAGGCGCAATAACAAAACTTGTAGATACTGAGTGCTAACAAAATGATCAAATGTCGTATTTAAGCTGTTTAGAAAGACAAGTTAGGGCAAAGTATATTGTCTTGCTGAGGCTAGTGGAACAGAAGCTAGCTTTAAAAAATGGGGGCTTTCAATTCCCTGTTTGCTAGTTTTCAACTTGTGAATGCTGTTCCTCTTCCTCAGTGTGTTCCAGTATGTTCCCTATCTTACATATTAAATACATTTTCAGTACTTTTCCAGCTATAATTTGGCTTCCTTATGAACATTTTAAAAACAGATGTGCTAATTGCCACTTTTTTTTTAGCGGAAAAACAATTCTAACTTATATTCAACCCAGCTAACAATTATAAACCCATTTGTAGCAGCGTTTAAAATAAGTTTAATGAGTTTAAATATAGAATAATATCTTATCGTAATATTTTGTTTTGTGATATTCTATCAGTTTTAAAAAACACTATGGATTTATGTGTTTAAACCCCCAACCACTAGATAGCGGCACTGTAAATATAAACCGATGATGTTGGATATTACAGTGACTGTGATACATACAGATCCCACTGTTCTGGTTGCAAAAACAAAGTAAGCTTTTATTAAAGTTAGATTGTATGCATATGATGGTGTGTTCTTTATAGTATGACAGTTTTCCTAAAGAGGAAAATCACATTTTAAATAAATGTATAAGGAAGGTCAAAAATGCCCCTGCCAGAAAACTTTGTGGTCTGAATAAATTTTTCTAGCCTCTTGGTTTCATTTTTTGGTTTGGCAGTCATTTATTATTATTGTATTATCTTTTGTGTTGACTAAAATGAATATGAACAGTAGAAGGTGTATGGCTGGGAAAAGTTGGACAAAGTTGAGTTTGTACCGTATCTGTTACTAATAAAATAAAAAAATAAACTTTTGGGTGCCATACTGCTGGGTCTGAAAGTATGTAATAACCAGATGTTTCCATAAGCTCCAGCTGTTGTGTTTGTATTTAGCTGTATTTGTCGCCACTTTAAAGAGTGGAGAACACACCAGTTGCCATGGCACCGGCATCATTTAAAACGGTCGAGGCAACTGTTGGACATTTTCTGTCGGGCCCACAGTCTGTGTGC
>NW_023339674.1:22721392-22725813 GCF_004916995.1 Morone saxatilis | reverse complement strand
GTGTGCTAACTACCCCCTCCCCCGTCTCCCCTCCGTCTCCCCTCCGTCCCCCTCTTACGCAGAAAGCGGCGGAAGCTTGTGATTTGCTAGCCTCGGCCCTCCCTCTTCGGGGGGTAACTTATTACGAGAGTCTGCGGGCGGAGCCGGTTTCCCCGAGAGATAAATTGTGTGTGGTACAATTGGTGGAGTCGGGTACGAAACTGTCCTTTCGCTTTTCCTGTGAGAGACAGTCGACAGTCTGAGCTGAAAGCAGCCCAACCAAACCGATAAATCAAACCGATAAAAACCCAGGGATACTACCGGGAGTAAACATGTCGAGAAATAAAGACAGTGACGGCGGATGGAGGACATTTGTGTGGAATTCAGAGAAGAGGGAGTTTCTGGGACGAACCGGGTGCAGTTGGTGTAAGTACTCGTTATCTTTTTTTTTTTTTTTTTTNNGTTTTTAATAGTTTTTTTTTTTTTTCTTCTCAGTTTTTACTCCGCTAACCGAGCCAGCTCCTGTCCGGAGACGACCGCTCAATGTCAGATAAATGAAGGAGCACGTTTTGGCTGAGAGAGTGGAAAGTGTCGCTGCTCAGTGGGGATTTTTGCTCTCCATTTCCTGACTGTACAGACAGCACCTGTTAGAGCTCACTGTCTGACAGCCTGCGTCGTGACTTCAGCTTTTCAATGGAGGCTGTGTGAAGAAGTTGCTCTTTCAAATCACAATTAACTCATTTGTGGGAAGAAAAAAAAAGGCTTTTCTCACAGAGTTAGCCCTACAGACATGCCACAGGTCGAATGAAGTGGGGAAATAAAGCTTAATAATGTTTTTTTTAATGAATTAACTCGCACTATAAATGAATTAGTTGCCCCCTCGTGTATTTGACTGTTCAACAGTAGCTCGTCTGATTTTGACTTTGTTAAAATGACACTGCTGGTTTTATGGTTAATAACAGCAATAGGAAGAGATTAGCAGAGGCGTAGCCAATTTCGGGCCACTCATTAATAAACGTCCTTTATGAAAAGGTCATCTTGAAGGACAGCCTGTGGTGGGCCAGGACTTTACACTCAACCACAATGTGAAAGTTGGGTCGTTGTGTACCCCTCCTCTTATATGTCAGCCTGCCTGTGAGAGTGGAGGACAAACAGGACATTTTATTCCTCCTAATAATAAGCCGATGAGCTAATCTCCGGCCCGGCTTTCACTCAAACCCCAGATTACTGGATCCAGCTTTAATCGTTTCACCACTCTTTTCGATACTTTAAGACGGAGGAGTGTTCGCTTAATACGGCCAGCATCGCTTCTTGATTTAATAAGATAACCACACGCCATTATATAGTGCCAATTAAGTTCCCCTAAACCGTTTAACAAAGTATAAATGCCAGTTTTTATCCCAGTGTATAACACAGCCGGGTCCGCTTGACAACATGGTGCTGTGAACAGATCACGACTCACATGTCTCAAGGGCCGCCCCTCTCCATCTTAGTTATTTTATTGTCCTCAAAGAGACGAGACGTTGGTCGGCAAGTCTCTGCCAGTTTCTGAAGCACTCACTAAACCTCAAAGCTCAATGAAAGCTCGGATAAAACTGTGTGTTCCCGAGAAAAGGCTTTTTCTCTAAGCAAAAATCAATGCCGTAGTGCCGCCGCCATGGCTGCGAGCTGTAGTCAATGGCGAGTTTATCGCGAACTTACAGGAGAGACTTTTCGATGAAAATGTCCATCCGCCACATGTTATCGGTGTCGTGATGTTGGCTGTAGTTATACTGTTAGTCTGCATCTATTAGTCTACCACAGGGTACATTACAGGTACTGTGGGTGTTTGTCGTGAGCGGGAGTGATGTCGCACTAACTAAAAGCAACAGGTATGTCTGTGCCCTTGAGTTGGTGAAACCTTCACGGTCCGTCAGCACATAATCCTGAAGAAATGCCCACTAACAACGCTATGAACGGCGTTTAAAGGGGACTACTTTATATTTCCTTTTTGTTTCCAGTCTGCGAAATATAGCAAAATCCCCAGTGTCTGTGGCAGTGGCTTTTTTTTTTTCTTTTTCTTTCTTTCTTCATTATCATTGTTTTTGTGTGTTCATTACGACATTTCTGACTGCGGCTCAGTGCCACAGATCCGGTAGATTGGAGCCAGAGTCAGTAAAAAGTGCAGGCCCATCAGTGAGGTGTGAATGTGGTGACGGCCGCCTTCACAACATGCCGCAGCAGCGTGTGGTGGGGGAGGTGCTCTCATTCAAACTCTGCCTCTCACCACCAGCAGGCCACTTTCTGTGCTATTTACATTCACATTCAACTGTGTTGTTATCTTCCACTTCTGGCTACAAAATGGTGTTGTGTGTCTGGACTGCCCACTTACACTCTATACACTCACTCCTATAAATCCCAGGTAATTAATTGGCTATGAAAATTAAGCCTGCCTGCATACACACAGTGGGCCTTGTTCTGCCTTTAACCAGCTCAGAAATGTGCCTCAAAGGCGCTGCTGACAGACACCGTGTGTTAAGCCTGTTTGTCTGCGTTACTGTCTTCCATGAGAGAAACTGTCATTTGTTTTGCACATACTTCTCACCCATACAACAGGTTCTGATCGCCACGTTATTATTTTTCTGACGGCCCATTCGAAAGAAATCAGTTCAACTTGTCAGCACGAGGGTCTGTCTATAGTTTCCTCCTCAACAGGTGCATCTCACAGCGCTCCCGCTATGGTTGCAGACATGCTCATTAGAAAATAGCTCACCATGTATGTACACTGCAGTGACAACCTGTGGCCATGTTGAAACACAGAATCAGAGCGGTACAGTCAGACATTTGACTTTGAGTCACGTGTTTTCCTCTCTTTTTTTGAACTCATCAGTCAGAAAAAGTTCATTAGATGTCTGCTTATGTTCAGTTTTTGTAGTTGTGGTACAAAACCGACTGCCTCATATGCATCGTGCTGTGTACGCTGCATGAGTCAGCCTCTGAGCATGAAATAAAGGGCTGTCGTGTGCTGGAAACACTGCGCATGTGCTCTCAGTGTGTTTTAAATGCAAAAACTCAACCGTATCAGAGCAACTCAAGGCGTGGAGGGGACCTGCTATAGTCTGCTGCCAGAGATATGGCAGTGCAGATGAACCTGTTAACAGCCGCCAAACTGGTTTCGCAGTGGCTGATTTGGACATGCAACAGCAAAGGCATCAGGAATGGGAACGCCGATGATGATCCCGCAATCAGACAGTGTTTAGGAAAAAAATCAAAAATGGTATGATGCCAGAAGATGTCTGTTACTGTTACTGTTGAATGTCAGTGACAGAGATTTAATATAACACTTGTGTGTGTATATATATATATCTTTACTGAAGTATATATTAAGCTTACCCCTACGTATACATGTTATAAGTGTATATGTATATGTATATGTAATAGTACTATCGTATATACCTAGTAGGCTATGTTATTATATAGTATGTATATATAGGTATATATATATGTATATATACTATATTATATATATGCTTATTATATGTATATATAATATATATACTGTATATATATACTATATATGTATATATATACATTCAGTATGCATATCCACCGTACAATATATTATATATATATATATATATATATATATAGTATAATGTGTACTGTATATATATATGTAATATAATACTATATATATACCTCAGGAGATATAGCTGCGCGGCGGTTGTGACACGTTGTTTAGTATAGGTAGCAGGTTTTTTTGTACTTTTTTCATAGTTTCAAGGCCCCATGCATATTCCTTCAATTCAAATATATTTTAATACATTGCAAATTCAAATTACACCTGGAGCGACATGGAGGTTCAAATAAACCTATTACTGCCAAGAAGAGGGTAGTGAAGTTATTCTTGGGCGGATTTTAAGGAATGCAGTGGGATCAGACTATTAACAGTACATTTTGAGATATGGTTGTAGGATACAAGAATCCCACAGAAACCGAGTTGTAGTATAGATACACTTCTGTATAGGTGGATACAAACAGAACACATTGGGGGAATCGCAAGATGTCAGTACAGACGTATTTAACACCTTTAAGTGTTAGTTTATGCTCCTCCGATATCTAAGCTTGACCTGAAAGTAAGCCAAACAAGAAAAGTGTTAATGTACCCACCAGTCTACGCCAGCGCATGAATCCAACGATAGGACAGACAACGGAAAAGCCTTCTTGTTCAGTTAATGTGGCGGAACAGTGTTTTTATGCCGAAAAAACCTGTTTCAACTGCGGGGGAAGGGTCTCCATGAGAGGTGGCTGTGGCGCTGATGGGAATGACTAGTGACTCATCCTGTTGAACTGGAACCGCAGCCCTCCTGCTGATGCATAATTGGAGTAAGTCTTAAATTAGGTAGAAAAAAAAACCCCTCATTATTGTTCCAAAATGGCTCCTACGATGAGAAGAGAAAGGG
>NW_023339674.1:22700957-22721372 GCF_004916995.1 Morone saxatilis | reverse complement strand
GGGATCCCACTGCGTGGATCTATTGATTGCAATTCCCGAGGTTTTTATAGATAGAGATAAGACAGCAAACCAAGATGAAACTATAAGCTGTACTCGTTCATTTTCGTTAAGTATGTTGGTCCTTGAATCAAGACTCGTTTTCTGTTGTGACATTCAAATCAGTCTGTTTGTATGAACTGTTGATGTTGATATGAAATGTTTGATGAAAAGTGCAAAAAGCTAAAGATATTCAATTTACACAATGGACTGCAAAAGAAAAGAAAATAATAATAATAATAAAATAATTCACACTTGAGGATCTGAAATCAGAGAACGTCACTGAGAAGATGAATGATGAAGAGTTGCACATTATTAATGAAATGTATCTTTTCCCCTACAGTTAAAATCATCCTGTTCTACGTGATATTCTACCTGTGCTTGGCTGGGATTTTCATTGGGACCATTCAGGCACTGCTGCTCACATTAAGTAGCTACAAACCCACCTATCAGGACAGAGTCGCCCCGCCAGGTAAATATATTCTCCACCTTTGTGAACGATGTTTCAACAGCTAAAGCAAACAGCAGTGATGGAAAGGGCTCCATTCCGCTGATTAGAAATGTTTCCACGCCATGTCTCTGTGATGATGTTGTTGTCTGGTGGCTGTGGGTATAGATGAGTGTTGGGGTGTGCCTTTAAGCAGCTACTCTATCAGACGTCTGTGTGACCTTAGATAGGTTCAGCCATTTTGTCCTTCACTCCTCTCAGCCAGTCAATGTTTCCCCCCTCAGGCTTCAGGCGAACTGTTGTAGCTTACACCCATTGTGACTGAAATGCTTCGTGTGTGCTACGTTTGTGTCACAGCCGACATGTTTCAAAATGTGTTTGAAACCACAGTTTGTACTTTTATTATTTAAAGAGAATGATTTAGTGTAGCTAAGAGGCCTCTAAGCTTGTTTTTCTGGAGAGAAACTCTAATCTTTAATCTTGGGAAAACACTGCTCCAGTCACACAACGAGCGTTTAGAAATTTCCTGCAAGCCTGGAGACGGCGCAGATTGGAAGTGCCCGGCCCGGTCTGGTTGTGCCAGTACTTGTTTGCACAGCACATGCTCTAGCCTTGGCGGTATTTTTAGCAGCCATTGTAAATGACGGGCTTCATGCACACAGGTTAGTTTGCCTGTCGTTTCGACTGTTGACAGTCAAAGAGCAGCCTGGCAGAGAAAGCAGTGTGGAGCGCTTTGAGCTGAAGCGAGTTTCCAGTAGTGGCAAGATAAAGGAAGCAGGGAGTAGTTCGTTTTTTTTTCTCTCTTTTTTTTTTTTTTTTTCTTCAGAGCTCAAGCCCGCCTCTCACTCTGGGGCTAAAAGTTTCCATTGTGAGAGAGACACACGTGAGAGTGGATGGGTGGGGGCAGGGGATTGGTGAACTTTCACAAGGCACCACTGAAATTCAAGTGACTAAATGTTAGTTCTCTGCCTCTGTTGCACAAACACCTCTGCTCGTGCTCACAACTACAGCAGCAAAGGAACAGAAACAGCAGTGAGGCAGAGAAAAGGTTCATAAATGTCATGTTTCTTTTCACTCCTCTTACCCATCGCATTCTCTTCATGCCACGCCTCACTGAGGCCTTGTGCACAAGGTCTGTGGAAAATTACTGCCATAATGAGCTGACAGAGACCATCTGAGGAAATCCCCAAGACCCCACATTGTGTGTTGTCCTAAGATAATAGACCTCTGGGTTCTACAAAGAATAGCTCACGTGATATAGTGTAGCTTCTGTCAGCAAGTTTTATATTGTGTTTGCTACATGTAACTCTCTTAGAATCAATATTTCTAGCTTATCAAAACAATTTTGTGTTTTTCAGGTCTGTCACACACCCCACTCTCAGAAAAATCTGAAATTGCTTTCAGTAAGTCTAAGCCGGAGACATATAACAAGTACACCGCAAGCATGAAGAAGTTCCTTGAACTGTATGATCCTGATCGCCAGCTAGATCTGCAGAAATATGAGGACTGTGGAGGCAAGTATAATCCAATCATACAGGGATTGTCCTACTCTGGCTGATCCCTGATGGGTATGTTCATATTTATGTGTTTACATCTATTAGCAGTAAATGCTCATAAGAAACATCAAAGTCTACAGAAATACTTGGAAAATCTTTGATGTTCTTCTAATTGAATGTAAATACTAGAAAGAATGTGTTTGAAAAAAGACTGCGGCTTTGTGTGTATGGTATTTACTTACTGTATGTGTACAGGTCTAATGTGTGTCTGTTTGGTACCCTTTGCAGACACCCCTCAGCCATACATTGACCGCGGCAGTCTGGATAGTGACACCGGAATGAGGAAAGCGTGCTCTTTCCGCAGGTCTTGGCTAGGTAGCTGCTCAGGGGAGAGCGATGACAGTTTTGGCTTCAAAGAGGGAAAGCCGTGCATCATTGTCAAGCTCAACAGGATTGTCAATTTCAGACCAAAGGTAGGTTCACTGCACATTTACAACATTGCAGCGTTTGTAATTATAGGTGCTATTCACACTGGTAAGGGCACAATAAAAAAACAACAATAAAACAGTCACAAGTGAAGTTTAAATGTGCAAGAAATATGAACAGAAGAAAGAAATGTCACACGAAGATCATACACTGTATAGCAACTTTTCTTTGTTTGATGTGTTATATTAGAAAACATGAGAAATGAAATGAAGCAGCTCAGAAACATTACTGGGAACGTAATTCAGTGGAATCCAGCAGCAATAAATCAGACATTGCTCACAAATGTAGCACACACTGTAGGTAAAGATACAGTACATCATTTCAGCAGTTTTGTTGTCACTTGAATGCAGCAAAGTCACAGTACACTGAGAACTTGCTATGTAGATTGTTTGCTCTATGAAAACCTTAACGTGAGGTAGAACAGAAGTGTGTGTGTAGGATGCTTTTTGTTATTTTCAAACTACTAGCTCTGGTTCTTCAACCGGTTCCGTTCAAGGTTCCTGGAACCTTGGTGCTATGTAACAAGCCTGTGTTTCTACCGGTTTTGAGAGGAGCCATTGTAATCAGATTGTGTCATCAACAGTGCACAATGTGCAGCGGCCTGTAGAATATGACACACACACTTTGGTTCCCAAGGAAAAGCTTCCAACCTTCAGGTTTCTGGTTTCATTTAGGTTGAAATGCTCCAAACGGTTCAAAACTAGGTGCACAAACTGGAATGGAGCCGATTCCCTGTTGGAGGAAAAGGCCTATGAATTTGTGAAGGTCATTCAGGTGTTGAATTTCTTTCTGAACATGCTTCATTTCTTTAAAGGGGAATACCAATTTTACACATCAAAGTCTGTTTACAGGTCTTGGGGCGTACTACTGCATATATGAATAAAGACGGATGTCTTTAGGTGAAGACTACTTCTGTTTTATTTTAAACTTTCCATTGTGAGACTGTTATAGGAACAAAATGATATATCAGCGCAGTACTCTTAATCTGTAATCTAATTACATACCAGAAGAGTGGCATTTGTATGCTCTCTGCAATCAAATGTCCCAAATTGTAACTGAATTACTCATCAGGATTTGCAAAACGTTGCTTTTTACGGTACGTTTGGAACCTTGCTGCACTGAAGATGGAAACTAAAACCACAATAAGTCGCAGCATGTAAAACCACGTTGTAGCAGCGACATGGTTGTGCTGCTTGCCACAAGCAAACCTAACGTAACGCCCTGCTCACAATGTTCATCAACCTGTCTCTTTTTGTAGGCTCCCGCTAGCAATCAGTCACTCCCAGAGGCTCTGCAGGGCAAAATACAGCCCAACCTGATCCCCGTCTACTGCAAAAATAAGGTACGTCTGATATGACAGCATCGGGCCATGGTATATTAACATATACTAGTAGAATAGTTGTCTCTAGTATTCATGCTGTAAAAAGGTTTAAAGTCAACTGTTGTGCTTGCAGAGAGAAGAGGATGAAGGCAAGATAGGAGAGATCAAGTACTTTGGCTTGGGCGAAGGCTTTCCTCTTCAGTACTACCCGTACTACGGAAAACTGGTGCATAGCCAGTACCTGCAGCCGCTGCTGGCCATTCAGTTTACCAACCTCACTTTGGGTCAGGAGCTGCGCATCGAGTGCAAAGCATATGGAGAAAACATCCAGTACAGTGAGAAAGACCGCTACCAAGGACGTTTTGATGTTAAGTTCACAATCAGCTCGTGACCTCAGCCATGATGAGCACTCTCATTTTGAAACAAATAAAATGTAGAGAATAAAAGAGTTCAGATAAACACCACTAGTCTTTGAACATTCATAATATACAGGACCTACACTTAATCTGTGTGCTTTACACTAGCTTTTCTGTGTGTTTGTCGAGGGTTAGAATGTAAAATTCAAGAGTAGCAATAGCAAATATTTATTCTACTGTACATGAAACTATTCCTTGAGCCATGGGATGTGTTCATCTATTACCGTAAAACTGCGATTCCACTACTGACGTGTAGCGAGCTGTGTTTCTGTCCCCAAAGTATTTCATCCTAATGTGGTTTCTATATATTTTTGGAGTGTCCAGTGCTGTAGTCTAGTCCTGTTGTAATCTCTTCTGTCTTATGTCAGCTTTAGTGGTCCAAGGTGTGTGTGTGTGCGCGTGTGTTCGTGTCGGTGTGCAGGTGTTTATGTGAGCGGGTGGAGTGTGTGTCAATGTGCTCTGACTAACTGAAATACTAGCATGGTACTCTGAACCTTTAAGGCCCATGTATGAGTAAATGACTGCGCTCCATGGAATCTGTTTTTTTGTGTGTTTCTTTATCCTAGCTGTTCAAGTTGACTGTGCAAGGATCCATTTGTACACCTCTTCTTTGTTGTTCACCTTTAGCTGTAGGATATGGTTTAATGACATTTCTGTTTGATACTCTTACATCTGTTCATTCTTAATTCATAGTGTAGAGCTTTGTGGGTCCAGCCTAGAAGACTGTCACCTCCATGGAAACAGTGGCAACTCAGTGCTTTGAAATCTGTTTTGCTGGAGACATCACATGACGTGATGCTACTTACTATTGAATGTTTTAGCCATTTTCATGATGGAAGAATTTTATATTTATGCAGTTGTACATTTTTTTCAAAGTTTAATGTATGAATCCAATACCAAAGTCGCTGGTCAAAAAGTTAGAGAATATCAGAGGCAATGCAGTATCCCATGTAATAAGATGTTTAGTTGGTGTGAAAATACTTAATTCAATGTTGAAGATCAAAACACTTGTCAGGAGTCTGCTCTTGTCACTTTATTTAATCTGCATAAGGCTGAAACAATAAACAAAAAAATGAGACAACTGTGAAGTCTTTGAATATGTAGTTACACATCTTTTCTCCTTTACATTCACCCGTCCAAAATCTTGAAGAAATACTGCACCTGTAGTGAAGAAATGACAATGAATAACATCAAAGTATCAGTCAGCCAGTCCTCTCTGATATCAGAACAGTGACACTGTGAGTAAATTCTCTCTACAAGCCCTTTCTTGGCCACTACGTCCCAGTCTTGGGAAAATGGCAGCTCAGTCAGTCACAGGCTAATGTTTAACAAGAAGGCATTTGTCCGAGCCACAGATCAGGAGTTTTCCTGAACAATGACGCTCGATGGGTCAGACCCACTCCCTGAGAAACAATGGTTTTGTTTCAAATTCCTCTCCCATTCTTGTTCTCCTCAAAACCAGTGTGAGCTGAGGTTGCCCCGGCCCACAGAGCGGAGTCATGAGACTCGTCTAAAGACACGGCTTCACAGAGTCGGGGGTTTTGTTCTTGGATAAATGCAAGGTAGTTATTTATGCATGCGCTGAAAAGACAATGAGGAAACCTATGTGCAGGATCAGAGGAACTACACAGATGAAATGATGTGGGTGTATTCTACGTTACAAGGAGGGTACAGTGTGCGTGTGCCAGTGACATAGCACCCACCTCCAGAACACCGTCTTCAGGGAGGTCTGTGCAGTGGACTGCGTTTTTCACTTTATCTTTGCCATAAAGTGCACGCAATGTGGTTGGGCGAAGGTGCCGCGAAATTTCCTGTTGAAAGAAAAACACGATGAAACACTGATAAGTCATCTTACAAACAACATGGCACACTTTCCAAATACTGAGGCCTGGGTGGAGTGGCGGTGGAGTGGCGTTTTGAAACTGAACATCCTGTCCTGTTGTATGTTACTAAGAC
Source organism: Morone saxatilis (assembly GCF_004916995.1). Lineage (NCBI taxonomy): Eukaryota > Metazoa > Chordata > Actinopteri > Moronidae > Morone > Morone saxatilis. The sequence continues at coordinate 22,715,213 of NW_023339674.1, read as the reverse complement.
AATGTGATTACTCAGCAACTGGACATGTGATCCTGGAGAGGAAGTGACAAAAAGCTGACACTTTTCTGCATGTAAGTAACATTAACCACAGCACAGTCTCAGCCTCCTGCTATAATACTGCCACAGGTTGATACTTTTCCTTCAGGGCTTACTAAATGGTCTCCATGTTCATATGACATATTCCAGATAGCAGTTTCCATACTACCCCTTTCTTAGTGATGTTGGAAAACAACAGAATTTCCACACCTTTAAATAGTTTCTATATCACTGTACAGAGCAAATACATTATTTAGCCCCTACGTTCTCCTTTTCACTGCTTTCCTGCAGGCAGTGGCTTCATCTTGAGTGTCTGTCTATTTCATTTCAACATCAGACACTCCCAAGGTCAGAGCCGGGCTCTCTCGCCCTTTGCTACTCGGTGCCTCCAGGAAATGCAACCCTCCCACAGGGTCCGCCATCGGGGGAGGGACAATATGTGAATAATTACTTCACCAAGACGACTGTTAACTCTAAGGGAATGCAGAAGTTATATATAACATATAGTACTCATTTAGATACTGGAGCAGCAGGATCAACATCAAAGCAAATATACATCAAAAGTAAAAAGTAACCAATGTAAGTGAACTGTGTCCTTTTTATCAATGAATCAACAATGTAACAAGCTACAAATACATTCACACCGCTGAAGGTTTGTTTCGCCTCACATTTTGTGGAGAAAAGAATCTGACTGTGTCTTCCAGCAGGGAAACATTTCCTATGACAAGTTCTTTATCCTCCTGTGGTTTATGAGAGCGCAGACAAAAGGCAGGAACAAGTTTCAAGGTCATCAATCAACCCAGCCTTCTCTTTCGAGCCATTCATCGTCTCTTAAAACAAAAACCTTGTGGAAAACAAGTCTCCTGGTTCAAATGATTCTACTACACAACACTGAATTGACTATGAAAGAAAAAACGTGAGGATCCTGGGAACTGGATCACCCAAGTTACACTTTTAGTTACAAGGATGTTAAATTAGGAAAAGTATGATGAATTATTATCATATGTTAGTATTAGATTATTTTAGTCCCACCTGTATGTGTAACTTCAAACATATTTCAAAAAGGCAGGGGACAAAATCACAGAAAGGGTTAGACAAGAGTACAAGAAATGATTTAAACAAATAAACTAAACACTGTATTTCACTACCGTGCTGGCACACGTTAGGTCATTCAAGAGGACCAACGGATGCAACAGCACCTACCAGCTGGTGGCTTTCACTCAATCACCTCCATCTCCTACGGTCAGGGGAAGCACACTAGTGGCTGGGCTGTTGGTTGGTCCAGAGACCGAAATATCTTCAGACAATGAATCCTGCTTACTTTGGTGATCCTCTGACTGATCCCTAACACCACCATCCACGAGGTCGACATTTTTAATTTGTCCAAAACTTTGGTTTACGATCAAATACTAGTGGATGTTTTGATGACTTTCCCATCAGCCCCAGCTGTACTCTGGGTTTGGTGCTAATTATGCCAACATGCTAAAGTAAGATGGTGATGATGGTAAACATAAAACCTGCTTAGCAGCTAGTATGTTAGTACTGTCTATATGCTAGAATGGCTCTAAACTTCTCCTGTAGCTTCTCCTTTCAGCCAATTCAGTGTCATTATGGGTCACAAGAGGCGAGGTGCCATGTTTTAAACTGTTAGCCTAGCAAATGTCTTGTGATAAATGATTTAATTTAATTTAATTTAATTAAGACTACAGGAGGAGTTCCACAAATAAACGTTAAAAACGAGTTATTATCGACTAAGCTGTAACAGTGCTTCTGATTTGTATAATTGAAATCATCAATCAATCAGACTGTATCAGTCAGAAGAGAGGTGGACAAGAAGAAAGAATAGCAGGAACCCAAATATGGCTGCTAAGCTGTGAAATAATCATTGTCAGGGAAGTAAAACATGTCTGTATGTTGTGGGTTACAGAAGCCTGTGCCTAACTGTCTGTCCAATGGCCCTGACCAGGCAGTAGTTTCTCAAGTCTCCCAGGAGGCTAAAGCTGAAGATGGCAAAGAGGGAATTAAGGGAGATTTACTTAGTGATAAAGGAATTCTTTGGAAAGCACTGCTCTCTGTAATTGCGTTAGTTACCCATGAGTGACCTGCAGTCAGAGATTAATTTGATTTTAATGAGTCTCCCAGTTTGCTGGACTGATGTTCACGTAATGGCCGCTGGCTTTTGTGGACAGTAATGGCAGGGGCGGAGTGACCCGGCCGTAACGTGACCGTCCAGCAATCGAAAAGTCTCACGTCTGATCCTTCATGCGCCGCTGACTGTGCGACCCTGCTGCAGTGAGCCAGACAAAAAGCTCACTTCATTACCGGAGGAGTCTGCTAAACTTACTCTCACCACTTACACAACATACATAAACAGTACACACATTTACATCCATCAGTGAAGGCCAACCACTGCTCGGACCACATTTAGCTTGGTGGAAAAAAGGCTTTTGAAAGAGCCCAAAATGTGTTTTTATCTCTGCACTTCACTAAATAAGACATCACAGGGATTATTGTATGTCATTTTAGGAAATTAAGCAACATTTTCTAATTCCACATAACACAATGTAGCATGGGGGGAATTAATTATTTGGTTATAGCCTGTTTTTAATACAACAAAACAGTCTTAAAGGAAATCCAAAAATCTGAGTAATACACGTCTTGCCATAATATGTACATTTTAAAAATGTCTGTTTTACAAATGGCTCATAGAGCATTCTTACTGATAACAAAGATGTCTAACCTCAGCCTTAGGTCTGTAACTGGGTCACTAACTAATAACTTATTTTGTTTTATCTTATCATGGATAGCTTTGTTGTTTTTATGACTTTGTACTGCCATTTATTCTCTTACTACTATCACTACTACAATTACTACAACTGTCAGCACATTGCCTCTTTCATTTTTAGTCCACATAAAGATTAAACGGATAAAGGAAGAAAAGAACCAAAGCCTAGTTTCTATTATTTACTTACTCTGATATTCTATGAATTTAATTATCCTTCTCTTTGTATGACGCATGAAGGAAGCGCAAACTCTCATTTTGTTATAAAACCTTGTGTTGTATAAAGATAAATAAATTGCCTTGATTCCTTGTAATGGCTGCTGATGCTACAGAGCTTGAAAGGAGCAATGCCACTCTCTTGTAATCATATACATCATTCGGTTTAATCAACAACACACAATTGGTTTAAAAAAAGAACATTAACTTGTGTAATCAGGGTACATCTCTTTTCTACTATCTGTATCTTTTGAGGATACTACACTATACTACACTGCACTAAATATGGCATAGTGCCACCAGGGACAACTGACATTTTTCTCTACAAGAGCATTACATAGATGGGTCAAAAATCAATAGGAAAAGCATATTTTTAACCAGCATGATGCAGGAATAGTAGCCTCATGTAACAGGACACCCAAACCTATTTGATCATCTCTTACACTCATCATCTACTGTCAGACAAAGTGAGGCAGCGCAGCATGTTGTGACCACCACACACTGCTGGTGTGTAGTGGGGGGCACTGATGATTTATTAAGCTGCTGATTCAAAGGGGAAGAGTATACTTACAGATTCTAGAAGAAAATAATACTGTATGGAAGAGGGGAGAGCGTACAGGCTGGGGTCAGGACTGCCTAACAGAGGACCGTTGTGTCTGTCCACTCTGATATCAGGACACATCACAAGACAGAGCACAATCTCATGACTGTGTGAGTGCAATGCAGGGCAGCTCACGAGTGTGGAGGTGTGAATACATGGCGGCCCTTAATGGCAATATATGCCGCCTAGTTAAAGGCGCCATATATCTTGTGTCATATATTTCGATGTTTCTGCTCTCTTCTGTGAGCCGATATTACAGTTAAATGTATCTCCCATCAACTCTAAGATGATAAAGTGTGTTTTTGTGTCACTTGATGAAGCCATTCAGCTGTACGGTCATGTGTTTGTTCACACAAGACCTGTGTTGTTTCTAGATTAGTCTTAAGTCAACTGGAATTAATCAATAGCCCTTAACTATAATTAAACATTCGGACCTCTTCATACAGTCTGGTTTCTCCAGTCCAATCTGTCAGCCTGATAATGACGTCTGGAATGTCTTAACACGCTGCTTTTGACTAGAAAATGTACTGTACTTTGGTACTTTATTTCTCTGAGAGCTTAGTGCTGCTGTGACCTTCCATTTATCTCGTGTATCAAGTGACTGGACTGCACTGGAGAGTAGGAGTGCAAATGTTTACGTGATTGGTCAGACAATACCGAGGTGAGTCCGAGGTCAGGGAGTGATGAAACAGCTTGACCTGCCAGTTAGTCAGTAAAGTCTGAAGCAATCAAAGAAGTCCAGTCCAGTCTGCAACTTACACAAGTGCATATACGCTGAAAATGGACTTTACAGTGCAGTAGGAGACATCTTGTCTCCAGCAGGAAAACCTTAGAAATGAACCAGAATATTGTAATTCCTAATGAGGTAGAAGGAGTAGATGCCTTTTTATGGATTTAATAATGTAATAGTACGATAGTATATTTTATACTATTAGTATATTTGTGGACTATTCATTATGCTTTTGTCATTTTTCTACAAAGTAAACACATGCTATAGGGATCATTTGAAATACGATACAATCATATAAACATTTTGCACACAGGGTCCTCAAGTGTTTCAAGTAATAAACCAAATCGGAAGCAGATCTGGGGCAGTGGTGTAGTGTCATGTGACCTGGAAATCATTAGCCAATCACTAACCCCTTTACTGCTCTGTGGCTGCATTGTCATTAACATTTTTACAGTAGCCCGGAAGCACTGATAAGTTACGGACATAAAGCACAGCAAACAATTCAATGATTTAAATACAACAACCAGAAAATGACAAGGCATAAAAAAGCTCAACTATTCGTAACAAGACTGACCGGTCCGTCATTTTTATGGTCACTAAACAGTGATTGGAGGCAGAGCGTCTCATCATTAGATTTCACATCACGCACCAGCACAGCCCTGCAGCACTACTTCCACAGCACCCACGAACACACACACATGCAATGTTCACACACTCTCTCACACTCTTATCTAATCACATAAGCTCTTTACAATGTACACTATGTAAGGGCTAAATTAACATTCTCCAGTTCATCACATCGTCTCATTCAGGACTCTTTAAAACCAACAGGTGTGTATTACTTTTCATGGGATCAACTCTGAAACAAAATATTGAGCTCAATTTAAGAGTATGGGGCTTGTCAGTCATCTGGCTGCCAGCTGCCAGGCTTACTGACTTCTCAGCAGATGTGTCCCAGACTGAGATCACATAGTAAAAACTAAACTTTAGCCAGATTTAACCACGCTGACAAAAGATACAAGGGAGACAGAGAGAGTGGCACAAACTGGCTGCACTGGCACTGCTGTTGCTCTGTTCAGGCTAAAACTTACATTTTCATTTATAGGAAAAATATTAGAGGCAATAAAATGTAATAAAATATTAGAACCTTCAAGAGGGTATGATTTATTATTATCATTATTATTTATGAGCTAGGTGTACTGAGTAACATATGTCTTCTGTTGCTGGTCTTTGACAACAAGGGCATTTGAAAAACTCAGTCCGAAAGAAGGATGATGGACAATTATTTGCACATGATATATTGATTTTCACCACATTTCACCCAATTATTTTGACATTTTACTTGTCGGACAGGTTTCTAGAACAGAATCTACTGAGGAAATACCGTAGCAAATAACACCGAACATTATTTAACTCACTGGATCGGCGGGCCCACAGAATTCCCTGAATGACTGCGGTGTGTCGATGCCGTGGATCTCTAGGACCATGCAGGGTCCAGAACACAGCTCGGTCACCATACTCTGCAGGGAGAGAGCGGAAATACAGTCAAAACTGGAATCATTCATTTGACTCCTTTTTACTCTAATGAAGAATTACACTGATAATGTTAATACTCAATGACTCAACTCCAAACATGTCGTTGACTTTCATCACATTTCCCCCAACTATTGACACAACAACAACTTTTACTCATCTGACACTAGATCTTTATAAAAGACTGGGCAGTGTTTGTGTCAACATCAAAAGTAACACTTGGCAGGGCTATGATGGAGGTACTGGCTATGATGGCACAACAATAGTGTTTCTACTCACAGGATACTCGGTGACAACACCTTTGTACACTTCATAGAACTCTTCTGCATTTGCCCTGTCCACGTTGAACTGTGAAAAGGAAATATACTCATGAAAAACAAGTACAAAAACGATTGCTTCATAATGGAATACAGATATTGCACTCTGGAAAATAGAACATGACGACAGCAGTAGAGGATACAATGAAGAAATGTTCCTTAATCAAATGGAAATACTTCACTTAGTGTATGAGCTGACAGCAGCTCCATTATCGACCTTTTGTAGTTTAAATCAAAAAGGACTAACCATTATTCAGGATATGAAATCATATCCTTAAAGGCACTGCTGAATTGTTAATGTGCACTTATTTTATTCCCATTAATGCACAACACGCTCTGCATGTGGCTACAGTGATAAAACCCTGATTGATTTATTGTTTTCCTACGGCCCAGAATCACATCTGATGTTAAACGAATGGACTGTGAGAGGTCACTGTTTTCAGCACTGAGTTATGAGGTCAGACTGTGTCAGAAAAAGTCAATACAGTGCATGTATTGGTTACACGAGTATAGCTAACATAAATGGGCACATGAGCAGAAAACTAATATTCTTAGAAAACTAGTCTGCATTAGCTTAGTGAAAGGACAGCAAGTAGAGCACATGTATGACAGACTCTACAAGACCATAGCATAAACAATTATTAAACGTTTACCATCTGAAGGGCTGAGATTTCAAATCCAGCAGCAGATATGGAGTTTAGGATCTTGCCAGTCAGACCTGCAAACACATCAAAGCTGTTCATATCTGTGAGCTTTTATGATCCTTGGGTTTACACAGATTGACAAGAGAGGTGTTTAGTGCTACAATAAACTCTTTATTGTGACACTAACCAAATAACTTGTGTAGCAGCAGTCACTGTTAATAATAAATGACTAGAGTTATATCACTAAATGTGCTAAAAAGCCATCATAATCCTCCTACTCAGACATAAATTTTATCTTATGTTGCGGCGACCTCAGATTGGAGCGTGTCCTTCGGACAAACAACTGTGAGATCATCTTACAGAAGTCCTGTCTATTGGAGGAGAGGAGACATTATTTTCGTCTGCACAATCAACACTTTACAGAGCGAGATACAGAGCTGTACCTCTTGTCACTGTGGCCGTACATTATTGTGAAAATGGTAGAACCACAGTGACCAAGGTGCAACAGTGACAGTGAAGGTCAGACTGCAGCAGACACACATAATTGAAAGATGGCGCCAGTCTTGTAATCTCAGTCTGACATCCTGATAAAAAAGTAGCCTGTGTACTCAGGATACAAGCTGTCTACATTTTCCATTCATTCTACGAGCTGCTGTGTGTATTTACCAGGCGCCACAGCGAGTGCTGATGAATTTCTCTCTTATTTGGGAAATCGTTTGGTCACGGTCCAGTTTTCTGTGTATTAGGTAAGTAACCACCCCCTGAGTCCTCCGTGCCCTCCCCAGGCAGACGCCAGCAGCCTGCCTAGGATAGGCACACACTCAGCCCAGCTACCAAAAGCAGCTGGTGCTGTTGCTAGGAGATCCTATTCTGGGTGCCTGGCAACAGAAGCTTCTCTATTCCAGTCATGTCTGAGTGCATTTTCAGTCACAACGTCCTTTGTCACCGCTGTGATTGGCTTGTGCTCTGCACACGTAGCTGTAGTGTAATTTGGCCTCTTAAGTGGCCTTCAAGGAAAATCAAAGCAAGCTTTTTGACTCTATTTGTCTTTGAACTGACTGAAAAATCCCACTTTGTGCTCAGCAGGCCAAGCCCCTCAGACTGGGTTACTATTTTTAGTTCAGACCAAATGTGTCACCTAACATATGGGGGTAAGCATTGTGTTGTTACAGTACTATAATTTGAGCAATTTAGGATCTTTTTCCCAAAACCCTTGTTATCAGGCAGAATTAACTGAAAATACAAAGCCAGAATTATTCTTATAAGCTCAGTTTGTGCTTTGTGTTGCTGTAGGACTTTCTACAGAACTATTCTAATCAAAAATGGACTGAAAATGTACGGCAGATGGACACCAGACCAGTCAAGAAATTATTAAAAGTGACTTGGAAGATGACGATACTCACCTTAAATTTCCTCAGAAATTGATTTGGTTGGGTATACAGAAATAATAGCTCTGTAAGTCAACAATAAAGTGCTGAACGGCTGTGGCGGTTTGATTTGGAACAATAACAGGCAGCTGGTTACAGCCCTCGTTTTATAACCATGTTAAGAAAACTAAGAGAGACAAAAGTAGATTTTGATTTCACATAAACTGACACACCCTAAATAACAACACCCCTTGTGTGTACTGTCTATGATAAATGATAACCATCATACTGGTGTTAATTTACACATCCATACAATATATTTGTGAGCACAAGGGTTGCTCAACTATGCCCTGCAGCAAAACAAAGCATTCCTGAGTTTACACTGGTTTTTAATGGGTCCTCTCTCATAGACCTTTCTCACGGCAAACACATCAACTTGTCATAGCAGGAAAAGCACAGGTGTAACGGCGGTAATAACATTATTGATGGCATCATTCCAGTTAGGTGTGGCAGAGGGTTATACCAGTGAGCAGCATGCAGGGTCCCAGGATCCCGGCACATCTGGATATCATACAGGCATTGTTAATGAGAAAGGTCTACACACTGGGAATAAAATAACCTTCAACACATAAATACTATTAATGGTATTATATCTGCTGAGTCCTCCTAATTATGTGGCTTTTTTCTGATGTCCCCTTTGAATAAACACTGCAAGCCGTGATTTGCATCTCCCAATCAAAATGTCATCTCAGCTCACAGTGTGCCTATGTGTGTGTGCCTGGTGCTTTTTGTATGTGGAAAAAAAGAGAGGGTTCCATGACGTTACATAGGAAAGTGTTTTAGCAGCACTGTGAGGACATGCTTTGAGCTAAATGCTAAGGTCAGCATGCTCACATGCTCAAAATGATGTATGTTGATGCTTAACACGTAATACATCTAGTGGAAACTAGGTATAAACCTGGTCCAAATCAGATACCACAGCAATTACCACTAGGTAAATGAATATGGGACCATGGTGAGCTTGTTTATTCTAATGAACTACGTTTGGGCGTATATGTCCAGAACAACCAGTCCAGGTCTCTACTCAGTCAACAACTGCTCTGTGTGCATACTTCAGCCTTGTCCGGAGAATTTCACATTTCACAGGTCAGAGCTCTAGTGGCATGCTCCCTGAACAGGGATCAGGGCAGGGATTTGGAAAAATCCAAAGCCAAATTTGGTAACCGTGTAGTGGCTTTGTGTAACACAAACACATTAATAGCCATAGGCAGAAGGGAAAAACAACTTTAAAATTCAGTGGTATTGCACCTGCATAATTCATGGATGAATCAACGGCCGAGGATAGATTCATTAATGATGTAAATATCTGTTAGCTGCAAATAGACAGGTACATGTTCCCTACCTTCTGATATGGCATGAGGTTTGATGATGCAGCACGTGCAGTCTGTATAGAGGGCTGTATTAGAGGGGCCGTGGCCAATTGTGGATGGGAAAAAAAACTCAAGCTCCTAATAAAACAAACAGAACAAAAACAATTTGGAGTGCATCATCATTTCCAAGTATGTGGAGCATATGTCTGCACATATGAACATGAACAGAGCTAACAGGCTAGCTTCACAGCCTTACTCTTGCTGCTGCAGCAATTGAGTCAGAGCCATGTCCAACATTTTTGATGCCATCTGTTCCAAACTGGGCACGGACACTCTTCGGTGCCTCCTTCCGCGCCACAGTGGAGTCTGCAGGTCCCAGGAGCCTCCTCCAGATAGACATGGCCTCATCACCCATCAGCTCCATGGCAACCACAGGTCCCGAGGACACAAACTGCACCAGGTTACTGCAAAATGAAGGAGCGACGATGGAATAACTTGTAATGCATACAAGTGGAATTCCTACCAGCAGTAGCTTAGCTGTGTTAAATATGTTTAAATGTCACTACAGTGGCATTATGATTATTGTCACAGGATTATTGTTCTCTGCAGGCTCACACCTGCTCAGAACTGGCAAATCATTTATAGACACTCACTTGAAGAAAGGCTTTGACTGATGTTCCACATAAAAGTCTGCCGCTTGGCTCCTGTGATGTAAGGAAACCATAAACCATGGAGTTAATTATCTCAGGTATTCAGTGTGAACTCAATGTGCCAAACAACAGACAAAAACATTTATAGAGGTCAATAATATTTATATATTCTTTCTCTCCAAAGTAAAAGGTAACTGTGAGGAAGTGGTCCTTTTTGGTGTGTGTGATTTTAGCTTCTTCATTGTTTGGGGTGACAAGACAAAGGTGAGTACTGAAATAAGATTTTACTACAACCACTGAGGACACTTACAGTTACACAGTTAGACACAAACACATTTTAGGCAGATTGTACAACTTATTTTACAACCAGTATTTTTTTCATCAGGATTTTATTCCTGGCAGTGTGGAGAAGGTTTTGAAACAGCAGTTAGACCTTCATATTGCATTTAGACAGCATTAAATAAAGGCTTCTGCTGCATTTCCCCCCAGAGTTGTATTCCTTGCTTTGAAACATTTAGAAAAAAAAATCCAGTAAGTATAATTGAACAGTCACCTGAACAAATGAAATAGTTTTTGGTTGTTTTTTGTGAGGGGGCGAGGGTGCATTGTTGTGACCTTGGTATTTCAAGAATCCTGCCTATAGCACTGAATTCAATCTTTCATATGTTTTTAAGTAATTTTAAAATTGGTCAGATCCTTTAAAATACCACAGTGTACAAACACTTGTACAAGTGAAAGTCCTGTATTAAAAAATACTCTAAGCATCAAATGTATAAGACAAAATTGATCATTATACTCTTATTGCTGTATCTGAGACTGGTTTGGTAATACAATTACACCATGAACGAGCACCTGATAAAACCGTTAATTAAATGCCAACCTCGTCTGCCACTTTGCACGCCATATGTTCCTAATGTGTGAGAGAAAGCAGAGCCATCCATCTGTTTGTGTGAGGACACTGGCACCAAACAGCCTGTGTTTCCCTCTTTGACAAGAGTTGGTCTGATACATTATCACAGTATCATTAGACACTCCTTTGACCTTACCACGTAAGCTTTGTCATTTTGGCTTTGGTCACAATCAGGTTGGAGGAGTATATCAGTTCAAGGACATCTCCGATCTTGGTAACAACATCTGGCTTTATCAAAGCCAGAGTTCTGGAAGAATGGAGACAAAAGTGAAAAATTGTGATCAAGATTAGACACTGTAACAAAAACACTTTCATGCTTTGATTAAAATGGTTTGAGATGTGTTAATGATGTGCAGGGCTGGGTATTCTACCTCCTTATGCATTGGGTAGCACGCCAATTGTGTCCATAGCACAGAGAAAAACCAAAGGTCGGTGTTTTTTATTTATTCCATAAATGGGAAGAAAAATGTTTTTGTGTATGTAATGTTTTGGTGTCTGTTCCAAAAATAAATATATCACAGTCTGCTTTGTAATCATCCAATAACAACAATATATGAATCTCAAAGGACTTTCCTTTAAATTATGACAATAATGCAGATAACATACGTAACATGCTACACAAATGTATGACATAAATGATCTAACACCTGCAGTTTCTTTTACCGTAATTCCAAACCACAAACCATACTGAGGGCTGTGAGCAATCCTGCACAAAATAGTTTTAAATTGTCTAAAAGTAATGTTAAAATTAAGATTATGAGCCACAGTTTTGGGGATTATTTGCAAGATAAAGCTGTGAGGCATGTACAGTAACCGGAGAGGATTATGCAGACACAATCATACCTTTCTTTTTTGCTGCCGAGTTTGTTTGCTGTGTACTGATCTCCATAGTCAATCAGATTAAGCTGTCGTGAGAACACATTCACTCGATTCCCAACGAACAGGTCCTCAGGATGGAGGTCGTCATATTTGGTCCTTCTCAAAAATATTCGCTGGTTTTTTACATCAAACTGCAAATAAAAACAAACAATGCTAGTTTGTCAGAATTAAAAAGTACAGGCTTAAGCAGTTCATAATCAGGGCCCATTTTCTTCAGATGATTAATGTAATTAGCAATTCTTGGACATAAAAATACATAAACAGAATAAAAATCTTGTTAAATGTTCAAAAGTGTGGGGCTAAAAGTCTTGTAGCCTTTCCTTTATGAGCAGCTAAATAAAGCTGAAGCAGCCAGTGCAGCAGCACATTTGAAGAATACTCAACTGCAGTAGTAAATGCTTACCATTTCCACCGAGCCATCTTTAGGGTAGTAGAACAGTTGGTAGCGCCGCAGGAGAGCTGCAGTAGGGTCATACCACTCGGTAAGAAAGGCGTAACGCTCCTCCTGATAAAGTCAAGGAATAAACCACACTGAGCTTTAAAAAGGTCAAAAGGATATTATAATCTTGTGCATGACACCAAAACCTATGTGTGTAGGTCTTAATCCCTGATATAGATGCAAACGGTTTTACAATAATCCTAAATGAGAAAAAGAAAACACCGATGAGTAAGAGACCAAATTATGAAAGTAGATCTTTTTATGTATTTGATCCTATTAACTACAAACTCAAATGTACTTCATGTCACTGTTAACTAGTTTTGCTTTGGTGTTTCAGATGTTTCCAGATCATGTCTTTCTACTAGCCAGCAAATGTTTCGATTATGATAATAACTTGCAGCGACTTTAAACATGCTCGAGAGGCAATGCAACACAGTGAAAATCAGGCCAACGTTTATTCTTGTTCATTTTCACCTGCACAACCACACAACACTAATGTGACAAAAATAAATGTAGAATTGAGCTTCATCGTGTTGGGATTACCTAACCTAATAATATTTCAAGTCTCTGCAAGTTCATTTAAAGCATCCAGAAACACCAGAGTCTTTGAAGAGTTGAGTTTAGTCACATGGCAGACCGTGGTAGGTAGGTTTTCCACATTTAGCAAGTCTGGGTTCTTACAAATTCAATGTTAAAGGTGTCAGGAACTTTCTGGTTAGCATGGCAGCTAATTTAAAAGCAGTGAAGTTGTATTAAATGACAGTGACTAACAATTAAGAGTCACTAATATCTACATTTGAGTGTCGATAGGTCTGATTCTATTCATCTTGTCCACCAAAAAGGATTTAGAGCCCAAAAGGCAGTGGACACTAATAAATGCAATTGACTGTCTCAAGTTAATTTATCAGTTTGGCTATAAAAAAAAAACAGGTTTACTAAAGTGGCAGCTCATTTGTTAGCACTGTCACCTCACAGTAACGGGAGCCGGTGTTTGACTTCCAGCAGTCTGTCCAGTTTCCTCCCACAGTCTAAAACTGTACAAGTGAGGTGAATGGTTATCCCGCCCCTACTGCTGTCTGTGTGTGTGTGTGTGTGCGTGGACGATCACCAGGCTGACACGTACTGTGACGTGTTTTCTTGCCGACCCCCCTGTTACTCTTTTCACTGATGGTACGACCCAAAAAAATTATAAAAATAAAAGAAATCCCTTCATTTTCTGCTGAGAGAGAAAGCGACCTTGGTTTTTGCCCTCAGCCTGCAGAATAATGTCTGCTCTGTTCAAACAAACAAAGCCTCAATAACTGTGACTGTAATACTGGGGCCTTATTTAGGTTATATTTTTATCTTAAATCTGGGATTTTATGAGTATTTTGAATGTTAAAATAAATGTTAATAAACATGTGAAATCAGATTTTTTCCTACAAACGTACAATATATAATTTCTGTACTGAGTTTATACCTATCTGATGTTATAGTTATTAACAGCTAGTATATTATCAGTGGATATAGTTCCTGTTTGTAGGGTTAGGAGGGATCTATAGCCCGATAATGACACTGAATGTTAGATGGTTTGTTGTTGGAGGTAAGGAGGATCTGTCTGATTGGCGTTATTTTACGAGCAGGTTTTTTAATATGAAGAAATATGTCAGTTTGAGTTATTATTTCTGTAAATGTTCAGCTGCAAACGTCTCTTCGACTCTTGTTTTAATGTATGTCATTTTTCTGCCTTAATATAATTTAAACAGGTGATTAAACAGACTGTAAACATGTTTATTTCTGCTG
>NW_023339674.1:22697518-22700896 GCF_004916995.1 Morone saxatilis | reverse complement strand
GTGGCCGTTAGAGGAACTGCAGCTCAGGTTTTCTGCTTTGTGCTCCCTCTGTAGTTTTGTCACTCAGCAGCTTCCATACAGCCGTGGTGGAGCTGCAGGAGTCAGTCTGCCGTGCAGGGTTCGGTGCTCAGAGATAGCGGATCCTCCCTGCTGGGGGAGTGCGTTAATTGAAACTTTGGAGGCGCTCCCGTTTAAAGTGCTCGAGATAGAGAAGTCAGCTGGAACCGGAGAGCCGGTCATCTCTGCTGGAGCACCGGGAGGCTGGCAGAGCTCGGGAACAGCTGCACTGAGAGCAGCTCCATGTGACACACAGTGGTTCTGCCATTTCTAATCAATGATTAGTAGAAAAAGATCTTTAAAGGGAAATCACAGCTCCACCTTTTGGGAAACCGGGGGACTTGGCGTCTGGAAGTTTAAGGGTTAAACCGTCATTGTTTGAGAGGTTATGTGCATAAAGTAAAACCTTTAGATGCTTTTTCTTTGCTGACTTAATGAATGTTCTGCTTTATAAACTCAGTGCGAGTCGGCTGATATCAGAGTATCCGTGAACACGCCGCTCGTCTGGCACAATTTAATTGAGAACGACGCCACCGCTTGACGGCTGCCGTTAAGGTCATCCGTCCGCCCCGTGCTGTTTACTGCGGCTCCAGCGAGCGGACAGGATTATCCACACTCATTATGTACTCTTTTTTTGATAGTGTGCCTTTGAGATAACGGGGGCTGCTGAAAAACGCATTAGTAGCTGTTCAGATTTCCATCAGTGCAGCTGCCAGACGTTTCCTTTGTTTACACTCCATTTACCAGCGAGGCCCTTCAGTCCTGAAAGGTGCTGAGGAGACGGACGGCTGCAGTTCGTCCTTTTTCCCTCGCGGTGACGGAAGCAACGCTCAAATCCTTCATTGTGCTAATACAACTATACAAAAAGTACTGCCTTAAAGGTTAGCTGTGAAGTGCATTGGAGTATTCAAGGTGAAAGAACGAGGAAGGTCCCTCCTCTCAAACTGGCAAAATCCCACCGAAAGGTCCATTTAGTGGAAGTTCAGGAGCTTTTGATCATATCCCACGATCTTCATGATCAGATGGAGTTTGCAGTGTTCTCGTAGGATTATAGTAGGATAATTTCCATTATTGGAGGCTTGTTCTCCTCTTCAGCATCTATAATTATATGACCACACTGCTTCTACTAAAGATTTGATACATCAGAAAGCTCCAGAAAAGCCACTAAATGAGGTGTGACTCAACTTTTATTGCCAGTTTTGAGGATTTTCATGGTTTCAGATTTCAGTTTAAGAAAGAAAGACTTCTAAATCTAAATGAATGAATGAAATAAAAAAATTTACTAAAAGCAGAATACATAAGTTTGTATCATGGATCACGTTAGCTGGGGAAGCTAACTCTGTGTTGGACTCTGTGTTGTGGTGGGTGTCGGTCGTTTGTGGACGTTGGCGGACTCCATTTATAAGGTTACGTTAGCTAGTGTTGCCCACTGTTGGCACTGTAGGGAAACGGAGAGAGAAGGCACTCTGGAGCATAAAGGTCCAACCTTTGACCTCATCCCTCATAGAACACATAGAAATCAGTCCACAGCAGCAGACGAAAAATCACACTACAACCTGTTTCAGTCGCGTTCACACACACTCATTATACAGAAACATTTAAAGGCTTCAGAATCGTATATATTTCTCTACTTGGAGCATAAAATCTGAAGCATGAAGGAAAACATTTGAGTACCAGAACCAGTAAACTGTAGTTGGGTTCAGACTCTTGCTGTAGTTGCTGATTGATTTCCTGCAGAAGAAAACCTCCCCACTGGCAGCGGGACAGCTTATCAACGGGGGCACACAGGACAGAGTCTGGCCCCTCGCCCACAGTTTGGCAAAGGGGTGCCGAGGCCCCCGCTGCCCCACATGTGGAGGTGGCGGGTTCTGCCAGCAAACACACTGTTTGTTCGCACAGCGGCGGGACCGGTGGCTGCGACCCAGCAGGGGAAACACTCCAGAGGCTGCACAGACCGCCACACGTGTCAGTGCGACAAAACCCGCGCTCCCCATCCGTCCTGGATCTGATTTGTGAGGCGGTGCCGGTTCGTGCAGCAGTGGATCATCTAATTGTGACTCTGCAGCGAGACGCTCAGATCGAGTTTAGTGCGAGCCTCCCGGGACGGAGACGAACACAGGAAGACGGCTCTGATAAAGTCAGATACATGTCCCGAGCTCAGATTAGGTTTGAACCGATGAATGTTTCAGGAGTACAGCCGGAGAGAAAGATCAGCCGCTGGTTAAATATTAGATATCAGCAGCTCTTACTGAAGGTGGCACCGCCGAGTTTAAACTACAAACTTCTTTTAATTGTTGCCTCGTTTTTTGCCCCAGTATTGAAAGCAGTTTATTAAAAAGAGGATAAAAACCAGGGTCACTCAGTAATCATAAAACAGGGAAGTGATGCTGTGTTTTTGTTTCTGACAATCACACCGCGTCCTGATAAAGTGGTGAGTCGGGACGTTCCTGGCGACCAATTTTCCCCATCGATTAAACTTAAATTTAAATTCAGAATAGTCTAAAAGCAAGAAAACACTCGGTGCTAGCAAACTTATTATTATTCTCTACCCGATCAAAAAGTAGCGGCGTTGTACAATGAAGGACTACATCAATAATAATGATAATAATAATAATAATTTAAGGGTTCGAGGAATCAGATAAGTAACACCTTTCCTTTATTAAACAGCAGAAATTCCATATTGTTCATTTAATATTCAGCAGAATTCAGTCACTTGTTGCTTTATGCTGATCAGACTGACAGATAATCAATAACAATCAGTTCTATTGATAATCAGTGTCTCTTCACATTAATTGTTAGTATTGCTGCTCTGCTCTTCGTCTGATAACCGTCACATTCAAATGCTCATCACGCAGCCAAACAAACTCAGTTTCCTCTCGCAGAGCGGATTGATCATGTGGTCAGTCTCCGCCCGTCACACCGACAGCGGACAATAAATCCATTTAAATGCAAATCAAACACGCCCCCGGTCTGATTTTCCTCATGTGAAACAGAGTTCATTGGAACGTGACGCAGAGCATCGGCAGCCGTATTGAACCAGCAGCAGGAAGTGTCCACAAGCAGCGGAGGAGCGGTCGATCGATGTATTGATTAGTGGATAGATGACAACTCGGATACGTGATTAAACATCTTTTAAATGTTTAAACTGCAAACAGTTGATGGCTTCAGATTCTCACATGTAATGTTTAATATCACTGAAGCGTCACTGTTAGTATTCGGAAGAACAAGGGAAGGAATGTGGTCGGCCATTTTGAAAGATTGTAATTTACAGTGATCTCAGTTTGACTATTGATTGATTCTAACCTGTAACATCATCCTCAT